>NC_140176.1:100837743-101009337 GCF_963971535.1 Notolepis coatsorum
TATTGATGGCATGAATGGAGGTCGGTATAAATGATAATTTACGCCCCACTATCCGCTGGGTGCATACTATAGGGGAGAACGGGGGACGTTGTCACACTTTTTACTCTAGTGTGAATTGCTCATAATCAAAACATCTTTCAATAGTCATTCCTACATTAAATTGAAGCTTAAGATGTTGGCTTGAAATTTGTATCCCTCTCATTTTTCAACGTATTGTAACAAAGAGTGAATCACCTATCAAAGACACTCTGACACATTGTGACAACCAACCCCATCATCAATCAATCAATCAATCAATCAATCAATCAATCAATCAATCAATCAATCAAATTTATTTATATAGCACATTTCACATGACGCGTGTCAACCAAAGTGCTGTACAGAGGGTAGATACACAAGATACATATAGACAACAATCACACTCCGTTTTATGGGAGGGCACACAGGCAAACACATAAACAGGGCATGAGACAGTGAACGGGAAAGGCTAGTAGGTAGAAGTGGGTTTTGAGCCTCGATTTGAAGGCATCTATCGAGGGTGCGAGCCTAATGGAGGTGGGGATGCTGTTCCACAGTTCAGGGGCTGCGATAGCAAAGGCACGGCCCCCCCTGAGCTTGAGGTTAGACCTCCGGACTGTCAGGAGCCTCTGATCGGCTGACCTGAGGGACCTGGTGTTGGAATAGGGGGATAGGAGGTCTGAGATGTAGGAGGGGGTGTGACCATTAAGGGCTTTATAAACAAATAGGAGAACCTTAAAATCTATCCTGTAGCGTTACTGGGAGCCAATGAAGGGAGGCAGGACAGGGGTGATGTGGTCTCTCTTGCGGGATGTTTGTCACACACTATGGGGTTGGTTGTCACACCATGTGTTTTAATGGGAAAATCTTAAAAAGAAGACAAGAAGGCAGAACTAAATTTGAAAGTTTAATTGCATTGACAAGTTGACAAAATACATAACTTAATGCATCTTAACATGAACATAAACAGGAAACACATCTTTAGGCCATCCTATATAACAAAATAAGAACACAATAAATCGGCCTAACAATAATAGCCTACACAACATGAATGAATGAACATTTTATTTAACAGATTGCAGAATGGGTATAATACAGTACGGCTCAATACACACAATTGTTAAGGGGATGCAGACCAGAGAAAGACGTTTGTCTTGTTTACATCAGGGTCCCCCATTTTCAATTCATAGTTGTAACATGTGACAACCAACCCCAAATAAAATGTGACGACCAACCCCAACTGGAATGTCTTGATAGCATCAAGGCTAACAGCCATCTAACAACAACAATCTAAACTATAGCTATCCCTTCACACTTTTTAAGGGTAATAATTGTTTCATTATAAACCAATTGTGTAAAAGCCTAGAAGAAAAATACTGAGGAGCGGAATATTTACAAATGGACATGAAAAACACAAAAAGTCCTCTCACCTCAAATTCAGCTGTTTCACTCCAAAGATGACAATGTAGGTGAACTCTGACCCCAATTCTGGACATTTAAATACCAAAGTATGGGAGACAGGATCCTCTGGTGGTGAAATATAATGAATGTGACAACCTACCTGTGTGACAACGTCCCCCGTTCTCCCCTAACCGTTATCATGTTTTGTAACAGATTACAGAAATTCAATAAGCCTATTGGAACGTGAGTTTCTGATATGATTTGATTAATATATCTGGATTATTTTATCCCACTTCATGCTTTGCTCTTGCTTCTTGTTTTACACTGATTTTATGTCTTATTTCTTACTGATGTAAAGCACTTTGAACTGCAATCCCCTGTATGAAAGGTGCTATACAAATAAAGTTATTATTATTATTATTATGATTATTATTACAATACATGAGTTGGTGTTACAGTATACTAGCCTAACCTCGAAGCACATCAATCAGTTATGTGTTATGACACTGATTCCACAAGCATAATACATTCATGGATGAGTAATGAATGCGTTATGAATGTTGAGTCAATGTAAATCGTTACCAAATATCTAAAGATGTTTTGATCCTTTTCTCATATTTATCTAGACATTAGATTTTTTGTGTATGTTCAACAATTATATTGTATATTAAACAGTTGTTATATATAATAATATGATATTACACCCTCGCTTTGCCCACAGGCTCTGACAAGTGCACGTTGTATCATGCACTCATACTCCCATACACCTACACACATCCAGGCATACACTCACCAGTGCATTTTACTCACAAACATCTGAAGGACTGCAATGGAAATAAGCTGTAAGCTTTATTGTGTTTTTATCCTTTTGATAAGGTGTCAGGGGTGTAAAAAGTACCCAGAAATTATACTTAAGTGAAAGTATGGGTACCGTCTCAAAATCTGACTCAAGTAAAAGTCAAAAGTATCTGGCTAAAAACACACTTGAGTAAAAGTAAAAAAGTCCTACTTTTAAATGTACTTAAGTACTAAAAAGTAAAAGTAATTTTTTTTGGAAAGGGATAGACCAGGGGTCTCAAACTCATTCCATCGTGGGCCAAGTTTTCATTTTAACTATACATTGCACCAGGTGAGTTAGTTGAAGAGGTGAGCCAATTAGTGAAATCATCAGCTGGTGTTTAGGCAAGGCTGGAATGAAACCAAGCATACACTCTGCCCACAATGGAATGTGTTCTGCGATAGACAATGCTGAAATGAAAGAACAGAGGACACTTTTTTTGCATTAAAATTATTTAATGCACTTCTCCATTGAAGGTAAACTAACATGGACGGCATTCACATCACAGCATGAATAATATCACAATATTAAAAACAGAATGGTGTATCCTGAATAATATCACAATATTAACCACAGCATACTGGATTATCCTGAATAATATCACAATATTAAAGACAGAATACTGGAGTACCCTGAATAATATCACAATATTAAAGACAGAATACTGGGAGTACCCTGAATAATATCACAATATTAACCACAGCATAATGCGGATTTGACTGTCTATTCTTCTGATAGCAGGTATTTAATCAAAGATCCCCGCTTTCTAGTGTTGCACAAGGACCAATCAGCATGGGTATGGGCGGGTTAATTTTCCATTGATGGGGATTTGATTGGTTGTTTACCTGCACCTTGCAGGATTAATAACGTTAACGTTAGTTCGGCCAGATAAACAATTAAAATATACTAATTAAAATGGTTGGACCTGTGAGATTTGTACTTTGTACTTTGTAGGTCTGCATTTTAAATGTAAGGAGTAAAAAGTATGTTTTTTTTCTCTGAAATGTAATAGAGTAAAAGTACAAAGTATACAAACCTAATAATACTCAAGTAAAGTACAAATCCCCCAAAACAGTACTTAAGTATTGTAACAAAGTACAATTACTCAAGTACTTTACACCCCTGTAAGGTGTATACTTGTATATATGTAAGTGTCAGTGTCATCAAAATGAAAAGTCCTGACACCATTGTTTATGAACAAGATAGTCAAATGCCTTTGTCATGTTTTCATTATGACAGATCACTCTGTAAGTGTTTTCCAATGCAAAAAAGTCAGATCTTGGTGACACTACCTGAAAATGCTCAAAACAGCACTAAACACTATTTGCACAGCCATTTGAAATCTACAGTTAAGTTACACATTACTGTACACATTGTAATATTCCCTCCTTGTTGGTCTGGGACATCAATGGTTTCTCTCTGTCCAATGTGATTTCTTCCACGCCTTCTACCTTTTGCTAGATTGAAACCCGCCTCATCAACGTATATGAATGTGTGCAGCGGTTCCCTGGTGCGCGCTTTATCCCAGAAGAGAGAGAGAGAAAAACTATAAACTTTTCCTGTTTCCTGGGTTTCCGGTTTAGCTATAGAATGGAGTAGTCGCATGTGACACAGCTGCTCACCCGTTATTTTTTTTTCGTTTTAAAAACATATTTATAAACCACCAATGCGTTTAAAACTTGACGCATATATCAACTGAGATTATCAACTAACTATATTGACTGAAAGAATCGAGATGCCACCAAGGAGAGATAAAACGATTGCAAAACCAAGCGCAGAGGACTCGCCTATGGCCGCAGGATACGTACGACAAATAGCAGAGAATATAGACGAGATAGCATCCTCCTCAAGTTCAACCCCTACAAACACCTCCTCAGACATCGAATATATCATCCGGGAAATGAAAAAAATGGAGAAGTCAATAACCGAAAAAGTAGATGCTATCAAAGAATCTATAGAAAGCAAAATAGAAGCGCTAAGGGTAGATGCCGACGCACATATTAAGAGCACCGAAGCACTGGACACTGGCTTGGAAATACATCAACAGAATTTCAGTCGGATCTACAAAGAAGTAGCTGATATCAACGATACACTAACGGCTGAGATGAAGGGAAACTACAAAGAACTCAATACGGAGCTCAATGATATAACGGCTGAGCTTAAGCGAATCAATGAAGGACAAAAAACTAAAATATTCTAGATGGAATATCAAAGTCGCAAGTTGAATATTCGTATAGTCGGACTGGACGAGTCGGTGAGCTGCACACATCCTGAAGCATTTGCGACAGAATTACAGAAAATCCTGGGATCAGCAATCCTTCCTACGGTACCGGAGGTGGAGCAGTGCTACAGATTGGGGCCCCGATCCAACGACAATAACGTTAAACCCAGAGTGATAATGGTTGTCCTGCATCAAGTCAGAATAAAAGAAATTATCATTCGTGAGACTCGCAGGATGAGAGGCAGTCTGAAACACAAGGATATATCAATACACTTTTTTGAAGATTATTGTCGGGAAGTGGTGGTCCTACGGGCCAAGTTCAAAACGGTGATGTCTCAACTCTATATGGAGAAATACAAACCCATATTTATATACCCTGCAAGACTTCGCATCGTCGATAAACAAGGAGAAAGGGTTTTCCTCAACTCGCCTGAAGATGCAGTCAAATACATGGCAGCACAAAATGCAGGATAGTGTATAAACAGCCTTTTAATCTCTGTTAGGCATGGGCACCATATAGTATAAACTTTAATGAACCGCTGATTTGGGACAGAGAGAACTACGAGCTCAGAGTTATTGAATGTTTTCCCCGTTGGACTTCTATTACTGTGGACATATTGGATTTAAAATTGGAACGATACAGAGAAGATGAACATGGCGTTGAAGCGGTCCTTATTTTAAGAGTATGGAATTCTAACAACATTCCAGAACATACTGGAACATTCTAACACTGTAAAAACGACATATTGGAATATTCTAGAACATATAAAACATTCTTTGATATATGGAACATTCTGGAATAACAGCAATACGTGGCCAGACATACAGCCAGAAGTCCTTCGGGGGAATAACCAATAGCGTCTAGCTGCAGAACCACAGAACCATCACAGCAGCGGCCGGCTGAGGACCGGTGGGCCCATATCGGAATAACATTCTTCTTTTCTCTGATTTATTGAGGTTCTATTTTCAGTTCAATACCTCCATATTACTCTTGGGTTATTATAAATTACACAAGTTCTTATAAAATGTAAGTGATTATGGCATGATAATTGAAGCTTATTTTTGGTCTTTATTTTTATTTTTATCTTATTTTAATTTTTATTTAACAGGAAAGTGGCCAAGCCACAGTTGACATTCTACTTATGGTAGAATTTAGAATGTTAGATCCTATGGTATACATAGGAATGTTAAGGATAATTGGATCATTCTGGGATATCCGGTGGTTTAAGGGAGGGAGTTATACGCGAAGGTTGTGTTCATGGAACACAGTCCTCTACGACTCTCGGTGGGAGGGGGGAATAGGGGATTTTTATTTGTATATATATATGTTTTTAAGCTCGGCTCTCAACGGGAACTCAATAATTGGATGTACATCTATTGTAGCTTCGCACTCCAGAAGCATTACCAACAACTACACAACAACATGTATAGATTATGGCTAGTTTGAATATAATGATCTGGAACACTGGTGGAATAAATAAACAACACAAACGCAAAAGCGTGCTCACACTGATGAAAAAAGAACAGGTGGACGTGGCTCTACTAAGCGAAACGCACATTTTAGAGAAAGACATAGATTCGTTAGCGGACAACACATATCATAACATTAGTCACTCATCCTTTGGAACGAGAACTCGGGGAGTAGCCATAGTCGTTAGACGGAAGTTGAACATTGAATTGAAGGGAGTATGGTCTGATGCAGATGGTCGGATAACTATAGCTAAGATTTTACACAAGAACAGGAAAATAGCGCTGGTAGCGGTATACGCCCCAAATTTATACAAAGTTAATTTCTTCGCTACACTTACCAGAGTAATGTTAGACCTTCCCGAATACTCATTTATAATTGGTGCAGATTTTAATGCCATTTGGAATCCAAGGATGGACAAATCAAACCCCTCCTTTTCCAACGAACAAAAAAAATCATCTAATGCATTAAAGGATTGGTAGAAGATTACAGGTGTAAATGACTTTTGGCGATCACTTAACCCCACGACCCGGAAGTACTCCTGTCGATCTGCGAGACATAACACATTATCCAGAATAGATTAAATTTTTACATCCCCGAGACTATTTGATAACTACGATGTGGAAATGATACCCAATGCATTATCAGATCACTGTTATTTACTCCTAAAAGGAACATTTGGTATACTATCAACCCGAGCCCCAAGATGGCGATTTAACACGATGCTGCTCAATAACAAGGAATTCATTACACAAATCAAAGAAGCTCTTACGGTATTCCTTCGGACGAATGCGAATACGGTGCAGGACCCCAGAATATTATGGATGACGACAAAGGGAATGATCAAGGATTTCACTGATAGCTTTTCCTCCAAAATACGCAAGAATCAATGCTCAAAACTAGCTGAACTGGAAACGCTTTACTCAACGTTATTTAATTCTTTACAATACAACAACTCGGTTCGACTGGAAAATCAAGTCAATATACTAAAAAAAGAGATTAATGCCATATACAGACAACAATCTGAAATGCAAATACGTAGCACAAGACAACAGCAGTACTCCCAAGGTTCCAAAACAAGTCACCTATTAGCTATGCGATTAAGAGTCAACGCAAAATTTGCAGATATAACTACCATTAGAGCACAACAAGGACTTATTACAGAACCCAAAGAAATAAACACGACATTCAAAGAATTCTACTCCAACTTATACAAATCAGATACGACCTTCGATCAAAACAAAATGGACACATATCTTAATCAAATTAACCTCCCTAAACTTTCAGAGGATGACGCTAAACAGTTAGAAACACCGATCACATTAGATGAACTTAGGGAGGCCATATCTGAAATGCAAAGTGGTAGGGCTCCTGGAAGAGACGGTATCCCACCAGAAATGTACCTCTCTTGTTGGGACATAATTGGACCCTTATTACTAAATATGATTTTATACTC
This sequence comes from Notolepis coatsorum, assembly GCF_963971535.1. Taxonomy (NCBI): domain Eukaryota; kingdom Metazoa; phylum Chordata; class Actinopteri; order Aulopiformes; family Paralepididae; genus Notolepis; species Notolepis coatsorum. Next base: position 100,845,146 of record NC_140176.1, read on the forward strand.
AGTCAAGGAGGGGAACTTCCATAAGAATGACAATATTGCACTCATAACAGTCCTCCTTAAAAAAGACAAAGACCCCACCGAGTGAGGTAGTTATAGACCTTTAAGCCTCCTCGGAACCGATATCAAATTGTACTCTAAGGTATTAGCCATCAGACTACAAAAGCATATGATGTCTTTAATTCATCCGGACCAAACTGGCTTCATAAGAGGCCGCTTGATCACTGATAACATAAGACGATTACTACACGTACTAGATGCTAACAAGGAAGACAACACACCTAAGGCGATGCTGTCCCTGGATGCAATGAAAGCTTTTGACAGGTTGGAATGGTCGTATCTATGGGCAGTATTAGAAAGGATGGGGTTAGGAAAAGGATTCATTGATATGATTAAAGTATTATACAAAGACCCATCAGCCATGATTACAACAGGTACAATCATCTCCGAAATCTTTCCGGTATCACGTTCTTCCAGACAGGGTTGCCCTCTTAGTCCCGGACTATTCGATCTATCACTAGAGCCTTTAGCACAATATATAAGACAATCCCAACCCATAGAACCAATCATAATCAAGGGCACACAACACAAAATTAGTTTATATGCGGACGACGTAATACTGTTCATGCAAAACCCTAACACTGCATTGCCTCCTCTTCTCAAGTTGATTGAGGACTTTGACTTTGAGGATAAATTGGCCGAAGTCGGCCTTCCTCCCACTTAACGCCCCTGCAAAAATAACTATAACCCTCCCAAAAGAGATACCGATGGTGTTTGGGAGTTGAAATATTCCCTACCATAAGCCAAACGGTGAAGCACAATTACATAAAAATCCAAAACAAAATCAAATACGACCTTGTCAGGTGGTCAAAACTTAAAAACTCAGTACAGGCACGGATATCAATAGTTAAGATGGACGTCCTACCTAGAATCAACTTCTTCAGCTCAATGCTACCGTTACCCCCTCCAAAGGGTTACTGGAAAGAATTACACTCCTCCACATACAAATTTATTTGGAATAACAAACCACCACGTATAAAAAGATCCACCGCACAGAGAAACAAAGCAGAAGGAGGTATGGCATTTCCAGATTTCTACCACTACTTTAAGGCGTACACTTTAAGACCACTAACAACATGGTTTGATCCCCAAGCATTAGTATCCTGGAGAAATTTAGAAGAAAATATAGTAGCTCCACATAGGCTGAAGGGCATAGTATACACCAAATTATCAATTAAGCAATGCGAACGGAAATTTGGCCCCATAATCACTCATGCGATCCGGATATGGCGTGAAACACAAAAAAAATATTCTACCCCACATAAATGGCATAATCATACTCCCTTATTCAATGCACTCTTGATTGGAAAACAACCTATAAGATTCCCTAGATGGGAAAAGCAAGGCATAAACTCATTAGGAGACGTTTTCAACAAACAGGGTTTTTGTAGTTTCAATGAAATACGCAAAAAATGTAATCTCACCAAGTCCACATATTATTTTTACGCACAGTTATTGGCATGTTTGAAGGCTCACGGTGTTCCATTAACGATACCAATTGTACACCACAGATACCACAAATTTTTCTATGAAAGAGAGACATCGAGAGGTTTTGTTTCAGATTTTTATCATCAATTACTAACGGCCTCGTATGAAACCCTCCATCTAGACTCAGTCTGGAGGAGGGATATACTAGACCTGGAGACAGACTTTGACTGGCAAGAGGCCTGGGCAAATGTACGACTTGCATCAAGGAACCCGGACCATCAACAAATCAATCTTAACTATATTCACAGGACATACTTAACACCAATAAGACTGAACAAAATGGGTCTTAAACAAGACTCCAAATGCTCCCTATGTACAAATGGGGACGAAGGGACATTTATGCACATGTACTGGGACTGCCCACCTTTCCAAGATATTTTGGAAAGAAGTGACCCAGCAATTATCAAATCTCTTAACTCTGGATATACCTGTACACCCCTCTGTATTACTGTTGAATGATGTCTTTGAACATGCAGTACCTCCACAGCTAAAGAGATTGGTTTTATCCGGTATCACAGTGGCTAAAAAGCTGATAGCATCACAATGGTTTCAACCGGAAAAAATTTGTCGGAAGGTCTGGACTCTTACATATCTCGATGTGATTTATCAAGAAATATCTACAGCAAGAATTTTGGGTCTCAATGAATCCAAAATGACAATGTGGTTAGAAGTGGTGGAGAGAATAAAAGCTAGCATATAATGGTAGTGTCTGGTTAGGAACAAGTTATAATGGTTGGATTATCCAATGGGGGGTCCGGGAGGGGGGGGTACGAGCTAGAGCATATGTGTGTAGGTTTTTAGATAACAGGTATTAGGGGTATATCCTGTATAAGACATTTGACTAAATGGTAATTTCATTGGATATGCACTGTAATTAATGCTTGTATATCTTATCGTGTGTTGTCATGTTTGTTTATATGTTTGTTTAAAAAAAAAAAAAAAAAAAACTTTTCCTGTGTAACATAATGCATTTTGGACAACATATTGTACACTATGAACAACTGTCATGTAAGTGTACTGCATGGCACTACACAAAGTAACCAGTTTACAGCACTGAACATTAGAGTATGCATAGAACACATAATGTGTTCTATACATACTGGCGACGGATCTCCTTCACTCTGTCGCTGTTCCGGTCAAATGGCACATTGTACTACAATTATTTCATGCGCATTTAATTTCTCCTGAAAACTGTCAATTGTAGCGATTGAAACGGATTCAATATTACCAAAAGATATTGTCATCCTCTATAACAGCGCTTTGTATCTCTCTCAACCTTATGGCATTGTTTGCAATCACCATTGCACAAATGGCTTCCTCTTGTTGCAGAGAAAAAAGGGGCCCTCTTCCACCTCTGTGAGGTTGTCTTGCAATCCTATGTGGTGCAGAGTAAAATTACAGTAATGTACAGTAAACATGAGATATACTGCTTCACGTAACCCATATTACTGTAGTGTACAATAACAGTGCTGCCCACTTCCCAAATGCTGCAGTACAGTACCATACTGTAAATATGGCAAATCTTTACTGTAACACTACTTTACACTACAATACAGTAAATCTGTTCTGCAGTAAAGCTGTAAGTCTATAAATGTAAAATGTAAACAAGTTCTTGTCCCACTGTAAGCTTCATGTATGACACAATGGCAGTAGTGCAGTGCAGATTGTTTAGTGCTGAATTACTGTCCAATGTACACACCTGCTATCCCGACTAAATGTTTGAATAATTTAATTTACAGTGGTTCTCTCAACATTTGGCTGCACCCTTTGACCAGCCTCAGCCATTGTGAGGCCGTGATTGACAACATGGTCCACAAGTGACATATTTTGACAACTAGTTCAAAATCTTTGTATGTAATGACTCAAGCAATGAAATGAGGACTATTAGTTTTATAGAGAATGACTATTCAGCATTCATAAGTATAGTTCATTTTGACTGACATGACATAAGCAAATGATAATGTTATAAATTATTGTCATTACCAACAATAATAATAATAATTATTAATAAACAGCAGAGAATTGTATGAAAGCAATTGATGCATGTCCAAAAGCATTTGCAATTTGTTCGGAGGAATGAGAAACTGCTACTATGATGTGCACAAATTACTAAATGTTGTGGAGGTTGAACTAACAGTTATGAGAATTTTAATTCTGATCTGAGAAATGCACCAACGCAATTGAGAAAAACTGTAACACAACACAAGGATTCAATGTTTTATAATGTACAGTATAATGTATGATATATATCATGACAGTTAGGGTACCTTATGTATACTGCACTTGCGTATACTGCATACTTTACTTACTCATAGTATAAATTCAGATTCTAAGTGTTATTGACCATATTTATATATATTATTTATATATATATTTATATATATATTTATTTAATTTCCTTTTCTTTTTTGTTATTTTTTGTTATTTCAAGTGTGTGTGTTTATGGTTGTTCGATATAAATAAAGATCAAATCAAATCAAATCAAATTATATTGTTTACACTGTTTATTTGTATCTGTACTATAATCGTATTGCCTATTTATGTGTTCTGCTATTACTCTGCCCATACCTGTACCTCCCCCCTCCCCCATGCTGCTATGATGCCTGAATCTCCCCAAGGGGATCAATAAAGGAATATCTTATCTGTCCTCGATGGCCAGATTCACAAATTTTACTCTCAATTGTCAAATTGTCAACTGTCAAACTAAAACGAATGTGTCCCTTTAATAACGCCACATCTCTGGCCAGTGTACCCGCCATCCTAAACCAGAGATTATTATAAAAAAAAAAAAAAAACTCCCCCAATTCAAATAACTTCTCTGCTGATTATTACTGTTTATTGCTTTAAGGGGAAGGGGTCGAATCAAACTGCTGGCGACGGAGAGGTGGAGCAGAGGTATTTCCACGGTAATGAATCACTAGGGAGTTCCATGACATCACTTCCTGTCCAGCGCTGCACAGACTACCAACGTGTCTGCTGTGTTTGTTTGAACAAGTGTATAATATAGCGGCCAGAGGCGGGCAAAGGGCCCAGGAAAATAAAATATTACAGTTTTCTCAAATTTCTCACATCTAGTGGACGTCCCTGTGGTTTGGTTTCTTTTTCTCCATTCTATGTCATTCTCTTTCTTCTTTTTTATTTTTTTGAATAAAGCAGTCTCTAATCATTCCTAATGCAATAATATGATTCTGAAGTCGGGCTAATCAATAAACAAGGTTGACGTTTTGATCAGATTGGATCTGTCTGCACATGATGACCTGCCGTCACTTTGTGATACGATGAAGAAACTCACAGAGAGGAACTCGTCTGACAGTGTGTTGTGTGAAAGAGAGTGTGTGTCTATGTGAAAGAGAGTGTGTGTCTATGTGAAAGAGAGTGTGTGTCTATGTGAAAGAGAGTGTGTGTCTATGTGAAAGAGTGTGTGTTGTCTATGTGAAAGAGAGTGTGTGTCTATGTGAAAGAGAGTGTGTGTCTATGTGAAAGAGAGTGTGTGTCTATGTGAAGGAGAGTGTGTGTCTACATGAAAGAGAGTGTGTGTCTATGTCAAAGAGAGTGTGTGTCTATGTGAAAGAGAGTGTGTGTCTATGTGAAAGAGTGTGTGTTGTCTATGTGAAAGAGAGTGTGTGTCTATGTGAAAGAGAGTGTGTGTCTATGTGAAAGAGAGTGTGTGTCTATGTGAAAGAGAGTGTGTGTCTATGTGAAAGAGTGTGTGTTGTCTATGTGAAAGAGAGTGTGTGTCTATGTGAAAGAGAGTGTGTGTCTATGTGAAAGAGAGTGTGTGTCTATGTGAAGGAGAGTGTGTGTCTACGTGAAAGAGAGTGTGTGTCTATGTGAAAGAGAGTGTGTGTCTATGTGAAAGAGAGTGTGTGTCTATGTGAAAGAGTGTGTGTTGTCTATGTGAAAGAGAGTGTGTGTCTATGTGAAAGAGAGTGTGTGTCTATGTGAAAGAGAGTGTGTGTCTATGTGAAAGAGAGTGTGTGTCTACGTGAAAGAGAGTGTGTTGTCTATGTGAAAGAGAGTGTGTGTCTATGTGAAAGAGAGTGTGTGTCTATGTGAAAGAGTGTGTGTTGTCTATGTGAAAGAGAGTGTGTGTCTATGTGAAAGAGAGTGTGTGTCTATGTGAAAGAGAGTGTGTGTCTATGTGAAGGAGAGTGTGTGTCTACGTGAAAGAGAGTGTGTGTCTATGTGAAAGAGAGTGTGTGTCTATGTGAAAGAGAGTGTGTGTCTATGTGAAAGAGTGTGTGTTGTCTATGTGAAATAGAGTGTGTGTCTATGTGAAAGAGAGTGTGTGTCTATGTGAAAGAGAGTGTGTGTCTATGTGAAAGAGAGTGTGTGTCTATGTGAAAGAGAGTGTGTGTCTATGTGAAGGAGAGTGTGTTGTCTACGTGAAAGAGAGTGTGTTGTCTATGTGAGAGAGAGTGTGTGTCTATGTGAAAGAGAGTGTGTTGTCTATGTGAGAGAGCGTGTGTGTCTATGTGAAAGAGAGTGTGTTGTCTACATGAAAGAGTGTGTGTGTCTACGTGAAATGTTTAGGCAGTATTTCATTGAGGAACAACATTATGTCAGTGCATTGAGCTCCCATCGCTACGATCTTCCCGCCAGTGGCTGGCTTTCTGTTTAGTCTACACTAGCCATATCTACTTGGGAAGCCATCTGATGAAATCACTATCACCCATAGAAACCAGCGCTATGTGACACAAACAGCTATGGATTTAGAGGGAATTACAAGAGGGTTTCTTGACCAGAGGTACAGCCGATGTTCTAAGCTAATTGCGAAGGTAGCACTGGTGTCATGTGGAAATATAACACCAGGAGGAATCTAGAGATCCCAGAGGTTACTGGGAAAGGGGCTAAATAATGCTCAACAGCTAGCAAAAAATATTTGGGTGAACATGGCCATTTTCAAAGGGGTCCATTGACTTCTCACCTTCAAGATGTCTGAAAAGTTTCACCTTTACATCAATGTCCAATTTATGCTAGTCCCATGAAGGTTTTTGGCCATTTTCTGGGCCAGTTCTGGGCCAATCATAACTACCTACCTCAAACTATAGTCTACCCATATAACTGTGTATGATAGCATGCACAATTATGCTGCATACACCGTACATATATATGTATATATTTATACTTATCATGTATATGTTTCCATATCTGTCTGAATATACCTACATATAATCTGTTCTATATACCTATTTATACACCTGCATATAATACATATACCTCTGTATGATAGCATGTACAATAATGTTGTAAGCACTTACCGTATATATATTTATACACATCTGTATGTATATACCTGCATATAATCCTTTTTACATACCTGTAGATACTATATCTATATCTGTACATATCCCTTACCTACTCTTACTAGTTACACGGCTGGCCAGTATGACTTACTACAATAGTGTCTTTATACCTGTATCACTGTACATATTAATACTACAACTCTGTACATACATCTGATTAGCACTATTACTCAGTAGTACCCATGTTATATATATTTAACCCAGTTTAATTACCTGTACATTGTATAATGCTATTGCACTTTGCTACATTTGCACTCTGGTTGTATGCCAAACCTCTTTTCGTTGTACTCTACTTGAGTACCGTTTGTCTACATATATTGAGAGAGTAATTAGGATTTCTGTTTTGCTTGCCATCTAATTGCCAAAATGACGGAACGCTGACATTTCTGCTGGAATATCCAGGCATCAAAAGTTAATGATACCAAATTACAGTATGAACTGTTACATGCTCAAACTTGAGGTTTTAATATCTGGAGGTCTTGTATGCGTATTTCTTCATGTGGGCCCTGGCATTCTTGTCACATACCCAAGTGGGGAAAAGGTCGGGAACTCCTGGAAGACAACATGGCTGTGGTTTCGTCATTAGGTTCAATTTACAATTTAGTCATTTAGCTGAAGCTTTTATCCAAAGCCACTGATTGTGAACAACAAGTAATTTTTTTAATAATAATAATAATAATAATAATAATAATAATAATAATAATAATAATAATAATAATAATAATAATAATAATAATAATAATAATAATAATAATAATAATAATAATAATAATAATAATAATAATAATAATAATAATAATAATAATAATAATAATAATAATAATAATAATAATAATAATAATAATAATAATAATAATAATAATAATAATAATAATAATATTAATAATAATAATAATAAGAGGGGTGAGGGGGTTTGCAAAGTGTTACAAAGGTTCAGTACACAAACGTATTCAAGATAGTGATCTAATAAAGTTCCAGGGACCTTGAAGGCCATCAGGCCTATCACTCTCTTGAAGAGATAGAGCAGCCTGTTCCATTAATAGCTAGTCCATGAAGTCTTTGCACCCAGTTCTCCAAACTGAAGGAGTTTGGTTTGCGTTCTTTCCAGTTCAATAAAAATAATCCGTTTGCGGGCACTCAAGTAGCACACCACGTACTGCGCTGTGTCGCAACACGGCCGTCCCGGGTTCGACTCCCGGACCTGGTGACCTTTGCCGAATGTCTTCCCCCCCGTCTATCTCCCGTTCTTCCTCTCTCTCTCTCTACCGGATACCAAGAGGTGACGTGAAGACACTGCAGGCCACTGATTGGTCAAAGAGAATTGTCACTTGTAACACAACAGCCCCATCAGCTTCTTATCAACCAGGAAACGCTTGCTCACGTGAAAATCCTATTAGAAGTGGGTGAATCTAGTGATTTCTGCACAAACACAATTCCATTTTCTCAGTGAATCTCTTAGTTACAACAATATTGTGTATCTAAGCAGGGTTGTACTTATAGGTGAAACTCTTAGTTACAACAATATTGTGTAGCTAAGCAGGGTTGTACTTATAGGTGAATCTCTTAGTTACAACAATATTGTGTAGCTAAGCAGGGTTGTACTTATAGGTGAATCTCTTAGTTACAACAATATTGTGTAGCTAAGCAGGGTTGTACTTATAGGTGAATCTCTTAGTTACAACAATATTGTGTAGCTAAGCAGGGTTGTACTTAAGCATTACATCACGCGCATGAGTGTGTTATACGAATTAGATCATGCCTAGGGGTGGTTGTTATGCCCGAGGCGCAGCCGAGGGTTGTTAGACCCCCCTAGGCATGATCTAATTTGTATAACACACGACTTCAAGTGATGTAATGTCTTTTATACAATGGCCGAATTCATCCAACCTTATTGCTATACAATAAACAAACAGTAATTGAAGCATAATGGATATTTATTCACAAAACCATCCGCAGAAAAAGTAGGGCAAAAACAAACAAAAAAAGTTGCCTCCGTGTCTAGAAGCAGGTGAACAGGTGACGTCCAGGCAGGGACGGGGGTCCTTTGGGGCACAGGAGAGAAACGGGTTAGAGCAAGCAAATACACAGTGGGTATCTAGCAGCAGAGCTTTCGGCAGAGACGTCGTACCTGGGCAGTGGTAATTAATACCACGACAGCTTCTGGTCAGCGTCGAGGTGTAGAAATAGTCCCCCCATCAGGGAAGGATTGAGTGCAGCTGTGGAGAGTGGGGTGCTTGACCGCGTGTGAATTAGGGGGATGGAATACAGCTGGGCGTATGAGGGTGAAGGAAGGGGTGACTGGAGAAAGAGAGGATGAGGAGGAGTGCGCAGTGGATGGAGAGTGGGATGAAGAGGAGCGTGTGGAGGACGTGAGGGGAAAAGGAGGGGGAGTGAAGTAGGCCCGTGCTGTGATTATGACATTAAGGGGATGCAGAACAGACTTTCGTCTTGTTTACATCAGGGTCCCCCATTTTCAATGCATCACATATATGGCATACAGATAGACAGTGCTACATCTATACATAGGTTGCTACAAAGCATGCCATCTAACAGTGAAGTTAGCGGTTGTTATTTGATTGATTGATTGAAAATTTTATTAACAGTGAAATGACAGTGTCCTTTTGAAGGAGAGGGAGGTTCTACAACGAATGCCATCTAACAACACACTTCCCGCGATTTATATTTTGGTTCACAATGAGTCATGACCAACCAATTACATAATCCAACATCGTGTAAGCAACTAACACATTCCACGTGACTTTATCGTTTTTGAATGAGCCGTTATGACGATATCAATACATCCATTCATAAAGATTATTGTCAGCCATCTTGGTTTCATTCATAAAAACACGAACGGCGGAGTGATTCGGAAAAAAAGTTATTCGGTTGTGGGCGGGTTCTGGGATCACGTGGAGTGTGTTATTATGAGAAATAACAACATCTGAAAGAAGTGTTTCAGCCAAACAGAATCAAGAAATGTGCATGCCATTGTATTATAGGTGAATCGCTTAGTTACAACAACATTGTGTTACTAAGCAGGGTTGTGATTATAGGTAAATCTCTTAGTTACAACAATATTGCGTAGCGGTGCGGCCGGGTAGCACAGCGGACTAAGCGTCTGCTACTGCAGAAACACTGGTATCGAATCCGGCTGTCAGCGGTGCCTCCGGCTTGGCCGGTCGTCATACTGGCTCAATTGGCAGAGTCAGCGGGAGGGAAGCCGGTGGGTGGTATTCTGGTCGTTGTAAACAGCGACTCCTACAGGTCAGGTCAGGGCGCCTGCACAGCGAGGGAGGGAAATGGTGAAGGTAGTGTGACCTCCCATGCGTTACACTTCACCAATGAGAGTCCTCGCTGCCAGGTGAAAAGAGGCTGCTGGCTCTCTCCACGGGGGGGCGGGGGCGCTCTCTCGTTGTCGGAACACAGTGTGAGAAGAGCATTTATGCAGGTGAACACCAGGAAGGCTGCAGGCCCAGATGGTATAACAGGACGCATACTTAAGTCCTGTGCAAACCAGCTTGCCCCGGTGTTCACCGCCATATTTAATCAATCCCTGGCGGAGTCAGTAGTCCCTGCCTGCTTCAAGATGTCTACCATCATCCCTGTACCGAAGAAACCCTCCCCAACATGTCCAAATGATTACAGACCGGTGGCACTCACCTCTGTGGTCATGAAATGTTTCGAGAGGCTGGTCAAGGACCACATTTGTGCCTCTCTCCCCAGTGATATGGACCCTATGCAATTTGCATACAGGACAAACAGGTCCACTGATGACGCGGTCTCCCAGGTACTGCACAGCACTCTCTCCCACCTTGACCGTCAGAAGGGGGGCTATGTGAGACTGTTGTTCATTGACTACAGCTCAGCGTTCAACACCATAGTCCCCACCAGACTGGTGGACAAGCTGATCGAGCTAGGCCTGAGCTCCGCCCTGAGCGCCTGGGTACTGGACTTTCTGAGTGAAAGACCCCAGGCGGTCAGGGTGGGGGGTCAGACCTCCAACACCATCACCCTGAGCATCGGGTCCCCCCAGGGCTGTGTTCTAAGCCCCCTGCTGTACTCACTCTACATACACGACTGTGCGGCCAAGTTCAGCTCCAACTCCATTGTGAAGTTCGCCGACGACACAGTGGTGGTGGGGCTGATCTCGGACAACGACGAGAAGGCCTACCGAGAGGAGGTTGAGGTACTGGAACGTTGGTGCCAGGACAACAGCCTGCTCCTGAACATTGGTAAAACCAAGGAGCTGATCGTGGATTATAGGAGAGGACAGCAGGAGACACACACACCACTGACGATTAACGGGGCTACCGTGGACAGGGTGAGCAGCTTCAAGTACCTGGGGGTCCACATCTCAGAGGACCTGACATGGTCAACACACATAGGCACAGTAGTAAAGAAAGCGAAGCAGCGCCTCTACCACCTGAGACAGTTAAGGAAGTTCAGAGTATCGGGGAAGATACTCCAGTCCTTCTACTCAGGAGCTGTAGAGAGCATCTTGACCGGAAACATCACTGCCTGGTATGGGAACAGCACGGCACAGGACAAGAAGGCCCTACAGAGAGTGGTGCGCTCAGCCGAGCGTACCACGGGTATTGCGCTACCTCCCCTGCAGGCTCTATACAACAAGAGGTGCAAATCCAGAGCCTGCAGGATAATGAAAGACCCCCACCACCCCAATAACAGCCTGTTCCAGCTGCTGAGGTCAGGCAGACGCCTGCGAACTCCAGCTACTAGGACGGAGAGGCTTAGGCTAAGCTTCTTCCCCCAGGCCATCAGAGCCTTGAACAATGAACATTGAGAGACACAGAAACTGAACTATCCACACACAAGCACATACACGACACGCACGCTGAGCACGCTCACACACTAGCAGCCACTTTAACACTCATGCCGCACACACGCACACTTATGGCCAGAGGAAAGGCCACTTAAAGTAGTATAGCATCAGGAACAGTGTATTGCACTACTAAAGCTACCTAGCATGTCCTATATGCTCTGTAAATACTAATGTACAGATACCGAGATGGCACACCATGTACCTGTTTATTGCACTGTTTTATTGGATTCTATTAATATGTTGTACCACTGTATTTTATTGGATTCTATTATATGTTGTACCACTGTATTGCACATCGTCGCGGGCAAGACCAGCCGCATTTCATTGTATACCTGTATGCCGTGACAATTAAAACTCTTGACTTGACTTGACTTGACTTGACTTGATGTATCGGAGGAATCATGTGATAGACTTCAGGGCTCCCTAGACCGACCAGTGGGGGGCACATGCACGCAACGACCAGGAAGGGGAGGGGGAAATTGGCATAACGACTAAATTGGGATGGGAGGAAAATACAGAAAATAGGAGGAGAAAAAGTGGATCAAAAAACAATATTGTGTAGCTAAGCAGGATTGTGATTATAGGTGAATCTCTTAGTTACAACAACATTGTGTAGCTAAGCAGGGTTGTGATTATAGATGAATCTCTTAGTTACAACAACATTACTAAGCAGTGTTGTACTTATAAGTGAAGTAATTCCAGACGACTGCTCTGGCCAGACTCACTACACTATGATAGTGTGACACTAGGACCTAATGGGTGAACATTAAATACTAGTAAGACACAATATCGATGTAAGAGATTCGCTGTGGAATTGTCTTTAATGCATGTACTGTATATCAATGACAATATGAGGTTCAGTACAACAACAGCACCATCATGTTCTTATAAACTTGTATACCATTTGTGTAAGGGTCCACCTGTCCGAGGACCCTCCCCTCCTTTCCATCCTCCTCAACAGCCCCCACCTTTGCACAAACTTTTCCCAGCTCCTCACTCTGTACTACTGCCATCCTGTGGACTTCCGTCGCTACAACCTCTATTTATGTTCACCCACTTCCTTGTCAATCTGTCCTTTGTGATTAATGTACTTTCTGTCATGTTGTTACCCTGTGTGCTCCCGTGCTTTTGTTAGATGTTTATTTCTGTCTTTAGTGTATTCCCCAGTGTGTTTGGCCTTGTGTTATCTTTTGTCCTGTGTGTTAGTTCTGTTTTTCTCCCAGGTGCGTCTCATTCCCAATCACCCTCATGTGTCAATTAGTGTGTGTATATCTGTCTCCTCTGCCAGCCTCCCTTTGTCGGTTCATTGTTTGAGATCCCTGCTAGTGTTTGCTTGTGTTTGGTGTCCACGCTTGTTGCTGTTCCACGTCCTTGTTCATGTTCTGTTCTCCTGTTGTACGTTTCCTAGTGTTTATTTGTTTGTTCCACCATTCTGTGTTTTCGTGTAAAGTTCATTAGGGTTTTATTTGTAGTCAGTTTGTTCTATTTTTCTTTGCCTGCCTTGCAGTGATTTTTGTTGTGCCTTTGGGACTTGCTCTCATTTATGAGATTATTCTTTGTTTTGTAGTTTGCCCTCTGCCGGCCATTGCTGTGCCTTCTTTATTTTGTGCTCAAGTAAAGCATTATACTTTTGACTTCACCCCTGGCTCCGTGTCTCGCTGTTGCCTATTGCCTTCTCCTCGTCCTGTTCTGCGTTTGGGTCCTCCGCCAACACTAATCCCTAACAATTTGTCCTTTTATACTGTCTGTGTTTTGTTTTTGTTTTTTGTTTCTACACTGCTTCTGTATTGGATTAGTTGTAGACACACAGTGTTGCTCTGTACCTGTATTCCAATGTGGATTCGTCCATATATGGCAAATAAAATCTCGAGATGCCCTCATGTGAAAATCATTTTAGAAGTTGATTCATCTAATGATCTCAGCAGAAACACGATTATGGGCAATAATAGCAAAAAATAAATACTTAACCTGCAAACATAAGACTGTCGTGACAGCACAATATTGAGGGGGAAAACTGTTTACTTTATGTGAGTATTTTCATTTTAGAGAACTTTATATTTTTACTCCACTACATTTCAAGGGAAATATTGTACTTTTTACTCCACCACATTTATCTGAACCCATCAGTTACTAGTTACTTTGAAGCAAAGGATTTTGCATAGAAAACATAATATATACCAAATAAAAAATTTATGAAGATTATATACTTTCACATTTGAAGCCTGTCAACTTCAACAGGATGTAATCAGAGCAGCATAACTGGACCACATACTACTTTAACATAACCTTTAATCAGAGCAGCATAACTGGACCACATACCACTTTAACATAACCTTTAATCAGAGCAACATAACTGGACCACACACCACTTTAACATAACCTATAGAGGTCAATGGATACACAAATGTCATGTAGAATGTGTACTTTTACTTTAGATACTTAAGTACGTTCAATAGCGAGTACGTCTCTTCTTTTACTTAAGTCGAATTTGAATGGAGGACTTTTACTTTTACCAGAGTACTCATTATTACTCAGTATTTCTACTTTTACTTAAGTAAAAGGAACATAAGGTTATGAATATAACCAAGTTCTATGAATGCTAGTGACGCTCAGCGTCATATTGCATATATCTCACTTCTGTGTATATGCACTGAATAAATTTCACAATGCACCTTTACATACCAACATCCGTCTGGCCACACCCCCATCCGTTACCTATATAAGCAGGGGTGGGGCCACACACTCATCTCCTTCCCAAAAAATGTCACCACAATGAAAAATCAAGGGCTGCAGTGGTGTCTAGACGCTGAGCGTCACTAGCATTCATATAACTTGGTTATATTCATAACCTTACGTTCTATATCATGCTAGCTTCCGCTCAGCGTCATATTGCATAACAGGAGCTGAGCGGGAGCTAAAAGCTCGACAAATGTACCCCGCTGAGGCCCCCCACAACTATCAGACCGGAGAGGACCGAGCCCCCCGACCCTCCCTAATGGAGGATACCGTCCCTATTGGAGGACGGGAGGGAGACGGAAGGAACAAACCTTGTTACTGCCCCCAAAAACACGGGGTCAAGAGCAAACTCAACCCTGTGGCAAGGCCGTAGCAGCGGAGCGCGAAGGAAGACCCAGACCCACTGAAGGGACTGGATCCCCCGGAAAAGGGGGCCCGGAGAGGTCAACGACGCCACAGCATCAAGACCTCACCAGGCGGTCACTAGTGACACCGCCCTCCACATCGCCAGCGTATTCGGACAGGGCCCCTCCAAGAGCGGGCCCTTCCCCCCACTAGCACGCCGCCTGGCACACTGACCCTGGCACACTCAGGCAGTCAGCATGGCTGTAACTTGAAGCACTCAAGAGGCTACACTACAGCGGGAGCAGGCAGCGCACCGGGGAGACGACCACCAGAAGGGGTCGGTCTCTCAATCCAGGCAACAGGCATTTTCCCTTCATCACAACAAAAAATGGCAAAAGTACACTCTTACTACAGAGGAACGCCGTTTTTCATAACGAGAGAAGACACAAGTCCTCGATTATGTAATGGCCACAGACCTTGCTAAGCACACATGATAAGTGACCAAACAACCTTTTCTTTAGGAAAGATTTTTTTCTCAAGCGGAAGCACAGCCCCAGCAACTTAAGCTGAGGGTTACAAACACAGTGACACAATATATTGTAACCAAACATGTCTGAGAGGAGGGGGGGGGAAGCCCCAGGGAAACCGGGGGGTCACCCCTCCTATCTTACCCTTGATACGACCAAGTTGAACAGGTACCCCTGTTAATATGTGAACATGCTGTTCATTGTCATCACAGGCTGAGAAAAAGATTCATTCCTCAATCACATGTCACTAAGCATAGCTTCACAGGTTAACTAACCCTCTTAGTTGTGAGTTCACCCACGTTACAACGTTACATGAACACACATGTTCTCATCACAACTAACCAGTTCATTTTCACACATGTAAAAAACAACGCCTATTTACTATGGAGAGAGAAGCTATACCAGTGACAAGACAATTCACACACAACACGCGTCGTATCCTCAATGTATTGCAGCAACACATGTTTTGGAAACATCGTTATTACAAAACATTTAGAAGGGAAGAAAAGAAGAAGTGTTTAAAGTCCGGTCAGGACTCCTACCTTCACCCTGAGCGCATGCCGAGAGGACTGCAACACTGGTTAACGGGACACCGAGTCGAACCCAGCATCTCCTGCGTTGGTGACGAGGGTATGTCCGCTACGCCACCCAGCCGCCGTTCTCCATGTTGACGAAGTCCTCGCTGGCACTGGCACCCGGGGTGTAGGGTCGACTAACATCCTCTGTCAAAGATGACGTCGTAGTCAGAGTGTTTAAGGTATATTATAGTCACAGTAACGTTCCACAGTGTAGCATTAAGGTAACAGCCGTCCGACTGATAGCAACAAGCTAATGTTTACTAGCCTAGTGAACACAACGAGCTAGCGCCGCAGCTAACAGCTGACTGGCTAACACAGTAGGCCACAAACTAGCACGCCAGCTAAGCAGCTATCACCTTAACTGTACACAACGACATAATAAGCCACACTTCAGACAGGCCGCCGCCTGAGTCCCTCCCCATCCTAAGAGGGAAGAGAAAAAGAAATGTCAAACACAGTTTTCAACTGTGATTTACCAGACATACAGCGGAGCCGGCACAATTCCCATCCGGGCTGCAGCCGACTTGAGCATGGATCTTCCGATAACGAAGATCCATGCCCACATTTCCTCGTTAGGGTGTACTTCCACATTCATGTGAAAGATGGGGCCTGCACGGGACAGAGAAGCATCCGCTCGTCCAGAGAATCCCGGGTTCAAACCAGGTCTCGGTCGCAGCCCACTAGGTTGACCATCATGGGCGTCAGACCAAGATCCTCCGTCCGCCGCTTAAGAAGCCGAGCAGAGGACCCCAGTCCGGGGCCGGCTTTCGTAAAATTGGCAGCTAACCCCCATAGCGTTAACAGACAACTAGAGCTCGCAAGCAAAACAGTACTCACCCAACACGGAAGCAAACCGGTTTCTCACAACAGCCGGTGCCTCCCACAGTCCAGCTGTATGACCGGAGGGTCAATACCCATCCAGCCGCAGCAAGGAGGACTGCAGTTGGGGAGTATATCAGCGGCGCGAGCCCCTAATACGAAAAAGAATGATCATCATCTTCCAGACACTCCAGTGGCGAAGACAATATCGCCGTATTTTCTCGAAATAGTGAGAGAGAAAATAAAGATATAATGTCAACGTATCTTCCCGTCTTTTGTTTTCCTCTCAACTTTCTTCAGCTAACAACCTCGTCAAGTGGGGTATACAACAGGCACTTCCTTGTGGTGAAAGTGAAGAAGGAGGCGAGTAGGTGACCACACACCTGCTTATGAAGGTAGCGGATAGGGGTGTGGCCAGACGGATGCTGGTATGTAAAGGTACATTGTGGATTTTTATTCAGTGCTGTGCACGAAGTGAGGTTAGTGCAGATGACGCTGAGTGGAGCCAGTATGATATAGAACCTTATGTAGTGTGGTAGTGAAAGGGTTAACCTTCTGTAGTGTGGTAGTGAAAGGGTTAACCTTCTGTAGTGTGGTAGTGAAAGGTTAACCTTCTGTAGTGTGGTAGTGAAAGGTTAACCTTCTGTAGTGTGGTAGTGAAAGGTTAACCTTCTGTATTGTCGCAGTGAAAGGGTTAACGATAGGTTATGTATATAACCTAGTTATATGAGTATTGGCTGAGCGTCCCGCTCTTAAGCCTATTGAGATACCCCTTATCTCCTGTACTTACTGTACTCCACCACGAAAACAACTTGTACACCCACACCTGACCGGGTCCCGCCTCTATGGAGGCGTAGCCTATAAAACCATGGCCATGGTCACCAACACACCCTTCCTCGCCAAAATCCCGTTCCAGTAAAAGATCCGTCAAAAGGGAACTCAGGGCCGCTTAAGAGCGGGGCGCTCAGCCAATACTCATATAACTAGGTTATATACATAACCTATCGTTATATTTCGTATCTGGCTTATCGCGTCCCGCTCTTAAGCCTATTGAGATATGGGTTAGAGCGGACGCGAGACCCGACAGATGTACCCCCTGAGGACCCGTAAGCCCACATCAAGGGGTTCGGGGAGCCCTGTCACCCCATCCTTCCTAATGAAGGGGGGGCGCAGTCAACTCCACCTGAGTGCGAGCAAGAGGGAACTAGAACCCCTTGAACACACAGCACAGGCGGAACCACGTGTGACCTAACACACTGTGGCCCATACCCACACACTCCTGCTACCCTACCAAAGGACGGGAAGCAGGAAAGGCCACAGACCCCAGAACCGCCTGGGAGACAGAACCCCCGGTCTTGTCCATGAGGTAAAACCTTACAAAGGGGCCCGGGGAGGACCATGATCCTCCACCGAAACCCCACCCAGGAGAGCGGCAGAGGCAGCCACCCCACGAGTGGAGTGCGCCCTGACGCCCCCAGGGGGATCCTGCCCAGCCAACGTGTAGCAGAGGGCAATGCCCTCGCACAACCAATGGGACAGGCGTTGTTCGATAGTGCCTTACCGGCATGAGAACCACCGTGACAGACCAAAAGCTGAACGGTGACCCCGAGGTCCTGAGTACGGCTGAGGTCATTCCCAAAGCACGGACCGGACATGACAAATGAAGGCCCGCATCTAACTCACTACCATGAGGAGGCGGATGAAACGCCTGAACCACAATATCCCTGGAGCGGAAGAACTCCGGATATTTACAGGCACGAAGGCAGGATTAGGCCGCAGAGTGGCACCGCAATCGGACAAAAGACAGGCACTCTGGACGTACCGAGAGAGCACAAAGCACACCCACGCGTTCAGCGGAGGTGACAGCCAGCAAGAACGCGATCTTGAACGACAGCTGTTCCAACGGCGCCTGCTCGAGCGGCTCAAACGGGGCCAAGGACAACCGACGAGGACCAATTGAAGATCCCAAGTCGGAGCCAAGGAGCGTTGCACCGGCTTAACGCGTCGAGCGCCAAGCAGGAAATGCTTCACAAGAGGGTGGCTGAACAAGACATCCCCTCAAATCCCTCATGATAGGAGGATATAGCTGCTGCATATACCCTCACAGTCGAAGCCGACAGTCTATCAAGGAGAGACTGGAGGTAACTAAGGACAGCATCCAGGGGGCAGGAGACTGGGTCCCGGCCCCCCGCCTTACACCACACTTGGAACATACGTCATCTGCCCGCGTAAAGCGCGACAGTGGAGGGAGCATGCGCATTCCGAATGGTAACACCATCAGGATCAAGAACCTGCGCCCCTCAACGTACCCGTCCCAACAACTGACCTAACAGATGTATGGGGAAGAATCCCAGGCGGCACGGCATCGGTCCCAGACCTGCCTGGCTATGTCCGGACGTAATCCCCACCCGTCAGGATGAGGACCGCCTTGCGACAGTACACCTGACCCACATTCTCCCTGCCGGGGATGTGGGGAGCCCTCAGGCCGCGCAGATGGAGGACGCCCATAGCCAGCCGCCCGCCGCCTGGTGCAGACAGGGGGAGCGTACTCCTCCCTGTCTGTCGATATACGACACTGACGTCGCATTGTCCGTCCTGATCAATACGGTTTGAGGACCAGAAGGACCGCTTTCAATACCAACACATTGAACGTAGCGCAGACCAGGCAGCATGGTTTGCCAGCTGCCCCCTACTGCGTTGGCCCGACGCGTCACCAGCGAGGGAGACGTCGGTGAAAAACGTGACGTGAGACAGCGCCGTAACCGTCCTAGGACAACACGCTCTGAGAGGGATGCCCATAGCCCTCCAACCGTTGACTGGGAAGAGGAGTACTCTACTTCCAGTCTACAGCAAACCCCAGGCTGGTAGGGACCTGCCTGGTACGAGACCTGATGATCCACCTTGACCGCGAAGGACCAGAACGTCGTCAGGGCAGAATACACTCCGTAACCCCTGACGACGCAGAGGCCCCAGTGCGGCCTCCACGCACTTGGTGAAGATGCGGGGAGCCAGAGAAAACCGAACGGCAGCCTCTGGTACTCATACGCTAACCCTGCAAAGGAAGCGTAGGTAAGCCCTAGGATGGAAGATCGGATATGCGCATATGTATCCTACAGGTCTATGGAGGAGAACCAGACCCCCACCTGACAGTGTTCAACAGGTAGGAGACGATCCAAAAAATGCTGAACCTTCCCATGGGACAGGTCCAGCCTGGGTCTGACACCCCCCCTCCCGATTTCTCAGGCACCAGAGAACACCGGGAGGAGAACGCCACGACGATGGCTTGCTTCGTCCACAGAGATTGGATCTCGTTGACCAGAGCTGTCACTGCTGGAGACCCTGACAATAGGGTCTGTACCAAACCCGAAAACGGGTGGGGTTGTGTAAACACAAGTCCCCGCCTCAGCGTTCTCTCCATCCACCTCGACATATGGTACTGCCGTAGTCATATGTGATGACACTCCCAACGCACCCGCCGCCATGTGGCGCAGGTCCGCCAGGAACTGTAGATAGTTGGCCCGGTCCCACCCGCTGTGCGTAGCCAACCCTGGAACCGTGCGAGCAGAGCGTTCCGTGTCGGGACATCTGACCCTGACACCACCCATGAGGCAATCGCACCCAAGGGGGGACCCCGACAGAAAGGGCCGGTTTGATACGGGGGGCTTTCTAGGTGAAAAAAGCCCCCCCACTGAACACCCCTCCAGAACATACTGAGGAGTTGTTCTGCAGCCGGACATGCAAGGTGTAAGGACCCCATGGGTTCCTACACACCGTAGCCCTGCAGTGATATTACTACCACCCAAATCACGCGTGCCTGCGAGACCACTGCCAATCTTTCAGGAGTGGGAGGCACCAACATGATACCTGGCCTGGCGAAGGCGAGGCCGGGGAAGCCCGCACTGTGTGCCTCAAAAGGTTTCGAGCCCCCCTGCTGACAACACTTATACTTGACAGACGTAACACCAGGCTCAACCAACACAGCTTATGGTGTGGGAGCCGCTTGACAGCACAACATTCTCACGGACAGACCCAGGCTCAGCCATCAACTGGGTGTCAGCCCCTGTCCCCATGAGAAGCGAAAAGTGGGGCCGCCCGCGCTTCAACGAAGGCACGCGGCCCGCAGCCAAAGGAAACAATCAGAGCCCACTTTTTCCACTGGTGTTGGGGAAGGGAGTGATCGGAGAGCGGGCTGCTCGCGGCAGGACGGTGACGGCTTGTTGTTCAAGCCGAACCCATCCAACATGGCCGATCCCTCGGCCGCCAAGGCTGTCGGCCTTGTGGACACCTGTCGATTCAACGCCCAGGATACCTCTGGCGGGGGAAAACATGGCCGCCTGTCGAGGGCCTCGTCATCGCCGCTGACGAGGCCATGCTCTCTCTTCTTCTGGCTGCGCGGTGTGAGGCGGTGTGGGGCCTAGGACAATACCGCCCGCGCTCCAGCAGAAGACCAAAATCCCCTGCGGAGAGGGGAACCCTGAGCGGTTATAGCTTGCGGCTAGGTCAAAGCTAATAACGTCAACAACCTCGCGCGATGTGTCGACGTCGGCTGGCCCTCAAGGCCCCGCCACCAGACACAATTTTTTTTATAGAAAAGACAGCAATTCGAACACAGTTCTAATCGCTGCCAATTCCATACCGTGGCGGTACAGGCTTTAGCAGCCCACCAGCCACTCGCCCAGTGGCGGCTCGCCACTGGTGGCGCTAGGGCGCCGACCCACCTGTTAAATGAGAGAAGAAGAAGAAAAAAAAATGTTGTTTTTTGTTTTATAGCCCTATAAATAATATAAACATGTTTAAAATGAATAATATTTACTCATTTTAAGTATGTTTGTATTTCCAATGCACAATATAACGTTATTATCTAAATAAAAAAAACAGCGTTTTCATGGGCAGGAAGTGACGTTTTTTTTTATTTTTTCGTATTTCTCGCCCGGGCAAGAAGCGATAGCGCTCTGACTGCACGTCACAGTTTGATCGCTGTCTCCGTCACAGCCAATCAGTGCATACGGCGTTGTGCGTTGAAATATGACTATTATGTTGGAATCCGAGCGCGATTTGAAGCGGTCTAGAAAGCAGCGTGAACTTCCGTGAGAATTTCCATAGCCGTATTTCGCGGAGACGCTCTCTGATTGGCCGACGCCAGTATTTTTTTCTATGGCAGAATTTCACAGAGACGATCTCTGATTGGCCGAATCCAATTTCTAATGTTCCAATTCTAGCTTCTAGCTTGGTTCCTGGTACTAGGACTGTTGTTTGTCTTAGAGCGTGCCGTGCTGTGACTGCAAGTTCTTTAGACTGTTAAGCTTAGGCACTCTTTCAAAGTTGGTTAAGGTTAGAGTTTGTCTTAGAGCATGGCGATAGAACGCCAGGTAGTTTGCAGTCTGTTCGAGCGGAAATGGACAAAGGAATGTACTTGTTGAGTGTTGTGCTAACGTCGACGAGCTCAGCTGAGCTAACACTTGGCTAACAAGCTATATGGCGGATTATACACGTTTCCTGCCCTGGACGTTTCAACTAAACAGTGAGTCTCTCTCTCTCTCTCTCTAACGTTAGTAGTACTACTAGGCTGGTGCGGGCTAACTGGCTATCGTTCTGGGAGCTAACGTTAGTAGTACTACTAGGCTGGTGCGGGCTAACTGGCTATCGTTCTGTGATTTGTTTACTTGGTAACACGGGTTGCTAAGGAATTTAGGTTCGAGGTTGAAGAAATCTCTCTCTCTCTCTCTCTCTCTCTCTTCTTAACGTTAACGGTTGTAAATAGTTTTTTTAGGAGCAGTACTACTGCTGGCCATTCATGAAGCGAGACATTGCTGATTGTTTATTTATCGATGGCTCATTGATTTAACTACTGCAGCTCTCTCGGATTGAAAATACGTGGATTATGGCTTGTTCAATATCGTCTATGTTTGAATGAATGAATGAATGAGAACTTTATTAACAGATTGCAGAATGGGTACAATACAGTACGGCTCAATACACACAATTGTTAAGGGGATGCAGACCAGAGAAAGACGTTTGTCTTGTTTACATCAGGGTCCCAGATTTTCGATTCATATCGATAGTTTAATAGCTAGCCTTGGCTCGTTTAACAATATGCAAAATATGTGTACAGCCCTGTACTCATACTGAAGTTATTCTTGGTATATAATAGGTCTGATTGTGTAACGAATCGATTCCACGTCGCGCTGTGTGTGAGAGAGAGAAGGAGAGAGGGAGAGATCTGCCTGTGTTTGGAGACGGGCGAGTTTTGTTTCTAACTTTTCTATTTATATTGTGTTTCAAGTTGTGAATTAGAGTCTAGACTATACTTTATTTGACTGGTTGTGTGTCGTTGTAGTAACAGCTGAGCGACTCGTTCATAAGAGCCGATTCATTGCCGTGAGCGTGAGTCGAATCGCTCACGTCTTGCCATGAGTCTTGCGTGGTACAGTACTGTACTGTACATGTTCGCAAAATATTTGGTATAGCGCCCCTAGTGGCGAAGTACCCAGTGGCCGCCACTGCACTCGCCAGGCCGACCCACCCATGGCGTCGGCCGGGCGGGGCACTGTTTCAATATGTCAAAAGCAAAGGACTGATGTTAACACGGAGGACCATTGGTGGTTGCAAACAGCAACCTCCACTGTGGTGTGCACCATGAAAGGGTTAAATGAATAAAAAAACTAAACCACAAAATACTGTAGAATGAGCAAACCCATATACACAACGTTAAGGGGAGGCGGACCAGAGCGAACTAGTCCCGCCTTCATTCAAAATATTCAGAACAGCACACCAGCCCTAGCTTAGCCCATTTACCAAAAAAGGTAAACAAAGCCCCCCCCCCCCCCGCATACTCCCCCAATAGACACCGATTGACCGTCAGCATGAATGGTTGAGAGGAGAGAAAGCTCATGCATCGGCTCCCAGATGGGGACACCGTTCAACAGACCCCGCCGGAACACAAAGGTAACGTACCTGGCTAGGCTACCTAGCCACGGCCTACCCTGTTGTCAACCCATTTACCCGTAAAAAGGTAAATAGGACTCAGCAAAACCCCCACAACAGCTACCGACTGACCTTCATTGATGAACCGGGCAAGAGGAGGGAGAAGTGACAACATCTCACGGCGGAGACATTAGAACAGCGTAGCAGTAGAGTTCAGCATGTAGCATTAGTATTAGTGTAACTGAGGGGTACAATTCCCTGACTGTATTACTAGATATGATACTTACTACCACTACCTTTGTACTTAATATTCGGCCACCCAGTACACGGCATAAATATATTATCATGAACACTCTCACGTAGATGAAACGGATCCAACACAAATGTACGAATTAGAAACAGGTCTTTATTTCCTACACAGCGATGGTGTGTAGAATAAGCACTTAATCACTTAATTACATTTATGAATTGAAATAGTATGCACTTTTATGGCAAGGAGTATTCGTCGGTATATCAATAGATAATGTCCAATCTCTGAAGGCGCAGGTGGTAAATATACGACCTGGAATAGTTAAGGAATAACAGCAATGATACTTTAATGAT
Source organism: Notolepis coatsorum (assembly GCF_963971535.1). NCBI lineage: Eukaryota > Metazoa > Chordata > Actinopteri > Aulopiformes > Paralepididae > Notolepis > Notolepis coatsorum. Next base: position 100,869,369 of record NC_140176.1, read on the forward strand.
TATAGGCTGGATACACTAGAGGGGGTTAATCCGGTCGCTTGTAAGCCGACAGGAGTAGGAGGGGGGGGGGGGGTAGAATCCAGCTGCCTCGTCCGGCCAAGGGTATCCCAGGTGAACCCACTGTAGTGCCGTTCAATGCGCCGGCGATCCTTGGACCACAGATGAAAGCAGGTGGACTCTTTGTGGGCCGGCTCTCTCCGGTCCACGGGGGAGAGATGTGGAGAGACCTCGTCTTTCAGAGCGTCTCCTCACCTTGCGTCCTCTCCAGGGGGGGGTTCCAACACACGGTAGTGTCGGGGGTCTTTATCCATAGAATAATCAAAGTATCCAAAGCATAATCCGTGCCTGGGAAGGCGGGCTGTCGTCGGTAGAATAATCCGGTATACAGGTCCACTCGCTCGTCGGCTCTGGGGCTCCTCGGGTGCAGCTTCACATAGGGTCAACCACCCTGGGTAAGCAGCCAGTTCTCTGCCCGAAACGATGGGGTACTGACTACGGTAGTATTCTCACCGCACGAAGCACTATATATTAACAGACTATTATTAGCTTAATAGACTACAGTACGTCCAACTCGACGATATAGTGCCAAATATGACTATTCAAATATTAATATACACGATGTCTCAATACCGATGGTAGGCCGAACTTGGCCTTACTCCCACACGTGGCATCGCGGGGAGGCTTTACGTCTGTGACTCTATTGGAGGGTAAGAAACTGGACTGAAAAGAAAGTCCTACTTTAGTAGCGCAGTATATATACGCACTATGAACAAATAGTCCCATTAGTGGTGCGGTAGCCAAATTCCTACGCGGAACTAGGACTTGTTCGTACATGTCGAGCGGTACGTTTGAACTGGGTCTGAGGGGTATGGCAGCCTGGCACCAAGGTCTCGACCAATAGTAGAATGGAGACTATTATGGGATGTTCAGTAGGCTAGAATGGATATTCAATGCATATTGTACAAGGAATATACAAGGGATATCAGGGAATATTAGAGAATATACAAATACAATTAAATATATATATATAAATAAATATATATATTCGGTTTAATCTGGCCCTTCACAACAATTAGCATGTAGCTAGCATTAGTTGTTTAACAGCACGCTTGCAGGACCGCTTGGAACCCGTTCACCGCAGTGAACGTTCACCAAACCATCCCCCCCTGGCGCCGACACACAACATGGTTGTGTAACAAACAACCCAGCATTACTAACACTAATACCCGTGCCTGATGACACAGGGCTCACCGTTGTACAAGCCGGCCCGATAGCCAAACCATGTACGCTGCCCCTCGATCTGCTGTCGTCAGACGAGGAAACATCAACATAGGCCCGTCGTGTCGCTGAAACATGCTTCGAAGATGCCAGGGGCACGCAAACCTCCGGTAAGCTTTCAACATTACGCAATTCCTCCAATCTTTTTCATACTACTAGTTACATAAGGTGCACTGCATCCAATATGATGGAACGAAAATAGAGTAAGGGTGTGTTGGTGACCATGGCCATGGTCTTATAGGCTACGCCTCCATAGAGGCGGGACCCGGTCAGGTGTGGGTGTACAAGTTGTTTTCGTGGTGGAGTACAGTAGGTACAGGAGATAAGGGGTATCTCAATAGGCTTAAGAGCGGGACGCGAAAAGCCAGATACGAAATATAACCTTCTGTAGTGTGGTAGTGAAAGGTTAACCTTCTGTATTGTCGCAGTGAAAGGGATAATGTCATTCACAGTAGGGCATTTGGGTCCGGAACACCTGGTACACAAATAGAGTTGGAGAGTTAATGGAGCGATGGGTGTGAGAGGGGGATGGGGACGGGAGTGTTCTGTCATACACTGGTGAACTTTGACCTCACCAATGACTTGGCAGTTACTAATCACGATAAAAACTGTCCATTCAACTTTGTTTTCAAAATACCACTTAAATAGTAAAAGTAACATAAAACAAACTCAGAATGACCTCGGATTGTTTTTAGTGGTTTTGTGTTTTGAAATATATGATCTGAGAAAATAGCGCTGCCATGAGAAATATCAAGCGCATGAGTCATGTGAATGAAAAAATTATCATTGCATTTATTGTATATAGTAGGGGTGTAACGGTACACAGAAGCCACGGTTCGGTACGTACCTCGGTTTTGGGGTCATGGTCAGGAAACAAATATTTATAATGATTATTATTGTTAAATATAATAATTTTTTATTAAGTTATACTTAGTTCCACCTAGGCTTGCCACGGTAGTTAGTCAGTGATAACGGTGTCATTCTGTGTTCAGGAATCCACTTGAGTAAATTAATTGCCTACTGCTCCCACCGCCCACCGGTGTATGCTTTATTATTATTTTTTATCAAAATGTATTTTATTTTCAATTTACATTTTTTTACAATTTACAATTTCATTAACACTTTGGGTGCCGGCCAAAAATCCGGAAAATGACTGTGGGTTGCCAGGATTCCTGGACGATTCTAGCATATCTCATGATCTTAGCGGAGCTATTTCTATATTTTATATTATAACTATGGGGAAATGGTTGGGCTCATTTGAAGACGACAAGTTGATGTACACAATGCAAAAAACCGTTTGTTTCTGCATGTCTTCGTTCGTTCACAATTACAAGTTAAAAAACGTCAACAAAAGATAAAAGTGGAGGTAAATTATTTAGAACAGAAGTTACAGGCACTTTTATGAAAGGTGTGCCGGCGGGGTGATAATAGGTACTGAACGTGTTATAAAGCAATTTAGACTGGGATGGATGGATGGATGGTTTGATTGATTGATTGTTTGACAGATTGTTTTATTGGTTTGATTGATAGAATGTTTTATTGTTTTGTTGATAGTTTGATTCATAGATTGATTTGTTTGATTGATTGATTACTTTGTTGGTCATTTGATTGATAGAATGTTTGATTGTTTTGTTGATAGTTTGATTCATAGATTGATTTGTTTGATTGATTGATTACTTTGTTGGTCATTTGATTGATAGAATGTTTGATTGTTTTGTTGATAGTTTGATTCATAGATTGATTTGTTTGATTGATTGATTACTTTGTTGGTCATTTGATTGATAGAATGTTTGATTGTTTTGTTGATAGTTTGCTTGATAGAATGTTTGATTGTTTTGTTGATAGTTTGATTCATAGATTGATTTGTTTGATTGATTGATTACTTTGTTGGTAATTTGCTTGATAGAATGTTTGATTGTTTTGTTGATAGTTTGATTCATAGATTGATTGGTTTGATTGATTGATTACTTTGTTGGTCATTTGATTGATAGAATGTTTGATTGTTTTGTTGATAGTTTGATTCATAGATTGATTTGTTTGATTGATTGATTACTTTGTTGGTCATTTGATTGATAGAATGTTTGATTGTTTTGTTGATAGTTTGCTTGATAGAATGTTTGATTGTTTTGTTGATAGTTTGATTCATAGATTGATTGGTTTGATTGATTGATTACTTTGTTGGTCATTTGCTTGATAGAATGTTTGATTGTTTTGTTGATAGTTTGATTCATAGATTGATTGGTTTGATTGATTGATTACTTTGTTGGTCATTTGATTGATAGAATGTTTGATTGTTTTGTTGATAGTTTGATTCATAGATTGATTTGTTTGATTGATTACTTTGTTGGTCATTTGCTTGATAGAATGTTTGATTGTTTTGTTGATAGTTTGATTCATAGATTGATTTGTTTGATTGATTGATTACTTTGTTGGTCATTTGATTGATATGCCTGGCGCTAATGAACAAGTAAGTTTTATAACTACTGGTGTAGGTCCAGACAACATTATTATAAAATACAGAATACTTTACAATGCAAAAAACTTGAAACTTTGATGCCATGAACATTTTTATTGTAAAATATGTTCAATAAACTGGGTGACAAGTCATCAGTACCAACCATTGTTGCTGTGCATTATATGCTGGTAACATTCACAGTATAGGATTATGGTAATTTACCAAGACAATACCTTATAAAAAGTGAACACTGGAGGATAATCAACCATTGTTTCAGTGCATTTAGGAGTTTGTTGGTAACATTCACAGTATAGGATTATGGTAATTTACCAATACAATACCTTATAAAAAGTGAACACTGGAGGATAATCAACCATTGTTTCAGTGCATTTAGGAGTTTGTTGGTAACATTCACAGTATAGGATTATGGTAATTTACCAAGACAATACCTTATAAAAAGTGAACACTGTGATGATAACCAACCATTGTTTCAGTGCATTTAGGAGTTTGTTGGTAACATTCACAGTATAGGATTATGGTAATTTACCAAGACAATACCTTATAAAAAGTGAACACTGGAGGATAATCAACCATTGTTTCAGTGCATTTAGGAGTTTGTTGGTAACATTCACAGTATAGGATTATGGTAATTTACCAAGACAATACCTTATAAAAAGTGAACACTGGAGGATAATCAACCATTGTTTCAGTGCATTTAGGAGTTTGTTGGTAACATTCACAGTATAGGATTATGGTAATTTACCAATACAATACCTTATAAAAAGTGAACACTGGAGGATAATCAACCATTGTTTCAGTGCATTTAGGAGTTTGTTGGTAACATTCACAGTATAGGATTATGGTAATTTACCAAGACAATACCTTATAAAAAGTGAACACTGGCTGATGATAACCAACCATTGTGTCAGTGCATTTAGGAGTTTGTTGGTAACATTCACAGTATAGGATTATGGTAATTTACAAAGACAATACCTTATAAAAAGTGAACACTGGAGGATAACCAACCATTGTTTCAGTGCATTTAGGAGTTTGTTGGTAACATTCACAGTATAGGATTATGGTAATTTACCAAGACAATACCTTATAAAAAGTGAACACTGGAGGATAATCAACCATTGTTTCAGTGCATTTAGGAGTTTGTTGGTAACATTCACAGTATAGGATTATGGTAATTTACCAAGACAATACCTTATAAAAAGTGAACACTGGAGGATAATCAACCATTGTTTCAGTGCATTTAGGAGTTTGTTGGTAACATTCACAGTATAGGATTATGGTAATTTACCAAGACAATACCTTATAAAAAGTGAACACTGTGATGATAACCAACCATTGTTTCAGTGCATTTAGGAGTTTGTTGGTAACATTCACAGTATAGGATTATGGTAATTTACCAAGACAATACCTTATAAAAAGTGAACACTGTGATGATAACCAACCATTGTTTCAGTGCATTTAGGAGTTTGTTGGTAACATTCACAGTATAGGATTATGGTAATTTACCAAGACAATACCTTATAAAAAGTGAACACTGTGATGATAACCAACCATTGTTTCAGTGCATTTAGGAGTTTGTTGGTAACATTCACAGTATAGGATTATGGTAATTTACCAAGACAATACCTTATAAAAAGTGAACACTGGCTGATGATAACCAACCATTGTGTCAGTGCATTTAGGAGTTTGTTGGTAACATTCACAGTATAGGATTATGGTAATTTACAAAGACAATACCTTATAAAAAGTGAACACTGGAGGATAACCAACCATTGTTTCAGTGCATTTAGAAGTTTGCTGGTAACATTCACGTCACATGAACTACAGGGCATATCTTACTTGGTCTCTCGCATCGATGACTGCATTGTCCATTGATAAATGGATGAAGCGCCAGATGATCTGTGGACCAAAAAATATCCAATACATGCTTCCAAAGTATATAAATAATAGGCCAATGGACTGCATTAGAAAAGTGTGGTATGTTACCTACAGTATATACTTTTTTAAACTGGGTGACTGTCAGCAACCATTGGTTCTGTGCAAACGGTAAAAATGAGGGGGGAAAAAGATAAATAAAAAAAAACTATATACACACACAATGCAAATTATGAATGGAGTCGATACAGCTAGATCGCTAACATAACGTCTCATCTGCAAGTGGTCCAAACATGCCTATGCAATATCGACAACCGTGGCCCAAATACATGTGTTCAACGCATTTGTCTTGTACAGAAAACAGTGCAACTACCCATACACTATACTATACTATACTATACTACAATATACTATACTATACTATACTACACTATACTATACTACACTCAGCTAGCTATACTATGTACCGGTACACATGGTTCTGTCTGTATCACACAATGATGGATTATTTAGAAGTAATCTGTACTTCTGTGTGCCGGATTATTTAGAAGTAGTCTGTACTTCTGTATGACAACTAATAAAGAAACTATTTAGAGAAATCCCTCTTTGTGTGGTACAGAGCGAAGCATTTGTCACGATGCAGGGGGACTTTGCACGATGTGCAAAAATATCTGGTCTCACTCCTGATGCCACGCCTACTGCAGACACGACATTTCCTACACGGTAGCTTTCTCTTCGGGGTGGCTTTGTATGCAACCATTACATGCTTCACAAAGCCACCCACTAATCTGCTCTGCGGGTCCCCCAGTGGGGCCCTAGGGTCGACACGCCCCACCTGCTCAGCCCCTGCCTCCTCCTCATCCCCACCCCCTGCCTCCTCCCCTGCCTCCTCCCCTGCCTCCGCCTCCGCCTCCATCTCCGCTGTCACCCCAGGAATCTTCTTCTCCTTACCGTCTGTGTAGGTCCGCGCCACAGCCCTGGTGAACCGGAAGAGGTTGGAGTAATGCCCTTGTGGGTGCTTTTTTTTGTACAAGACAAACGCGTTGAAGATACATATTTGGATCAGATACATCACAAACTTTTTGGTCCACTTTCCAGTCTTACGTGTAACCGGATAGTACGATATATTTTGATCCAGCTGATCGACGCCGTTCATGAATTTATTGTACTCCAGGATTGATGTTGGCTTGAGCATCTCCACCCTCAGCGCTTTGCCCTTCTTCTGCTTCTTCCACACCATCGCCTTTTCCATAGTGTCCTCGTGGAAGCTGCTGATGGTCTTCACGATTCTCTTATCGCGCCATGCCACGATCAGGACCTCCTTGTTGTTGACCGCAATGCGCTCCCCCACACCGATGTCACGTTTGGTAATGTTCTTGATGATGGCTGGCTCGCCCCGGTGCTTCCTGAGGGTACCACAGACGTCGGTCCTCAACTGTCGGAGCCTGGCTGACATACGTACCGAGTTGTAGAAGTTGTCCATGTAGAGCGTATAGCCGGCCCCAGACAGACGTCCAAGCAGACCGACGACCGTGTCCCCCAGGAGCGAGCCTTCCCGACAATATGGCTTAAATGAAAAGCAATATCCTGTGCGTGATTCGCACAGGAAGTAGGACTTGATGCCATAGCGGGTGGGCTTGTTGGGGTTGTAGACCCGGAAGGTCAGGCGGCCTCGCCATGCCATCACCCCCTCGTCAATGGCGAGCTCGCGTTCAGGCTGGTACAGCTCCTTGCACCTCGTGTTTACATGGTCGACTACAGGGCGTACTTTGCACAATTTGTCTCTAACCTCCAGGGAAGTATTGTCCGCAAAGTGGAGGAATCGCCAGATCAATTGGAACCTGTTGCGTGGCATGGTATCAGAGTAGTACGGTGTGTACATCATGTCGTCAGTGGTCCACATCTGGTCCACGCGAGGCTTCCGCAGGACACTGCTAAGGAAATGGAGTCCGAGGAACTTCTTCAGCTCCTTCAATGTGAGGGGCTTCCAAAGCAGTGCCCTGCTACTGGTTAGCGTGGGGTCCAGCCGGGCAATGGACTGCTCAGCGTAGAGGTTGGACTGGGCAACAATAGAGTTCAGAAAAGCATCCGTCAGGAACAGATCCATCCATTTCGCAGGCCGGTAAGATCTGAGTGCCTTGGCGTCCTGGAGCAACCCCGGTTGGGCTGTGAAGGGGATCCTTTGAGGCACCCAGCCCTCACGAGACCAGGCATTCTCCTCTTCCTGACGGATCGCAGCCCTGCTCTTCGCTCCTCCACGACCTGTCAATTATACAAATATACTATAACACCCCTACTGTAGACATTCATATGCCACGTAGTTACAAACTGTGTGAGTGAATGAGTGAGTGTGTGTGGGGTTCAGATGTCAGAGCTGGACGTGGTGTGGGGGTCAGAGGTCAGAGCTGGAAGTGGTGTGCAGAGTGAGGCCAACTTACCGCTCTTAGATGTGCGTTTCCGCCCTGCAACAGGTTCCGGCATGTCCAGACTAGCATCCAGTTCTAGAATCACATGATGTAATACATTACACTAGGGCAACGCATTGTCATTGTATTTACCACCATCACCACCAGACCAGGCCCTGCAGCAGCCAGTCACCACCAGGCCCAGGCCCTGCAGCAGCCAGTCACCACCAGGCCCAGGCCCTGCAGCAGCCAGTCACCACCAGGCCCAGGCTCTAGCAGCAGCCAGTCACCACCAGGCCCAGGCTCTAGCAGCAGCCAGCTACCACCAGGCCCAGGCTCTAGCAGCAGCCAGTCACCACCATGTACAATTACCTGCAGGAGTAGAATGTGATCCTATGTCGTTGCCAGTCTCAGCGTCACTATCTGCAGGGTCTGCGCCAGAATCTGAATTGGATTAAATTCATTCAGTAAGTAAGTCTCACAAAACACAATAGTAATACATTTACACATACATAAATGTAGTTAGTACATACCCAAGCATGTTGGTGTATTGGCCCCGGATTCGGTTTCGGAGTGTTCTGCTGTGTGAACACAAAATAAATCAGCGGCCATCAAAGCATGTACATGTGTGTGTGTTGTAATCAATGGAATTTTACATATGCTACACAACCATGCATTTAAATATAGGCCTCGCCATGTGTCCATGCCATTGTGTATGTGTGTGCTGTAATCAATGGAATTTGCATATAGAGGCCTCACCATGTACTGCGAAGTTCAAAGGTGTTGGAGAGGATGCATGTCTTTTGATCTTGTGTGTGTGTGTGTGTACACACACTGCACACACACACACACACATACACACACACATCAAATGGCATGGGGTGAGGCATCTACACACACACACACACACACATCCATGTAACTAAATGTAGTGGCCTGTACATGCCTACTATATCCTATATCATTCAACTATCGATTTGAACATGCACAAAACAATATTCACATTGCAACATACCAATTACCACGTCGACCACCACCACCACGTCGTATCATGCCCAGCATGCAACTATTATCACTTACATGATAGCTACACACTTCAAAGAGCCACTTCAAAGGGCGTGCACATGCACACACACACACACACACGCACACAAGACAACCTAACTGTAGCACATGGTAGCGTGGCCTGTACTGCATGCCTACTATATCCTATATCATTCAACTATCGATTTGAACATGCACAAAACAATATTCACATTGCAACATACCAATTACCACGTCGACCACCACCACCACGTCGTATCATGCCCAGCATGCAACTATTATCACTTACATGATAGCTACACACTTCAAAGAGCCACTTCAAAGGGCGTGCACATGCACACACACACACACACACACGCACACAAGACAACCTAACTGTAGCACATGGTAGCGTGGCCTGTACTGCATGCCTACTATATCCTATATCATTCAACTATTGATTTGAACATGCACAAAACAATATTCACATTGCAACATACCAATTACCACGTCGACCACCACCACCACGTCGTATCATGCCCAGCATGCAACTATTATCACTTACATGATAGCTACACACTTCAAAGAGCCACTTCAAAGGGCGTGCACATGCACACACACACACACACACGCACACAAGACAACCTAACTGTAGCACATGGTCGCGTGGCCTGTACTCTACATCCCTACTATATCCTATATCATTCAACTATCGATTTGAACATGCACAAAACAATATTCACATTGCATTAGTAAACATGACGTACCGTTGCCCCGTCGACCACCACCGTGTCCGACTCCCACGTCTGAATCGTGCGATGAATCAGACTCATACCTCCGACCCAAGCCGAGATCATCGTCAGATGATTCCGGAGCTAGAATATAATAAATGCATATCAGCGTTAGGTTTGGCAAACTAACGTTACATAGTCACAGAATAAGCGGTAGGTAAATCATCAAATACACGTTTCACACACACACAATCACATGCATATCGCCGGCGTTGGTTTGTCGAACTAACGTTACATAGACAGTCACAGTATGTAAATCATCAAATACACGTTTCACACACACACACAATCACATGCATATCGCCGTTGGTTTGTCGAACTAACGTTACATAGTCACAGTATGTAAATCATCAAATACACGTTTCACACACACACATATATATATATATATATATATAAGACCGTGTAATTACCTGGTGGTTCCCAATCGGCGCTCCCATCAGATTCGTGGGCGGTCGAATCGCTGTCCCCTGACTCGCATGAAGAAGCTATGACCACAGCGGCAGCCTTCCTCTTCCTCGAACTGCGTCGGGTAGAGCCGCTCCCGGTCCCGGGGAGAGACGCGTTACTGGGCCCAGCAACGGTCTCACGGCTCTCTCCGATCGGAGCTACCAAAGACGTTGGTGCTGTTGGTGCTGCTGCTGCTTGAACAACCGCGGGTCCAAACGCCAGCTTCGTCTGAACAAAGCGACCCGCCGCCGGATTGTCCCCTCGCTTTCCTACACTACGTCTCTTCATACTGATCTAAATGAAACTACTAACTGATCAAACTACTATTACTACTACTGAAATATACTACCTAGACTACACACTAATCCCTCGAATAGTACTACTACTTAGCACGACTAAGTACTTTCTAAAGCACAGCTGAAACCTTACAATTAGTCTGATACTACCACTATACTGTATAACACTATAAATATAGACTATAGGCTGATCTCAATTCAAATCTCTCTCTCAATCTCTCTCTCTCTCTCTCTATCGCTCTATCTATCTCTCTCTCTCTCTCTCCTCCAAAACCTCGTAGATTCTGGGATCGCGCTAACGTTTTATACCTGTGGTTACATTGGCCAGGTATGCTGGCCAATCAAATGCCAGATTCATTGTGGGGTACAATATTCCCCCTATTGTGATAGTGTTAGAAAATAGGGGGACACTGCCACCTAGTGAAATTTGAGAGGAAATGCAGTTTCCGGTTAAAATTTTCTTCCAAAAGCTCGGCGGTGAAGTTCAGACGGGGAAAATCGAAAAAAGATGTAAACAGATCAAAGACGCTGTACAGCGTCCTCGGCACCTTGAGCATGGCCGGGAAAGACGCTGTAAAGCGTTTCCCGGCACCCAAAGTGTTAACAAACAACACAACATCAACATCAACAGCAACAACAATAATAATAATATTGAAAAAAACAATAAGAAATAATAAATACAGATCTAAACTTAACTAATAAATACAAAATACAAATATACCAAATAAAAATAAAAACAAAAACACACCACAAACAAACAAAAAATACATTAGACATTAGACAACAGACATTCCTCCCCCCCCCCCAAGACCGCCGGATCCCCCAGGACCAACACTCTACCGCCACTCCACCGCTACATGGAGCCTTTGACCACATCGGCCACCGCAGTCCACATTTCAATACCCGCCTGTCCCACCCCAACCATCCGAGCAGTTGATATCTCCATATAAATAACGTCTAGCAATGTCAGGGACCAGTGAATTACCGTGAGATTCTCAGGTTCTTTCCATCTCATGGCGATACGTTTTTTGGCTGCTGTAACGCTGCCAGAATAATTATTTTATGTTGTATGGATGTTGGTAGTGAACAGGGACGTGCACAGGACTTTAGAAAGGCAGGTGCCCTAAATCATAAAAGGGCATTTATTAGTAAATGATATGCGAGCTTTTTGGGGTTAATACAAGTCTATCATGGTACATTCAGTTTCACCGATAGATGTCACCAAAACTACATAGTGTCCCTTTAATAACACAATATGCGCTCCAGACCAACAGCAGAGAGAGAGAGAGAGAGAGAGAGAGAGAGAGAGAGAGAGAGAGAGAGAGAGAGAGAGAGAGAGAGAGAGAGAGAGAGAGAGAGAGAGAGAGAGAGAGAGAGAGAGAGAGAGAGAGAGAATGCTCCGTGATTTTCCTGCACTAGCAGCAGCAGACAGGGAGGGGCTGGCGACGTGTTTGAATGAATGAAAACTTTATTAACAGATTGCAGAATGGGTACAGTACAGCTCAATACATACAATTGTTAAGGGGATGCAGACCAGAGAAAGACTTTCGTCTTGTTTACATCAGGGTCCCCCATTTTCAATTCATCTATACATTTATGACATACCAGATTTGCAATTACAGTACTGTTTGTGATACAAAAAGAGTCCAGAAAGAAAAGAGTATATACATTAGGCGTAGAAACTGTACATTGGATTGGGTAGGTGGGGGTGGGGGGGGACTGTACATTGGAGGTGGTTGGGGGGGGGGGTTGGGTAGGAGTGGGGGGGGGGGGGGGGTTGGGTAGGAGTGGGGGGGGGGGGGTGGGTTGGGTAGGAGGGGTGGGTGGGGACTGTACATTGGAGGTGGTTGGGTGGGGGGGGGGGGGCACTGCAAACCCGACATTATATTTTGTTGGGCAAATACCTTACCTGATGTGTACTCTTGCTTTGTTTTAGTTGAAATAGTAACTGTAAAAAAAGAGGTCTCGACTCGAGTGTGAGGGCACTGTGAGCTCAACAACAGCTGGATATCAATTTCCTGTTCAGTGCACTGCTGGCCCTGCGCGGTTTACATGTCTCAGGCTGGAAGGACCTATTATTTACGAGAGGGGTGGCATTTCTCTCTCTTTCTTTACCTAATATTTAGATTCTATCGTGACATCTTTCATTTGGAAGGGCAGGGCAGTATATATATATGTGCATATGTGCAACTGTAAAAAAAAAAAAAAAAAAAAAAAGAGGGTGGCATAAAAAGGGCACTTTCTAATGAGAAATGAAAAAGGCAGGTGCCCGGGCACCCCTTCACCCCTATGTATGCACGTGGCTGGTAGTGAATATATATCGTTTAGAATTTATGTTGCTGCTGTGAGTGGAATCGATATGTTAGAGATGCCCGAGAGTCTATCCGCTATAGATTTCCAGAAATGAGCAACTGGTGGGCAATCGCAGACCATATGCATAATATGTGCCGGTGGCTCTTAGAGAGCATAACGTCACGTGCACTAGGAGTCGGCCACCAGTCCCATAGCAAACAGTTTCCTAGGTGTGAGATACGTCCTATGAATATAATTAAAATGAATTTGTTGGTGATTAGGGTTGCGGGAGGCTAATATAACATGTGTCCAAACGTCATCCCAGTCAAACTCAGGGTCTAACTCTGGGATGTCCCCTCGCCAGACTGTATCTAATGTAAATTTTGTATATGTGGATTTGATTAAACGTATATAAAAATCTGAGACAAACCCTCTTGTGGTTGTCCTGTGTCGCCGATAAGCCCGACAAAGGGGTGTGGGTGCAACGCCATTCACACACAACAGAGGAAGCGGACAGATCGGATTGCAGCTCGGACTGCAGCTCACAATCACAATGCCAAAGCACAAATGTACGTTTACAGATGAACTTCAAAATTCCAAATGTATTAGGCGGCCAGGTGGCGTAGCGGAGATTGCGCTCGTCACCAATGCAAGAGGCTGCGGTCTCGACTCCCGGAGTCAGCATTGCCCTGCGGCCTGGGCCGGTCGTCATACTAACTCGTTTGGCTGAGTTAGGGGGAAGGAGGTCGTGGGTGGTAATCTGGCGTTGTGGACAGCGACACCTACAGGTCAGGTCTGGGCGCCTGCTCAGCGAAAGGCAGGAAATAACCCACGCGTTATGCAAATGTATAAATCAAAAACTGCAAAGTGCACTTTTAAAACAATAATAATTATTAGATTAGTATTGTTTCAGGTTGATTTTTAAGTTATTCTTGTGCCATTGAGATTTGTCAGAGAGATAATCTTAGGCATAATAAAGCATGTTGATTGTTGAGTAACTTTGGTTTGGTGTGTCTTTGGTTATAGAGAGATATTATTGTGTTATTTAAAATAATATAAATAATAATTTTCTATCCATACTACAGAGGAGGCATACTTTAAATATGGTATAACAATAAGGCATAGTTGAGTAAACTTTCAGTATCACTAAGTTTCTCGAGGCTGGGGCCAGCATGTCCTCTTTTTGGAAATCAAAATATGGTCACCCTAGTTTAGGACTTGAACATAAAAACGAATCACCATCTTTGCAGGAATGTTGTTTGTACCGTTTGTCCTGAAGAGCCTTTTCAGTGAACCCGCTGTCCTCTTGTTTCCTAACTTAACCTAATCTACCATACCTAACATACCCAGGCAGGACGAGTAGTTATTATTACATTGCACATTATATCCTTCCTGCTAGCAGCCTGTGCACTTCCATGATGATCTTTTTCTTTTTGTGTCCATAATACGAAGCTATTCAGCTTATATAACGTCCAGCCAGTGCTTGGTACATGGCTGTCCCTTGGTGTTGTAGAGTGCTAGGTCCTTTGCTGTGCAGGGTCCACCTAACAGAGGACATGGAAGGAGGTGCTCCATGGTCTGGGGTTCTGTGCCACAGTCGCATGTGGTTGGGCCACTAAAATAATCTGCTTATAGGGCTTCCCTGGAATGGCCAATACCTGAGCAGAGTTGGTTCAGGCACTTCCATTTTGCCCAGTTGTTATCTCCTGGTGGGAGGGTTTCGGCAGGGGGGGGGGGTGAGCATAGAGGAGCTGTGTGGGTGGTTGGACAGCTTTATCTTCCACATTTGAACCCTTTCACTACCACACTACAGACGGTTAACCATCTGTAGTGTGGTAGTGAAAGGGTTAACCTTCCGTATTGTGGTAGTGAAAGGGTTAACATTCTGTAGTGTGGTTGTGAAAGGGTTAACCTTCTGTATTGTGGTAGTGAAAGGGTTAACCTTCTGTAGTGTGGTTGTGAAAGGGTTAACCCTTTGTTGTGTGCCAGGAATGTTATGTTAATTGCTTTACTCATGTAAACAGGGATACTCAAGCTTGAGGTCTATACCGGTAGCTATAACTTATCATAGAGTGAATTTCTTCCAGACCTCGCGCTTGAGTATAATATATAATAGCTATATATAGCTAACTTATTATAGTGTGAATCCACACATCAGACCAAAAACAAAAGAAAGGTAGTTGTTTTGACAGATGCCAGCGACACGTTTTGTCGTTAGTTCATGCCGACCTTTGAATGCCACCAACGCTATATAGCGTTTGTTTGTCGTATTTTTTTTTATTGGTGATTTTAATCGAGCCTCAGGTTAGTGTTGCAGACTCTCTCTGAGCTCAATTGGGAAGATACTGCCCCCTATCGTCTCTCCCTGTGTAACTGCACCCCATTAGTTTAGACTGATGGGGGGGGGGGGGGGGGGGGGGGCCAGTTTCCTCATTTTACTTTTCCGTCAAGCCAACTGAAGAGACCCAAGTTGATCGCCGACCCAAGAACAGCGTGGATTATGTATTTCCAGCACCCAACGCTGAATCAATAAACGCAATTGATATTTGGAATGGTGATCAGGAATTGGAATAATCTTTTTGGATAACATCTGATCTGAGGTAAGGAATCTATTTTACCAGTCTTGGGATAATCAGAGCTTTTTTCACAGATATATCAACGTGTCCCATATGTGTGTGTGTGTGTGTGTGTGTGTGTGTGTGTGTGTGTGTGTGTGTGTGTGTGTGTGTGTGTGTGTGTGTGTGTGTGTGTGTGTGTGTGTGTGTGTGTGTGTGTGTGTGTGTATGTGTGTGTGCTGATCAGGAAATGAGAGAATCGATATTTCAGCCCACTTCTATAGCGTGCATAAGTACACATATACTATCGATAATCTAGCGTTTATTTGAAAACAATTCATAAATAGGCAGAAAAATGACAACGTTTTTGTGTATGCCAGAATATTCCAGTAAATGCCGCTTATCACGGAATCTTATTATTTTCCTGAAAAACGAGGGCTTTTCAAAATGCTATAAAATGGAAATGAAGCGATTAAAAAACAATTGTTTCGACAATGTTGACTGCAAACAAGTCATTGATAAGCGACGGGCAGATTAGAGACTAGTGGAGGTTTCTCTATGACAACACATGAAACACAAATTCACTCATAATTCATAATTATTATTAATTTATATATATATAATTATATATATTTTTTTAATTATTATAATTTTTTTAGAAATGTTTTCCTCTGTAAAAAAAAATCCAGTGAATTTTTGATTTTTTTTTCAAAAATGGCCAAAAGTGACAGCTCTGAGCTCTTTGGTCAGGGCTGCAGTCAGTCATGGCTAGCTGTCAATCACTAAGTGAAACTTTCACTGCACAGGCAGTTCTTTTCATTCTATTGTAATGATCTGGGGTCTTGTGTGTCACTGTACCCGGGGGGTGTGTTTCCCCCCGGGAGGGTTAGGAGGTGGCACCGGAAGTGACGTGGTGTTCGTGAAATATACGTGAAGCTAGGAAGCTGTGTTGTGTTCATACCGAGTGAGGTATTGACCTGTATGTACTCATTGCAGTGGAATTAAATAACCAACAGAAACATAAACCACTCCTCATTCTTCCTAACGATACGGGTACGACAGAACGCTACATTTGGTGTCTGAAGTGGGATCAGTGAACTCAGTTTGACGCGCACTGTGTACCCAAGGGAGCTCCGCTGTTTGGCTGGCTACATCACGTTAGCTTAGCAATGACGGCAAAAGAAGAGCCACGCCACGAGATTAAACAGGAGAGGGAGGATGAAGGTCTGCCAAGTGGACTTCCAGGATCGAATGGAGTCCGCCCACAACTTTGCCCGGGGTCAGCTGGAAAAGGCGGGCATGAGACAAAAAAGGAACTATGATGTGCGGGCTAAGGGGAGGCATTTCCAGGCCGGGGAACTGGTCTGGGTGTATAGCCCTCGGAGGAAGAAGGGGCGGTGCCCTAAACTGGACTGTCACTGGCAAGGGCCATGTAGGGTGCTAGAGAGGGTGGGAGAGGTGGTATACAGGGTGCAATTGCCGATCAGGGGGAGGAAAGTTGCTCTTCACAGAGACAGACTGGCCCCGTACAGAGGGGATTGCCTCCCACTGCAAGACCCAGCCCTCCCAGCGGCCTCCCCTAGAGACAGTGTTCCGACCACCACTGGGGCCGGAGGTAACCGCCGTTCGAGGGGAGTGCACCGTGGTCCACCAGCGGGGGGTGTCCCCTCTTCCCATACGGGGGGCCCCTCAGAATCACAGACTGTGTCCCCGGTGCGGGACAGACATGGCACTCCCCGGACGGTTCCTGTTCAGCAGCAGCAGGTCGATTCAGTCCTTCGGGCAGGGACAACGCGTCCGCAGAGGCGGAGGCTGCCACCAGGTCGTTTCAAGGACTTTGTGTAAAAAAAGAAAAAAATGTGTTCTGCTTGAAATGGAAAATGTTATTGGAAATGTGCTTGTGTTGATGTGTCTCTCGGGGCGAGAGCTCAGAAGGGGGGGGATAGTGTAATGATCTGGGGTCTTGTGTGTCACTGTACCCGGGGGGGGTGTTTCCCCCCGGGAGGGTTAGGAGGTGGCACCGGAAGTGACGTGGTGTTCGTGAAATATACGTGAAGCTAGGAAGCTGTGTTGTGTTCCTACCGAGTGAGGTATTGACCTGTATGTACTCATTGCAGTGGAATTAAATAACCAAAAGAAACATAAACCACTCCTCATTCTTCCTAACGATACGGGTACGACAGAACGCTACACTATTATCCAATCAAAATAGGCTATTTGAGTAATCTAAGCACTGCCTGTGCAGATTTGCCTCAGCCACCCACGGACGCGGGTTGAATGATTGACAACCTTCAAATCCAATCAGAGATTGCTGCATTGCACACAAAACAGTCCAGCTGCAGTTCCGGAGGTTAGGTTTAGCTGGGGCTAATCTCAAGTTTCTCAAGTTTCTTTATTAGTTGTCATACAGAAGTACAGAATACTTTTATACAAAATGTAACAGAAAGAAGCATTTTGTATAAAAGTATTCTGTACTTCTGTATGACAACTAACAAAGAAACTTGAGAAACTTGAGATTGGCCCCAGCTAAACCTAACCTACAGAACTGCAGCTGGACTGTTTTGACTGTGTGCAAGGCAGCATTGAAAGAGCAAGCTAGTTTGATTGATTGAATTGATTGAAAAGTTTATTAACAGATTGCAGAATGGGTACAGTACAGTACATCTCAATACATACAATTGTTAAGGGGATGCAGACCAGAGAAAGACTTTCGTCTTGTTTCCACCAGGGTCCCCCATTTTCAATTCATCATAACATATATGACATACATGACATACAGATAGACAGTACTGCTACATCTATACATTTATGACATATCAGATTTGCAAATACAGTACTGTTTGTGATACAAAGGTGTCCAGAAAAGGAGTGTATATACATTTGGCGTAGAAACTGTACATTGGAGGAGGTTGGTGGGGTGGGGTTGGGTGGGTTGGGTGAGGGCTGTACATTGGAGGTGGGGGGGGGGGGGGTTGGGTAGGGGACACACACACATTTTACACTGTACATTGGAATATTGACAAAGCCTTACTTGGTCATTTACTGTACAACTAGGTTAGGACATTTGTATGGGCCAGTTTCGAATTGCAGTCTCACGTAGGTGTTTTTTGAGAGTGTTTTTGAAGGTGGGTAGTGATTCACATTCCTTTACAGCTTTAGGCAGGGCGTTCCACATTGATGTGGCATAATTGCGAAACGTGTTTAGTCCCTTGTTTGAGCCGAATCTGGGTTTTACATGATTTGTGGAGCTCCCTCTGGTGTTGTGATCGTGGTATTCACTGACCTTTGGGAAGTATTTTGACATGTACATGGGTACCTTGGTCGCGTAGTGTATCTTGTAGACCAGGCCCATTGCAAGTTGCTGTACTCTGTCGTCTACTCTAAGCCATCCTAGGTTGTCAAAGTGGGCAGGGGTGAGGTGGGTTCTAGGAGTCAGGTCAAGTAGTAGTCTGACTAGCTTGTTTTGAGATGTTTGTAATTTGTTTTTTAGTGCCTTTGAGGTGCTTTGGTACCATGAGGTGCAAGCATAGTCGTAGTACCCTTGAATGAGTGCTCCTGCTAGAGTCTTCAGGGTATTCTTGTTTACCAGAGAGGAGATCCGGTACAGGAATCGCGTTCGTTGGTTGACTTTTTTTATTACATTGGATGCCATTTTGTCACAGGAAAGATTAGCCTCTAGGATGGAACCCAGGTAGGTAATTTCATCTTTCCTTGTGATAATATTGTCACCCACTGTAACCGAGAAGCCGTCGGTCTTGCTGAGTTTGTTATTTGAGCCGAAGAGAATGGACTCTGTTTTGCCCATGTGTAATGATAGTTTGTTGTCGGCGAGCCATATGCAGATTTTGCCTAGTTCCGAGCTGAGGGCTTTTTCAACCTGTAACTTGTTCTTGTCAGAGACCAGCAGGGCTGAGTCGTCCGCAAACAGGAACAAGTTGCAGTCACAAGCTGACGACATGTCATTTGCATAAATTAGGAATAGTAGCGGTCCTAGTATGCTTCCTTGTGGAACACCACAGCTCACTGTGAGGGGGGGGGATAGGGTACCGTTTACTTCCACCATCTGTTCCCTCCCCTCCAGGTAGGATTGTATCCAGCTCACTGATAAACTATCAAAACCAATTGCTTTTAGCTTGTCAATCAGAATGGTGTGATTGACAGTGTCGAAGGCCTTTTGTAGGTCCAGCATGACCATGCCGCAGTATTTGCCCGCGTCCACCTCTTGTTTGATGTGGTCGTTCAAGTAGAGAAGGCATGTGTCAGTGGAGTGGGATGTTCTGAAGCCAGATTGGAATTCGTAGATTAGATTTTTTTCCGCGAGGTACTTTTCGATCTGTTCGTATACTATTTTTTCCATGACTTTCGAGATGGATGTAAGGATAGAAACAGGGCGGTAGTTACCCGGGTCTAATTTGCTGCCCTTTTTGTGCAGGGGTGTTACTCTCGCAATTTTGAAGTCCTTGGGGACGTGTCCCTGTTTTATGGAGAGGTTTATTATGTGTGTGATGACTGGGGTGATGGCTGCTGTAGTAGTAAGCTGTACAGCTGTAACAACACAGTAGGCTAAATTAAACTTTGCGCCAACATTAGGACCGAAGTATAAACCAGCAACTGAGCAACATGAAGAAGTGAACTTATGCATCTGGATCAGAAAAAAAGTTGTGGATGAAAAAGTAAGTACAGTGTTTGTAAAAGCTTGTATGCTAACAGTAGCTAGCCAATTTGTTAGCTACCTTTTAGCTTAGCCTACATCACAATGATGATCACCAAGCTAACTTACTGTACACAGTAGGGCTGGGCAATTAATTGAAACAGAATCACGATATCGATTCCTAGACCTATGCAATCTCATTTATAAGTTATGACGATTTTTCTTTTATAAAAAAAATTATTATAATAATTTTTTTTTCTTTTTTTTTACATTTTAATTGATTTTATCTGGGTTGAACATGATTTGTGGAACTCCCTCTGGTGTTGTGGTCGGGGTATTCACTTACCTTTGGGAAGTATTTTGACATGCACATGGGTATCTTAGTGGTGTAGTGTATCTTGTAGACCAGGCCCATTGCAAGTTGCTGTACTCTGTCGTCTACTCTAAGCCATCCTAGGTTGTCAAAGTGGGCAGGGGTGAGGTGGGTTTTAGGAGTAAGGTCAAGCAGTAGTCTGACCAGTTTGTTTTGTGATGTTTGTAATCTTGTTTTTAGTGCCTTTGAGGTGCTTTGGTACCATGAGGTGCAAGCATAGTCGTAGTACCCTTGAATGAGTGCTCCCGTTCTGGTCCGATCCGTCTCTGAGTGCGAACTCCCCCCCCCTCTCCCCCCTCTAGTTTGTGTACACACTTCAAGTCTTGGTGCGCTCCGGGTTCTGTTTACGGTTTGCGTTTTGAGCGTGTACACTTGCCGTAGGCGATGATGTCACGCTCGAAAATGTAAACACAGGAAGTGTTAACATGGCGCTGGAGACTGGATGCTGATATAAAATAAACAAATAACCAATAAATATGAAGTTATATTTGAACCTCTGTTGTCAAGCCTTTTCAATATAACCCACCCCCTTTTCTCACAAATGGATGGTGTTGTAGAGTCCGCGTTTGAGCGTTTCCCAGGGCTAACGCTAAGCTAACGGCTAACGCTAGTTAGCTTAGCCTATTACTAGTCTAGTATAGCCACTGTAGCACTTATTTTTCAGCAAAGAACGTGCAATAAACAAAACGGATACATTCACTGTGTGTTCTGCCTCTCATTTGTTGATGAAACTAAACTAACATCAACACAATTGAACACCAAAAGCGGAGTTTAGTCTCATCTGCGCATATTTTGTTAGCTTACATGCTAACGTGAATGGAATATGCCAGTATAACAGTATAGCATTGTGGCTAGCAGCTAACGTTAGTTAGCCAGCCAGCACCTAACGGCTAACGCTAGTTAGCTTAGCCTGTTCAGCAGCTAACATTACCCCATCGCTCGTGGCAATTATATTGCATGTCATTGATCTACCGGTCGACCACGGCCGACTGGTTGGGCACCACTGGTCTAATAGAAATAAATGCATTCGAACAAGAAACCAATGTATAGACATAGCAATGGCAAACAAAATTGCCAGGCCTAATGCGAGCCAGGGAAGTGCTGTGCTTTGTAACGTGGCTTCATGTTTTCATCCACTGAGCTGCCTGTGAGGCTCCACATGCTTGTCTGATGTTGTTGCTTGTAGTAACATTGCTTGCATCAATTATATTGAATGTCATTGATCTGCCGGTCGATCACGGCCGACTGGTTGGGCAGTTGGGCACCACTGGTCTATAGAAATAAATGCATTCGAACAAGAAAGTATAGTAGACATATAGCTATGGCAAAAAAAGTTACCAGGCTTAATGCGAGCCAGGGAAGTCTTTATATCTGATATATTTCGAAGATATATAGAAGATATAAATCGTTTTAGTGGGTATTGTCCAGTTGTTGCTGTGTGTTTTTATCTGCCCACAATTCAAGCAAGTAACGACGTTATGTGTGTCACTGGCGCGCACCCAGAACCACCTATTTCAAGTGTCCCAGGTTCAGCGGGGGGTAGTACGAATCAGCGCCGCTTGGCACCCAAAAGGGGTGTGTCCGTCTGAGTGAGAACACTCCCCCCCGTCCCCGGGGGCGCTGATTCGACCCCAAATGGTGAGTGAGAAAGGCCCCTTAGAGTCTTCAAGGTATTCTTGTTTACCAGAGAGGAGATCCGGTACAGGAATCTAGTTCGTTGGTTGACTTAGTTTTATTACATTGGATCCCATTTTGTCACAGGAAAGATTTGCCTCTATAGGATGGAACCCAGGTAGGTAATTTCATCTTTCCTTTTAAGATAAGATAAGATATTCCTTTATTGATCCCCTTGGGGAAATTCAGGCATCATAGCAGCATGGGGGAAGGGGGGGGGGGGTACAGGTAGTGAAAACAACACAAGCAGTGTAAACAAATGTCAATATAATTTACTATCTAACTAACTGAAATATATTTTCACAGTATTCACAGTGCAGTATGCATAAGGTAGTGTTATAATATACCATCTAACTAACTGAAATATACATTATTCATTATTCACAGTATCACAGTATCCACATAAGATGCAGTATACCCAGATAGCAAAAGGTGTTAATTCAATGTTGATTTATGGTCACAATGCTTGATTTTTGGTTAAGGTCGACGATTGATGGTGAATCACCCATTAACCGCTGAAGCAATTGACTAATGTTGAAAACATATCATTGAATCAATATTGTTTTGTGGTTGCATTTTAATGATTGAAATGCCAATATCTAATAAATGTTGAATCAACGCATGCTGTTCAACGTATGCTGTTTGTCGTCATTACGTTGGACCGATCCGAATTCCCCCCCCCCAATTTAAACAGACGTACGTCCCAGCATGCAGCTGAGCACTCTCTCAATGTGAACTGCATTGCAACAGAACAGCACGTCTGGTTCCCCCGGATTTGATTCTACTGAGTGCTTTACAGTAAGTTTTGGCTATATTACTTTTATCTTAACTGTGTTCTGTGAAAAATAACGTTATTGTGAGTGTGACCAGTGGATCTTGACGGCGTTGTGCATGTGCTTATGCTGCAGTTTGGTAGGTAAATATATATATACGTCAACTAAGATAAATATTCATGAATATTCGTTAGCGTGTGCTTAATATAACTCTGGAGAGTGTGCAAGTGGAATCGTACGGTTGTTTAAGTTATTTCGATGTAAATATTCTAGCGCCAAACGAATAGCAATTGCGTGGTCCAATTGCGTGCGTTGGTACTGAATGACGTTGTGCGACTCAGCCAATCAAAAGCATGCTTAAAAAGTGATCAAAAGGGGAAATATGATACCTTTTAATGAACTTAAAACACAGTTTGGGCTGAAAGACACAGAATTTTTATCTTATTTACAAATACAATCAGTTATTAAATCATTGTTGTCTAAAGGCATAGCTATAGGAACAAACGGAGTCATGGAAGAGACATTAAGGGGAATTATAGGCAGGAAAGGCATTGTTTCTGCAATGTATAAACTATCATGTTCAACCACCCCTGATACCAATGCCCAAACTAAAGTCCAATGGGAGCGAGACATGGGTATATCCATATCTGAAACACAATGGGAAGCAGCACTTAGGAATAGTACAAAAATATCAAAATGTGTTAGATATAAAATTATACAATTAAAGATACTACACAGGGCCTATATAACACCCTGTACATTGAATAAAATGAATCACACCCTACCCAAATTGTGCTGGCATGGGTGTGGAGTAGAGGGTACGCTCATGCACTTGCTGTGGCACTGCCCACTTGTTAGGAAATTTTGGTTGGACATTGCTGAGGACCTGTCAGTTACTCTCCAAATTGACATTAATCCTTGCCCTATAATGTGTATATTGGGTGTAAAAATGGACACTGCTCAAGCAAAGATTGTAAATAATACTGTAGCACTGGCTTTTCTAGCATGCAAACGGATTATTTTAATGAACTGGAAAGAACGCAAACCGAACTGCTTCAGTATGGAGAACTGGCGCAAGGACTTCATGGACTTGCTATCGATGGAACAGGCTGCTCTGTCTCTTCAAGAGAGTGATAGGCCCGATGGCCTTCAAGGTCCCCTGAACTTTATTAGATCACTATCTGGAATAAGTTTGTCTACTGAACCTTTGTAACGCTCTGCAACCCCCCCCCCCTCGCCCCTTGTTGTTATTGTTATTATTATCATTTCTTGTCTTGTTTTGTTGTGTATGTATTGTCTTGTTTGAGAAAAATAAAAAACTTTAAATATCAAAAAAACAAAAAAAAAAAAAAGCATGCTTATTGGGTGAACAGGAAGTAGTCAAGGAAGCACGCGCTAGCTGGCTAGCTAGTAAACACGTGGATCCGTAAATGCAACGTTGCCTACCAGACAACGGGACCGCGTGTTTCTTTTTGTATGGCTGTTCAAACTAATTTTACAGTTCTGCTAGCTACATGCAGTATTTAGCGAGCTGGGTTAGCCGGTTAGTTGGCTTTGAATCCCGGCTGCGGCTAGGTAGCCAGCTAGCTAAATGCACCGCGACGGTGATGTCACCAAACAAAATGGCGGCGCCCATGTTGATAAAGCGCTTCACATAACAAATCGTTTTTTCTTAGAAACTGCTTATTTTTATAACGTGATTTTTTTCTGTGGCTTATCTAAATACTAATTTGATGCTATGACTATGTTTATATCGCTATATGCTTCATCTCCCCTTGCACTCTTTCTAAGTTGGTTAAGGTTAGAGTTTGTCTTAGAGCATGGCGATAGAACGCCAGGTAGTTTGCAGGCTGTTTGGCGTGCCACTGGTCCTGCTAATGTTGAATGAATGAATGAAAACTTTATTTAACAGATTGCAGAAGGGGTACAATACAATATGGCTCAATACACACAATTGTTAAGGGGATGCAGACCAGAGAAAGACGTTTTTGTCTCGATTACATCAGGGTCCCCCATTTTCAATTCATAGTGACATTTATGACATACACATGATGACATTTATGGCATAGGGAGGGACATGCATGACATACAGATAGTATATAGTTAGACGTTTGGTTATATGCACGGTATTTTCTAATGAACAATATAACAATAATATAATAATGGACTCTCTTGATATTGATCAAAATGTAGAATTATGCAAGCGTTTCACCCTGCACATTGCAATGCAGCACATTAATGTCGACCCTCCCCCCTTTTTTCTTTCTTTTTCCAGAATCACGTACCAGTTTCAAGAAGCCGCACGTTGCAGCAATTGAAGCAAAGACTTAATTGTTCTAGCCAAGTAAATACCACAATTTATGTACCATTACATTGACTATATAGTTAGACGTTTGGTTATATACATGGTATTTTCTAATGAACAATATAACAATAATATAATAATGGACTCTCTTGATATTGATCAAAATGTAGAATTATGCAAGCGTTTCACCCTGCACATTGCAATGCAGCACATTAATGTCGACCCTCCCCCCTTTTTTCTTTCTTTTTCCAGAATCACGTACCAGTTTCAAGAAGCCGCACGTTGCAGCAATTGAAGCAAAGACCTGTTCTAGCCAAGTAAATAGCACAATGTATGTACCATTACATTGACTACAGCACCTCATCACTATGTCATCTTATTCTCGGGCTAAAAGACATAGAGTCAACAAATTAGTGAGAGAGACAGAGCAGGCTATCCTCACTGATTATAAGTTAATTGTTGCTGCTAATTCAAGGACAAACCATCACTCTTTAGAGAACACAGATCCTGTCACAGCCTATACTG
Organism: Notolepis coatsorum; assembly: GCF_963971535.1. Classification (NCBI taxonomy): domain Eukaryota; kingdom Metazoa; phylum Chordata; class Actinopteri; order Aulopiformes; family Paralepididae; genus Notolepis; species Notolepis coatsorum. The sequence continues at coordinate 100,895,108 of NC_140176.1, forward strand.
AGTGCCTGCTCGATTTACCAAAGACAGACTTGCCACTAGATTTAACAACTAGATCAGACTTGCCACTAGATTTATCAACTTCAGACTTGCCACTAAACAGACCACTAACTATCAGTGATCAAAGTGAAAATATTGACTCACCAGGTGAGTCAAATGCACATTTTGAAAGTATAGCTGGGGATGACGAAATTGAACCTGAACATGTCTTTGACAGTGATGAGCATAATGAAGATTTCCTCATGACAAGTTTAAAATATTGGGCAACATCCTATTCAGTCTCTCTGGTTGCACTATCATCTTTGCTGTCCTTTTTGAAGATGTTTCACCCCACCCTTCCTAAAGATGGAAGAACATTGCTAGGAACACAAAAACATGTGCCTACCACTAAGATTGAAGGGGGAGAATACTATCATTTTGGTTTAGTCAAAGGGGTGCTTTCACGGTTGGCATGTTTGATTTTACCGGCAACTCTGACAACTCTTAATTTACAGTTTAATATAGATGGTTTACCTTTATTCAAAAGTTCTAAACTTCAGTTTTGGCCCATACTTGGAAGTCTCAAATGTGACTACACAAAGTCCCCATTTGTTGTTGGCATTTTTTGTGGTCTAAGCAAGCCAAAGAGTGTTTTTGAGTACCTAGAGCAGTTTGTCAAAGATCTTCAGAATGTACTGTCTAATGGCATTATTTATAATGACAAGCAATTTGATGTACAGATTTCTTCTTTCATTTGTGATGCCCCGGCTAGAGCTTATATTAAGCAGACCAAGGCATTTAATGGCTATTCTGGTTGTGACAAGTGTTTTCAGGAGGGTGTATGGAGAAATAAAATGACATATCCTGAAACAAAAGTCAGACTTAGGACAGACTCCAGTTTCTCAGACATGGTTGATGAGGCACATCACAATGGGACGAGCCCTTTAACAGGTTTAGTTAAGATGGTTTCTATGTTTCCAACTGATTACATGCATCTCTGTTGTCTCGGAGTTACAAGGAAACTGCTTAATATATGGTTAAAGGGGAAGAATTTGGCAACAAGGGTCCCTTCCAAAACTGTACAAGCCATTTCAGGTAAACTGCTAAAGCTACGTCCCTACATGCCTTGTGAATTTAACCGTAAACCAAGGGAACTGTCAGAGTTAGATCGCTGGAAAGCTACTGAGTTGCGATCCTTCATGTTGTATTGGGGTCCTGTTGTTTTGAAGGATTCCCTCCCCAGTGAGCTGTATGACAACTTCATGTTGTTTTCTGTTGGAATGTACTTGTTGCTGTCCCCTAGTATTTCTGAGGAAATGTTGGCCTTTGCGCACAAGTTGATGGTTTCTTTTGTTGAACACTTTGGGACAGTGTATGGAAGAGGTGAAATTGTGTACAATGTACACCAGCTTATTCATTTGGCTGAGGAATACAGGAAGTTTGGCACTCTAGATAATATCTCAGGATTCCCTTTTGAGAACTATCTTGGACAAATTAAGCATCTTCTACGCAAGCCACATCAGCCTCTACAACAGGTAGTGAAAAGGTTGTCTGAAATTCCACATGTTGGATCCCCATGTCCCACAGATGATCCAATTTTGCGTAATATTCACACTGATGGGCCTGTCCCCCCACAGTTTACTTCTTCACAACAGTACAGGAAGGTCTCCACTCATCGGTTTACTTTGTCCACAAAGAAAGGAGACAATTGTATTGAGGTTGGAGATGGATTTGCATTAGTAGAGAATATTCTTAAATCAGAGGAAGAGGTATATATAATTTACACAAAGTACAGACACAAACAGCCATACTACATGTATCCCTGTGAATCATCATACATTGGTACATACAAGGTCAGTGGCTTGCAAGAAGATATAGGGATAGGTAAACTTCGCTATATCAAGCGCAAATGTCTTCTCTCTCCAGACGGAGATGGTGCCATTGCAATACCACTACTTCATTTAACAGCATAACCATACTGCCCTACAAAGCTAAAGTGCAGTAACTATATTGACACACTGACTCTAACGTCGGATTTCGGGGCATAACTTACCTCATTAATAAATACACAATTAGTACAATATTACATGTACACAGATAACATGTTTGGCTGGCCAATTGAAACGCTTAAAGGAAAACTCCAACATTTTGTGAAATTAGCTTATTTAACATCTTCCCTGGAGTTGGACAAGAAGATGCATACCTTTTTCGTCTCTCTGCATGCTTTGGGCTTAGGGAACGCCTGGACCATTAGCCTAGCTTAACTTCATCACTGGAAGTGGGGCAGACATCTAGCCTAGTTCACTACAGTCAGGAAATATACTCCAAATACAACTCCCAAACGTTCCTGTAAACATGTTGTGACCTGTGTGTTTACCCCGTCTCCCAGTCACACAAGTCACACGAGTCTCCCAGTCACATGAGTCTCGTGTGACTGGGAGACTTGTGTGACTTGGAGACTTGTGTGACTTGTGTGACTTGGAGACTTGTGTGACTTGTGTGACTTGGACTTGTGTGACTTGTGTGACTTGTGTGACTTGGAGACTTGTGTGACTTGGAGACTTGTGTGACTTGTGTGACTTGGAGACTTGTGTGACTTGTGTGACTTGGACTTGTGTGACTTGTGTGACTTGTGTGACTTGTGTGACTTGGAGACTTGTGTGACTTGGAGACTTGTGTGACTCGTGTGACTTGGAGACTTGGACTTGTGTGACTTGTGTGACTTGGAGACTTGTGTGACTTGGAGACTTGTGTGACTCATGTGACTTGGAGACTTGTGTGACTGGGAGACTTGTGTGACTTGGAGACTTGTGTGACTCGTGTGACTGGGAGACGTGGACTTGTGTGACTTGTGTGACTTGGAGACTTGTGTGACTTGGAGACTTGTGTGACTCATGTGACTTGGAGACTTGTGTGACTGGGAGACTTGTGTGACTTGGAGACTTGTGTGACTCGTGTGACTGGGAGACGTGGACTTGTGTGACTTGTGTGACTTGGAGACTTGTGTGACTTGGAGACTTGTGTGACTCGTGTGACTTGGAGACTTGGGCTTGTGTGACTGGGAGACTTGTGTGACTTGGAGACTTGTGTGACTCGTGTGACTCGTGTGACTTGGACTTGTGTGACTTGTGTGACTTGGAGACTTGTGTGACTTGGAGACTTGTGTGACTCGTGTGACTTGGAGACTTGGACTTGTGTGACTTGTGTGACTTGGAGACTTGTGTGACTTGGAGACTTGTGTGACTCATGTGACTTGGAGACTTGTGTGACTGGGAGACTTGTGTGACTTGGAGACTTGTGTGACTCGTGTGACTGGGAGACGTGGTAAATACACAGGTCACAACATGTTTACGGGAACATTTGGGAGTTGTATTTTGATTGTATTTGGAGTATATTTCCTGACTGTAGTGAACTAGGTTAGATGTCTGCCCCACTTCCAGTGATGAAGTTAAGCTAGGCTAACTGTCCAGGCGTTCCCTAAGCCCAATGCATGCAGAGAGACGAAAAAGGTATGTATCTTCTTATAACTCCAGGGAAGATGTCAAATAAGCTAATTTCACAAAATGTTGGAGTTTTCCTTTAAATGCTTAAAAAAGTGCGGACTAATTAGGAGGCGGCTGTTACAAAGGGTCAGATTAAACCGAATATATTTATTACTTGAGATATATTGTATAGTATTTGTATATCGTCTGATATCCCTTGTATATTCTTTGTACATATACACGGAATATCCCTTTACCTAGTACAGGCCAGACCATAATATTCGTTCTCCTATTGGACAGCGACCCCCCTAGGCGCCACGGCCATACCCCCAATGTCTAGTTCAAAGTCACCGCTAAGACGTATAAATACGTTGCAGGTGGATACAGCAGTTAGTTACCCCAATAAGTTGAAGCCTTCACCACGATACAACGTGCTGTGAAGTGTGCCCGTTTTGCCCCAAAATAGAGCCTTGAGACCGCGTGCAAATTGATAGCTGAAGTGTCAGAGTTTAAAGCTGTATCGTCGAGTTCGACCTATTCTATTATTAAGTATTAGTCTATTATGTATAGTGTATCGTGCGGCTACCGTTCTACAGTGACCAGCATTACCAACGTTTCCTCGTACCAGCTAGTGTGCTTATCCAGGCTGGGCTGCTTACCCTGGCGCTTTCACCCGAGGAGCCCTAGACGAGAACCGTGTGGATATGTACACTGGATAACCTACACCGACGACTACAGACAGAAATAAGGCTGGTACTATAGATTATTCACCTTACGTATAAATACGTTGCAGGTGGATACAGCAGTTAGTTACCCCAATAAGTTGAAGCCTTCACCACGATACAACGTGCTGTGAAGTGTGCCCGTTTTGCCCCAAAATAGAGCCTTGAGACTGCGTGCAAATTGATAGCTGAAGTGTCAGAGTTTAAAGCTGTATCGTCGAGTTCGACCTATTCTATTATTAAGTATTAGTCTATTATGTATAGTGTATCGTGCGGCTACCGTTCTACAGTGACCAGCATTACCAACATTTCCTTGTACCAGCTAGTGTGCTTATCCAGGCTGGGCTGCTTACCCTGGCGCTTTCACCCGAGGAGCCCTAGACGAGAACCGTGTGGATATGTACACTGGATAACCTACACCGACGACTACAGACAGAAATAAGGCTGGATTATATTAGTTTAGGACGGTATGGGAATGGCTTGTAAGGAGAGATCATTATGAGTACCGTAAATTCTCATTTCAGCCCTTTGAAGATGAATGGTGAGGTGGTGCTGTGGTCAGTTGTACAGTTCCCAAATGGTGGGACAGCAGTAGTTCTAGAGAGCTGGTTTAATGCTAAAGACCAGACTGTGTTATGGCCCCCTAAACACATAAAGCTCACAAAAGCCCTTCGAGATGGACTGCAACCAGATGATAAATGGATCACCTATAAGGATGTACGTGAGCTTACTACGTGTGGTGAGTATTTCGTGCAACACATACACAAAAAGTGAGGACGCAAATTGTGACGATGCACATATCATAAGAGGTACATATATTTTTTCGTTAAACACTGGACTGCAGATATGTTAATTGTCATTTTCTCTCTGCTCTTTCCAGAGACCCATGATCAACTATGTGTCCAACCTCTGAAATTGAATCTGAGGACGAAGGAGATCTCCGCCAGAAAAGAAGATCCAGGTACAGTGTTCACTTTGTTAAAGGGACAACTCTCCCTAGGGTGTTGTAAATAATGGCACTGCTGTTGTAGTTGCAAGTAGTGCTAAAAGGATAACACACAGTGGCCTGAGGGCCTATGTATTCAGACTTTAGCCTTGACTAATAAACGTAGTATCATAACTACATTTATTTATATGTGTGTATATATATACTTTTTTTTAGGCCAAATCAGCAGTATGTGCACTCGGACTCTGACTCGAGTGGCGACGCCAAAAGAAAACGTTTTGCCAAAGCACCTGATGTGGGTTTCCCAGGTATTGATGCAATGCATTTATTTTATATAGGCACTTTGGAAATGATCACTGCTACAGTTAATAATAATAATAATAATAATAATAATAATAATAATAATAATAATAATAATAATAATAATAATAATAATAATAATAATAATAATAATAATAATAATAATAATAATAATAATAATAATAATAATAATAATAATAATAATAATAATAATAATAATAATAATAATAATAATAATAATAATAATAATAATAATAATAATAATAATAATAATAATAATAATAATAATAATAATAATAATAATAATAATAATAATAATAATAATAATAATAATAATAATAATAATAATAATAAACAGTTAAACAAATTAGTCTGACCATGTACCGACAAATTGAGCATTTTAATTTGATTGGACTTCTGCATTTCTTGCAGTTATTCTATAGTTGGCCCAAAATATATACATTGTGAATAACATGCCAACTAAAATATGTTGTAGGACAGACTCCAAAATCGAGCCGGTCTCGTAAGGCGCTAAGATCCGGCAACCCTCCAGTTGTTGGCCAAGAGCCTACAATGAATGGTATGTTGCTATGAATGTTAAAATGCCAACTAGATGACTGTTTAAACATGATTTGTAGCATCTTCAATTCTCACCCTGGCTTACCTTTTTTAGATTCTTTGGATGGTGGCATGATCTACAGCTATTTAGATTCGTTGCAGACTCCTGATCCAAATAACAGTAAGTGAACCCATATCTGTGTTCTTGTGAGGAGCTTGCTGGCAGGTCGCTGGCATCATGCATGCAACAGAATACATGTTTACAATGTGCATGCCAGCCCACTACAAAAATTCAAAGCCTTCACAACTTGCAAGCAATGTCACAATAAAAATGTGTAGTTGTACATAATGCTTTTATATTGAGCACAATTTCCACCATGTTTGAGTCGCAACTTATTTTACATTTCCCCTTTGTAGATCTGGTTACTAGCAACTACCGGCAATCGCTAACTCAACATAATGGTGAGTTATCAAGCAATCTCATAACATAATATTCTGGCATGTTTAAAATATCTGTATTGTCTCGCATTGTCTTTGATATTTTTATTAAAGTAGTATTTGGCAGTGCACGTGAAATCAGCTGAATGGAAATCAAACATTTTCTCACATGGGGGATTACAATAGCGTCATTTGCTAATAACTTTGTGTATTTCCTACTGTGTTTCAGCCGAGATGCCAGGATTTGATATTGTACAGTATCACCAGCAGCAGCAGGCCTCACATGTCCAGCAGCTGCAAGATCGACAAAGTGCAAGTAGTGGTATGATACTGTACTCTTTCAGTAACAGTGTTTTGAGAGACGGGGATACAACTCCTTACACCCCTTCCTGACATAGAGCGACGCGAGCGAGCGAGAAAAAGTGATTAAAATGTATTCGTTTCAATCAGACTATCCTGACCTGCCGCGAGCGACAGTGAACTGAGCAGCGATGTCGTTCACCCCTCAAATATTCGCTCGCTGTGTCTCTAGTTGAGCGATTACGCGGCCGAGTCCCGCCCCTAAACACTTTTTATTGGTCGAGAATCCAGGTAACACACACTCGGACACGCGCTGCGTCATATCAGGACAGTGTCGTGTGCGATTTCGTCTCCAGTTCGCTCGCTTGCTGCCTGTCAGGAACCGGTGTTAGTGATTATGACATGTATGTTAATTTGACTGACAAGTCAGATTTTGTATTTTTAAATATAATGATTTGTTTCTACAGGGATGTCGGGATGCAGCTCGGGGCAATACTACAGTCCCCCTGGTCTCTCACAAAATGGTATGCCATTTTAGAGGGAACTACCACCAGTTTGATCCAATGCAGTCAAACTATAGTGAAATATATAACTATGATTTTGTTTCTACAGCGATGTCAGGACACAGCTCAGGGCAATCTGGTGTTTCACAGCGTAGACAGATGGCCGGCGATGACGGGCAGCTTATGAAAGGCAAGTCTATTGGACATGGTGTAATTCCTCGTGTGATTTGCTGCTTATTTTTATTTCTCACTTAATGATTTTAACTCTTCTTCTGAAGACCTTACCATCCAGAAGAATAATTCAATGCTTGCTGAATTACTTGTCGTGGTGAAGGATCTATCGAGAGATGTGCAGTTCATCAAGACCGAGTTGGCTGAGGGCAACATATCTGGTGGGACCAGGGGACACGGGGTGGCCACCACAACCACTATGCTCCCCTTCCAGCTGCCAATCGCCAGTGAACAAGACTTCAATGAGGCAGAATCATTACTGATGGAGCAATCAGTCCGTCAAAAGATGGTAATTTATTGAACTGCATTCATTTATCAAATGTAGATCGTTTCAGTGTGGTCTTGTTCAGGGGAAAAATGTGTTTAGCACTTTCTAGTTCAAAACGTGTTAGAGCTTGTATATCTGCTATTTATGAAACGTTTTGAAATTGTTCAAATATACCGTTTACATATGGACAGGAGGGTTAATGTGGTTAAACCTAATGACTGGCATGGGCTGGAATATCAGTGCATGCATAAAGTGTGTGTATAAACAAGTTGGTTGCTCTGTGTTCATAAAATAAACGTTATGCTGTTTCTAACGCAGGGCCTTCATTTCCTTCTCTCTGATTTAGATTTCTCGCCTGGCTTTGGTAGGAGGCACCAATTCAGAGAACCTGATCAGACTGATGTTGAAAACTGCTATGACCAACGCCCTGGCCAGTGGGTTCAACTGGGCTGGAAAGAAAGACAAGCGTTGTTCAGAAAGCAAGAAGCCATTCAAGCACACCACACTACAAGCCTGCATGTTTGGTGAGCTTCCTCCCCTGCAAACTACTTCATAGGTTAAGTTTAGGTAGTGAGGTGGTGATGCTGGTGATGCTGGTGATTCAGAATATAATTATGCTGTTGCAAAAACTTAAACAAAAAGTGTTATGTTGGAATAAAGTGATGAAAGTGCAACCTATAAGAAATGGACAACGTAATTGGTGAGCTTTAGAGGTGCATGGATACACATTGTATTGCCTAGATGGTGTCAGGCTAGGCGATTGCTTAATTCTCTTTCCTGTCCAGTCTAACTGGATGCTGACTGTAGCTTGTTACTGTAGACCTACAGAGTGAGTAATTGAGTGATTAAAAAAAATCGCACTCGTGTGAAGTGAGGGGTGCTCTTATCATCGTACATCATCTCACCCACCTCTCTTCCTCACTTTTTAATTTTTGTGTCTATCAGCTGCTGCTCGACAGTTTGACCCCAAGCTGACCGACCAGGACTACAGCGAAACTGTCAAGAAGTGGCTTCGTTATGCGCCAGACCGGGAGGGAGGCATCTCAAGGAACCGAAGTGACCCAAACTTAAGTCAAGCGAACCAGAGTCAAACTTAGGGTACCCCAGCACAGCACACACTGTTTCCCTGGTTCATACAGTACAAGGAATTACCCTCATGGACACTGTTCTTCCATGGACGGCATCTACTTGAATGACTTATGCTGCTTCAGCCTGTTCTTGGAACCGAAGTGACCCAACCTTAATTGTCAAGCGAACCAGAGTCAAACTTGGGGTACCCCAGAACACTGTTTCCCTGGTTCATACAGTACAAGGAATTACCCTCATGGACACTGTTCTTCCATGGACGGCATCTACTTGAATGACTTATGCTGCTTCAGCCTGTTCTTGCAGTGTTTATTTTTTTTATTTTTTATTTTAACCTTTATAGGGTAGGTTCGCTGAGCACGGATGCTCTTTTTCAGCTACGCCCTGCTTCACATTCACAGAGTTCCATTCACACCTGGGAGCTGCCCAGGCCTAACAAAATTAATAGTTGGTTTCAGGTTGCCGACCGACCCTGCCGATTTAGGTGCGACCCAATATATTTTATGAGTTTTTAGATTTTTTTTTTAATAAAGTTTCATAGAAATCTTAGTCAAACATTTAGTATTATGGATATTAAACATGCTGGCAGAGTACATGCATCCATGTTGTTGTGAACATTTTAATTAAATAAAGAAATTCCCTATCCATAGTCGCCGTGGGAAAGAATAAAAAAAAAAAAAAAAAAAAATAAATTCCCTACCTACCCATGGCCAAACTGACAACCAACCTGAAACCAACTATTAATTTTGTTAGGCCCCAGTACAACCACAGTCTGACACTGTTGGCCACTGAGCAACTCCACTGGAGTAGTTGGGGGTTTAGTGCCTTGCTCAAGGGCACTTCAGCGGTTGGTGTTAAGGGTATGGGAGAGAGTTATATGGGAGAGAGTTATAGAAACATTAGGGGTGTAACGGTACACAAAATCCACGGTTCGGCACGTACCTCGGTTTTGAAGACACGGTTCGGTATTATTTTCGGTACAGTGGGGGGGGGGGGGGGGGGGGGGGGGGAATCCAAAAAAATTTGCTTTTCATTTATCTATTTATTTAACTGTATTAAACAATATAAAACGAATTGGCCATAATTGACTGAGCAAACTAATGCTTACTGCTGTAACCTACTAATAACACTTAAGTAAATCTGAAGATTATTATATAGCAGATGCCTTGGAGGGTAAGTCGTGGACAACTGTAGATCATCTAAGCTCCACTGTGTTTAAATTCAAATCCTATGCCATTGTTATTTAACCCTTGTGTCTGAAAACTAAAGTATTATACTCTTATTAGGGGACTAAATTGAAAAACTCCATAAAAAGATTATGTTGAAATAATTTCCCACTTTCTTTCCATAAATATTTTATTCAACTTTATTCAGCCCTGATCATAACCATTTTTTATATTATTTTTGTAATGAAATACTCCCACTTTTCTGAAAAGAGTTGTTAAATATGACAAAAAAAAGAATATGTGGTGGTTATGATCGGGCTGAAGTGGAATAAACAATTTATGAAGAGTAAAAAAAAATACAAGATAATTAAAAGATTATGCCACATATTATGTTGGCTACAAACATAATCACTGCAAAGTTATCAAACAAATACGAATCTGATCAGACACAAGGGTTAAGTTGTTGTTCCCTTTCTAATTTCCTCAAACATCTAGTCTAGTTAATGTGATCAATATTATTTGACAATTGATGCTTTTTGTTGGACATTTCAGTCAGTAGTGAGCTCATACTTTGAGCTCATAAATTTATAGTTAAAATGATTGAGATAGATCTACACGGGCTTATAGCCTATAATACGTGACATTTGAAGCAGGCACCACTGCTGTTTTGTCTGGTAATAGCTGTTTCGAGTGTTTATTATTGGGTTGTTGTCGCAGACTCACTGCATGTTCAATTTGCAGCTCGTATGGTACGGCCTTCCTATACCCAGTTAAATCTGTCTTCATATCTCACGCCCCAAAGGCGATAGCGAGGGGGGCGTACGCGTGTAGGTCAGTGGCCAATCAGAGCGCAAAACGGGAACCCGGAAACACAAACGCGTTGGTAAAAGCATACACGTGGAGGGGACACGTGATGCAAGGCTTCTGTCCTCACTACAGCCGACCAGTGGGAGGCATAGTCTAGCAACGTTCAAGACAGGGGAGGGAAGAATTGGATAATACGAAATTGGGATGGGAGAAAAATAGAAAAATGGGGAGAAAAAGTGGATACAAAAAAAAATTAAATAATAAAGTGCTTTACATCAGTAAGAAATATGACATAAAATCTGTGTAAAACAAGCAGCAAGAGCAAAGCATAAAGTGGGATAAAATAATGCAGATACAATCAAATCATATCAGAACCTCACGTTTCAATAGGCTTCTTGAATTTCTGTAATCTGTTACAAAACATGATAAAGGTCATAGTATGCACCCAGCGGATAGTGGGGCGTAGAGATAAAAGTAAAAAATAAGTCAAATAATAGCAAGGGTAAAATGAGCAGACATATAAAATCACAGTTTTTCACATTAGGATCTAACATCCCAACAGGCCACCTTGTTTATGGTTTGATTCAGTTTTAGTAGAATAAATGAGCACATAAAGTGCAGACATACTATAAAATCACAGTTTTTTTTACAGTGCAATAAAATAGTTCTGGATTTCTGTTCCACAGTTCAAAGTCGTCTTTACCTTCTCTGTTTGGTATCCACAGTTTAAAACCTGACAGTCTTCCCTCCTGTTTGATACCCACTTTGACCCTTCGAACCTCCCTCTCAGGGCAAACCTCCCTCTCAGGGTGCAGTTCTAGGTCTGGGTCCTACACAGTTTTAAAGCCTGACAGTATTTCTCGCTTGATGATACCCACACAGTTTAATACCTGACATTTTCGAACCTGTAATAAAAAGTCATAGACAGAGTAAAATAGTGCAGTGCAATAAAATAGTAATACAATAATAAAGTAATTAGAGAATAAAACAGAGGGAATACAAATAATAATAAATAATAAAGACACCAAGACTTGGTCTGTAAAGCCTTTCACATTTCCTGCTCACGGTCCCAAAACTTTGACCCTTTGAACGATATAAAAGTCAGTTTTGAAATCTTTTGGAACGGCCCACATATTTGCAGCTGTAAAAATCAATCCGAATCACTCGGAGTGAGAATGTGATACGTCACCAGAAAGCACTCAGTCTTTAACGATGGACGAACACTGTAACTGAGGGGTACAATTCCCTGACTGTATTGAATAAGTATGGTATCATTAAACCACTACTGCGTTATGTACATTACTACTGGCCATACAGTACACAGGTATATGTGATGAACACCCCCACAATAACACGGCTTAACAAGAAAGTACTGTTTATAATATTTATTAGAAGAGCACCAAGATTATCTTACATTTATTAAGAATGAGAGTTGCGCTTGTAAGGCGAAGAATGTGCATGAATAGGTCAAGAGCGTAAGTCCATGAGCATATTACGCAGGGGATAATTAATACCACCTGTAGCTTGAGAATTATATAAGGTACACTCGTAGGTCAGCTGGAGATACTAAGGGGTTCCCTCCGGTTGTAAGCCAGCAGGGGAGAGGAATGTTCGGATGCAAAAGTCTGGATCAACGGGGAATCAATAAGCTCCAGCTACGGGAGGCGGTACATATACTCCCTCGATCGGCAGACGAAAGCAGCAGCTATAATCCAAGTATGCGTGCAGCATGGATGAAAGCCAGCCAGCCTCCTCCTAGAGACGGGCTCGAGTGATGCTCCTCACGGGTAAATCCCACACAGCAGCGGGGTAGACGGTTCTCTGCTCCAGCAACCACGGTACCAAAATCAATATAATCCAGCCGGAAAGGGCTCTGCATTCACCGGTGTAGATTCTCCTGTGCACGGTACTTCACATTAACTAGGTCGAACTTGACGTTATTTCACTAAGCTCTGACACTTTTACTATCCTATTCGCACGCGGTTATAAGTGCTCTATTTAGACGCAAAGTTGCTCACTTCACTTGGTCGTTGACTCGTGATGAAGGCTTTAACGTTTGAGGGTAACTGAGACTAAGATTACTGCCTTATCCACCTGCGCCGTATTTATACGTAAGATGAATAATCTAGTGCCAACCTTATTTCTGTCTCGTATTACTGCGCAAAACCGGGCATGTTCAGGCATGTCTTAGCGGTGACTTTGAACTAGACATTGGGGGTATGGCCGTGGCGCCTAGGGGATCGCTTCCAATAGGAGAACGAATATTATGGTCTGTCCTGTACCAGGTAAAGGGATATTCCGTGTATATGTACAAAGAATATACAAGGGATATCAAACGATATACAAATATTATACATGGGATCTCAGGCAATAATATATATATATTCGGTTTAATCTGACCCTTTGTAACAAACACAGTGCCCCAACTTACCATCTTCAGGTGATCAAAGTTTGAAAACATTCCTCTCATAACCTCAAATGGAGTTAGACAGTTCCTCGTCCAAGGTGCTCAACGGTACTGGATGAGCACAGAGTCAGAGAGTCATAGAGTCAGAGATTTTATTTGCCATGTATGGACGAATCCACATTGGAATACAGGTACAGAGCAAACACTGTGTGTCTACAACTAATCCAATATAGGAGCAGAGTAGAAACAGTACAGACAGTATAAAAGGACAAATGCTAAGGTTGATATCAACATCCCCTAAAGTGCATATCATAGTAAAAGTGCATAATGCATAGAGGCACAATTTACAGTAAAAGTGCATATAATCAAAGTGCGTGATGCACAGACACACATAAACAGCACTTCCACAACCTGACTAAATAACACACCAAAATAAAATAGGATAATATACAAATCTAGCCTTTGGAGTTATTCAGGCTGCGCACAGCACTGGGGAAGAAACTCTTAGTAAACCGAGAGGTAGAGCATGTGATAGAGCGGTAACGTCTGTCCGACGGGAGGGGGACGAAAAGGCCCCCCCACAGCATTTGGTGGCCCCCAATTACGTACTCGTTTCACCTGGCCTGCATTTGTTTGTCCACACTTTAGTCTGCATCGTCTTAATACAGTTTATCAAAGAACAACAGGGCTTTTGAGGTGATGAAATCACTGCACCCAGGCAGCAGTGGTTCGGCAAAAAATTGTTCCGAGTATATATCTGCTTAGAAAACGAAAATGTCAATTTTAATTTACACAGGTCACAACATGTTTTACAGGAACGTTTTGGAGTTGTATTTGGAGTGTATTTTGTGACTGTTGGGAACTAGGCTACACTGGCACACCTACTTCCAGTGAATGACGCTAAGCTAGGCTAACGGTGTGGCTGTTCCCTAAGCCTAATGCATGCACAGAGAAGAACAGGTTGTGTATCTGCTTGTCTAACTCCGGGGTAGATGGCAAATAAGCTAATTTCCCCAAAAGTTGCCGTGTTCCTTTAAGTTGCATCCTCATTCCAAAGAGTACAGGCAAAGCCCTCTTGGTACTGTAAGGTTTTACTGTTTGGGGCGGGGGGGGGGGGGGGAACTCCCCCCGTGGCAATGAAAAGCACTGGATCGCTGGCTAAAATGATCCAATTGGAATCTCTTTTTTTAAACGGGCACTTCGGCTGATTTATTCTGCACATACTCGTACATCTATCACAGATCTCTAAACAGTTTTGCACACATTCATTTAGTTTTACTTTTTTCCCTTCAATATATATGATGCCAGTTATGGTACCTTATATGTATACTGCACCTGTGTATGTGTGTTTACTTTACTTACTCATAGTATATATTCAGATTCTAATTCTTATTACCCATATTTATTGCAATGTACAATATAACGTTATGATAGGGCATACAGACCCTCATCTGCACCTTTGATTGCACTGTTTACTTTCTCATATTCTTATGAGTTAATTATATTCTTTACACTGATTCGTTTTATCTTTACTATAATTCTATTGCCTATATTTATGTCTCTCTACTATTAGCCTGCCCATACCTGTACCTCCCCCCAATAAAGGAATATCTTATCTTATCTGGTTATTGAGAGTAAATGAGTTTGAATAATGTCTTCCTGTGATGTCATCGGAGGACAGCGAATCATTGTTTTCAAATTACATAGACATGTAGATGAAAGAAATGCCACCTGTGATGTCATCTCTCCTGTGTCTCCTCCTCCTCCTCCTCCTCTTCTCTTTGTAGACACCATATTAAGGAACAATAGAGCATCTTTGCCTGGCACTTTAGTCAGGCGTGGTGTGTGCGTGTGTGTGTGCGTGCTTGCGTTTGTGTGCGTTTGTGTGCGTGTGTGTGAGTTTGTGTGCGTTTGTGTGTATGTGCGTGTGTGTGCGTTTGTGTGTGTGTGTGTGTGTGCGTGTCCGTGCGTGTCCGTGTGTGTGCGTGTGTGTGTGTGTGTGTGTCTGCGTTGTCCAGGTAACCAGGTAACGTGGGACATGTTAAGCTCAAACACTGTGTGAAGAGTTCCTGTTCCTAAGTGTTTGTGTCCACGCTCTGATGATCGTAGCAGAGAGGGCAGGAGAGACCAGCGTCAGAGAGACCAGCATCAGAGAGACCAGCATCGGAGAGACCAGAGAGACCAGAGAGACCAGAGAGACCAGCGTCAGAGAGACCAGCATCAGAGAGACCAGCGACAGAGAGACCAGAGAGACCAGATATACCAGCGTCAGAGAGACCAGAGAGACCAGAGAGACCAGAGAGACCCAGAGAGACCAGAGAGACCAGAGAGACCAGAGAGACCAGAGAGACCAGAGAGACCAGAGAAACCAGCGAGACCAGCGAGACCAGCGTCAGAGAGACCAGAGAAACCAGCGAGACCAGCGAGACCAGCGTCAGAGAGACCAGCGTCAGAGAGACCAGAGAGGCCAGCATCAGAGAGACCAGAGAGACCAGAGAGACCAGAGAGACTAGAGAGACTAGAGAGACCAGAGAGACCAGAGAGACCAGAGAGACCAGCGAGACCAGCGTCAGAGAGACCAGAGAGGCCAGCATCAGAGAGACCAGAGAGACCAGAGACAGAGAGACCAGAGAGACCAGAGACAGATAGACCAGAGAGACCAGAGAGACCAGAGAGACTAGAGAGACTAGAGAGACCAGAGAGACCAGAGAGACCAGAGAGACTAGAGAGACCAGAGAGAGAGAGAGACCAGAGAGACCAGAGAGACCAGAGAGAGAGAGACCAGAGACCAGAGAGACCAGAGAGACCAGCGTCAGAGAGACCAGAGAGACCAGAGAGACCAGAGAGACCAGCGACACCGGGTGAATGACCACAGACACGACAAAAGATCAATCATGATGACGTCGGCCGTCTTGGCCTCTGACCAGCGAGTCTTTTATGTCATCAAAGAGATTTCCTGTTTCTCAAACAGTCTGACGTTTTATCGCTACAGTCTCTTCCCGTGCCAGATCGTGTGCTTATCGTGTGTGTGTGTGTGTGTGTGTGTGTGTGTGTGTGTGTGTGTGTGTGTGTGTGTGTGTGTGTGTGTGTGTGTGTGTGTGTGTGTGTGTGTGTGTGTGTGTGCGTGTGTGTGTGTGTGTGTGTGTGTGTGTGTGTGTGCGTGTGTGTGCGTGTGTGTGTGTGTGTGTGTGTTTTTGTGGGAATGTGTGTGTGTGTGTGTGTGTGTGTGTGGTGGCCAGATTTTGCACAATACGGCTCAATTAGATGATTGACAGATTCATGGCAGGGTTTCTCAAGGAGTAAAAGGGTGTCTTGGGTACAACCTGGGTTTAAAGTGATCCTTTTTAGAGGATTAGATTCAAATGTATTGTCATATACAGCACAAGTACAGTACGACGAAAAGAACTGTGACAAAAAGTTAAGTGTAACAGCAATATACAATGTACAGGTGTGTACATAAAATGGGTATAAAATATATAAATGAGTACTACTGACTGAGTAATACAAGATATACAAATCAGTGTAATCAGCAAGATCCTTGGGTTTTGGTGAAATCTATCAGTGATAAGCGCCCACTGCCGTTGACCGGTGAGTTCATCTCCTAGCAACAAGCTGACCGGTGAGTTCATCTCCTAGCAACAAGCGGCTGACCGGTGAGTTCATCTCCTAGCAACAAGCGGCTGACCGGTGAGTTCATCTCCTAGCAACAAGCGGCTGACCGGTGAGTTCATCTCCTAGCTAGCATCTCCTGACGCTAATGTAAAACACGCTTCCTGTGCTCCGTGTGATTTTCACTGGGAAAGTCCAGGACGCCAGCGTTTAGCGCAGGAGACGTAGCATTGCATTAGTAATTTAGCTGACGCTTTTATCCAAAGCGACGTATAATTGTACAACAGAGGCGGCGGGGGGATATACTGTACGCTCCCGGCGGTGGACATGTAAGTGGTGTTGTTCTCCTAACACGGTGCCAGATGAGTGCAGAGCAAGCGGAGAGAATCAGAAAGATTCTGAGAGGAGTCGTTGGAGTCATAAAGGTATGTTGGCCCAGTGGTGGAAGAAGTACACAGTTCCTTAAGTAAAAGTAGAAGTACCCAGATAAATGGATACTCTGGTCCTCCATTCAAATTCTACTTAAGTAAACGTAGAGAAGTATTTGCTATTGAATGTACTTAAGGATCTAAAGTAAAAGTATGCATTCCACATGACGTGTGTGTTCCAGTGCTTGGGAGCGTTCAAACCTCGATTCATATCCACTGACCTCTAAAAGTTAGGTTAAAGTGGTACAGTTATGCTGCTCTGATTAAAGGTTATGTTAAAGTGGTACATAATCTTCATACATTTTTGCCATGTTTTCTATGCAAAATCGTTTTTTTTCAAAGTAACTACTAGTAACTGATGGGTTCAGATAAATGTAGTGGAGTAAAAAGTACAATATTTCCTTTGAAATGTAGTGGAGGAAAAGTATAAAGTTCCCTAAAATGAAAATACTGACGTACAGTACAAGTAGCTCAAAATGTTACTTAAGTACAGTACTTGAGTAAAAATACTTAGTTACTTTCCACCACTGCATAATTCCATCTGGTGGACCCTTCTGTCCAAAGTGCCTCAGTGCATACAGTTTTAGTATGGATGATCCCAGTTGGGAGTCAAACCGCCAAAGGATTTATTCATGCTTATGTGCAATCAAGAGTAATGTCAGTAGATTTGATTAGATTCAAATGTATTGTCATCATACAACAGTACGACAAAAAGAAGTTTGGCATCCAACCAGAGTGCAAATGTAACAGTGAAGTACAATAGTAAAATACAATGTACAGGTGATTAAACTGGATATAAATGAGTACTACTGAGTAATAGTGCTAATCAGATGTATGTATAGTGTTATAGTATTATTATGTACAGTGATAAAGTGATAAATGGTAGTAAGTTAAACTGGCAAGCGGTATAACTAGTAAACATAGGTAAGGGATATGTACAGATATAGGCCTAGATATCGGTATACAGTATAACTGACCGATCACAGTAGCTACCTCCTTTTGATAGACAGCTGCTAGCAACCAATTACATCTATTATTACATCTATGTTTGTATACAGTGAACTGGTAATAGGTACCAACATTCTGAAAGAAGGTAGCTTACCAATAAGGGCCTTCAAATGTACAAATACCAGTGTTTGTTACGCCTCTCCATCAGAGAGGACAAACCAACTAGGGATGGGCGATTCTTGCTCAAATGTGAATCACGATTTTTCTCTCTAAGAATTGAGACCACGATTCTTTCACACGATTCTTATTTTTTCAATCAAATCATTTATTGCACTCTTTCTTAACACTTTCCGTGCCACACACGAGAATACTCGGGTTTATTAATAGGTGGTTGAAAGCCACTCACGAGATTTCTCGGATTTTTTATTTTTTATTTTTTTTTGTGATCTGAAATCATATTGCATCACCCGAGCCTACCCGAGTATAGCCGAGCGGCGCCGGCGATCATTGTGGAAAAAAGCGCCCCTTGTCGTCTCCCAGATGACATAAGGGATTTTGGAATGGACTCAATGAAAATGAATGGGGAAAAAAATCCGGTACTCCACATTTTCCAGTCCACTGATGCAGCCGGGGTTACCAGAGTTCATTCTGGATCCTCTGAGCCCCGCTGATCATGGAGTTGTACTGTATCGCGTTGGATCCATACACTTATCGATTTTTTCGAATGGTGATCAGGAATTGGAATATACCAGTTGGATACCATCTGATGTCAGGTAAGGACTCTATGTTATCAGTGTTAGGATAATCAGACTAATTTTGATAAAGTTATAAGCTGTTTTGTGAAATGTCCTCTTTCGGTTTCACTGTAAAAGTCCGAGAGGAAATCAACGGGGCGATTATCCGTGCGCGGCCCGAATGTGCTTGCCTGCACGTATAATATTGATCATCTAGCGTTTATTTGAAAACGATTCATAAAAAGGCAGACGAATATCAACGTTGTGGAATATTCCAGTAAAAGACGATTTTCATAGAATGCTCCAGAATGGGCTGTTTTTTAACTGAAAACGGGTGCTTTTCTAAATGCTCTGAAACGGAAATGACGCGATAAAAAAAAAATCTGCCTTGACAGCACTGACTGGAAAATAGTCTTTGATAATGCGATGGGCAGATTAGACACATAGCCATAATTTAAAACATAGATTAGGCGATATTAACGTTAACATTGGCGCCGATGGTGGCATTCAGGGGGTAAAAAGGAAAACCCGGCGTGGCGCTCAAAGTGTTAAACAGACAACATAACATATCAAAGTGCTTGACTTAAACTTGATAAACATAACATAATATGAAAGTGCTTTACTTAAACTTAAAAGTCTCTTGTAACATACAAAATAACTCAAGTCGGGGCGGCCGAGTGGCGTAGTGGGCTTGGCCGGTCGTTCATACTACCACAATTGGCAGTGGTAGAGGGTGGGAAAGCCGGTGGGTGGGGATTGGACGTTGTGGACAGCGACTCCTACAGGTCGGTTGGTGCGCCTGTACAGCAGAATCAGGAAGTATCGGGGGCAGCGTGAGCCTCCCACGCGTTACTCCTCGCCACTGAGAGATCGCGCTGTTCAGGTGAAAAGATGCGACAGCTGCCTCCTCGTGTACCGGAGGGGACGCCTATTCTTTAATCCCAGCCGAAGAATGCTGCTGAGTGCTTCCGCGTTTTCCCTGATTGACCGCGACACGCCCCGCGGCAGCGCGGCGCGGAGCGGCAGAGCTTGCGGCATTATGTAGCCATAATCCCCGCTGTTTTTCCATCAACGCTTAGCTCAACTGGTACGCCGCCGTGCTGTGGAGCCTGCTGTGCGGTTGGTCACAAGTTCGAATCACTTCAATTTCTTTTTTTTTCTTTTTTACGTTTATCATCTCTCGCTATAAACGTGCATTCTTTCACTGGTTAAGTTTAGGCATTCTTTCGGAGTTGGTTAAGGTTAGGGTTAAGTTAAGGTTAGGGTTAAGGTTAGGCATTATTTCGGAGTTGGTTAAGGTTAGGGTTAAGTTAAGGTTAGGGTTAAGGTTAGGCATTATTTCGGAGTTGGTTAAGGTTAGGGTTAAGTTAAGTTTAGGGTTAAGGTTAGGCATTCTTTCGGAGTTGGTTAAGGTTAGGGTTAAGGTTAGGCATTATTTCGGAGTTGGTTAAGGTTAGGGTTTGTCGCAGAGAATGCCTGTCTGTCTTTCTTGATGTGGAGGATGCAGCCTATTTCCGCACTGCCGCTCTCTTGCGCTGCCGCGGTCACATGGGCGTTAAATCAGAGAAATGCGACGCACTCTTCGGCTGGAATTAATATAGACGCGGAGGGGACACGTGATGCAAGGCTTGGTCCTCACTGCAGCCGACCAGTGGGAGGCATAGTCTAGCAACGTTCGAGACAGGGGAGGGGAGAATTGAAGGGAGAATTGGCAAGGCGAAATTTGGATGGAAGAAAAATTGAAAATAAGGAGAAAAAGTGGATAAAAAAAAAAAAAAAAACTCGTCAGAATCGTCATCATTTAAAAAGTAAAATATATAGATTTTTTGCATGTTATTGGTATCTAGGGACATCTATGGACCTCAGGGAATGTATTCCCAGTGTCAGAAATATTGTGTCTGTTACTATGCTTGAGTAAATTGTAATGAACCAAAGGAGAATATAATTTATTTGTATTTCTTGTGAATAACACCACGCTAACATTGACCAGACGTGAAAGAAATTTTAGATCAAGTGTACAAAAAAATCTAAGCAAATTAATAAAGGGCAGATGATTTACAGGGGGTTTTGTAGATACAGTACTGAATTTTGCCACCCGGACAAATATGAATATAGAATATCAGGCCTATCTTCTTTTTCTTTTGGCTTTTCCCGTCAGGGGTCGCCACAGCGGATCATCCGTTTCCATCTGTCATCTGCGTCATCCTCCGTCACTCCCGCTGCCTGCATGTCCTCCTTCACTGTGTCCATAAACCTCCTCTTGGGCCTTCCCCTCCTCCTCTTTCCTGGCAGCTCCATCTCCAGCATCCTCCTCCCGATGTACCCCACCTCCCTCCTCCGCACATGTCCAAACCATCTCAGTCTTGCTTCGCTCCCTTTCTGCCCGAACTGCTCAACATGGGCCGTTTCTCTGATGTAGACATTTTAGGATTTTGTCCAACCTTGTTACTCCCAGAGAGAACCTTAACATCTTCATCTCTGCCACCTCCAGCTCCACCACCTGCTTGTTGGTCAGTGCCACTGTTTCTAGACCATACATAGCTGGTCTCACTACCGTGCTGTAGACCTTTCCCTTTACTCTCGCTGGTACCCTTCTATCGCAGATCACCCCGTCATCCTTCTCCACCCGCACCACCCGGCCTGCACTCTCTTCTTCACCTCCCTACCACAGTCCCCATTACTTTGGACTGTTGACCCCAACTGTACTTGTACTTAAACTCGTCCACTTTTGGTACCTCTACTCCTTGCATCATCACCACCCCTCCGCCTTCCTTCCCGTTCACACACATATACTCGTTCTTGCTTCTGCTCACCCTCATCCCCCTTCTCTCCAGTGCATGCCTCCACTTCTCCAGGTTCTATTCCACCTGCTCCCTGCTCTCACTACAGATCGCGATGTCATCTGCGAACATCATGGTCCACGGGGACTGCTGCCTGACCTCGTCTGTCAGCCTGTCCATCACTACTGCAAATAAGAAAGGACTGAGGGGCGACCCTTGGTGCAATCCTACCCCGACCTTGAACCCTTCCGTCACTCCCACTGCACACCTCACCACAGTCGCACTGCCCTCATACATGTCCTGTACTACCCTCACAAACTTTTCCGCTACTCCTGACTTTCTCATACAGTACCACACCTCCTCTCTTGGTACCCTGTCATACACCTTCTCTAGGTCTACAAAGACGCAATGCAGTTCCTTCTGGCCTTCTCTATACTTCTCCATTAACATTCTAAGGGCAAACAATGCATCTGTCGTGCTTCTCCCTGGCATGAACCCATACTGCTGCTCACTAATCCTCACCTCTCCTCTTAACCTAGCCTCCACTATCCTTTCCCATAGCTTCATGCTGTGGCTGATCAGCTTTATTCCCCTGTAGTTGCTGCAACTCTGTGCGTCTCCCTTATTCTTAAAAATCGGCACTAGCACACTTTGCCTCCACTCCTCTGGCATTTTCTTGTTTTTCCAAGATGTTGTTGAACAATCTTGTTAGAAAAACCACTGCCATCTCGCCTAGGCATCTCCAGGCCTCCGCTGGTATGTTATCTGGGCCTACCGCCTTCCCACTCTTCATCCTCTTCAAAGCTGCCCTCACTTCCTCCTTACTGATCTATTGCACTTCCTGGTTCACTTCCTCCACACTGTCCGTCCTCCTCTCTCTCTCATTTTCCTCATTTATCAGCTCTTCAAAGTACTCCTTCCACCTTCTCACCACACTGTCCTCGCTGGTCAGCACCTTGCCCTCCTTATCCTTTATCACTCTGACCTGCTGTATATCCTTCCCTGCCTGGTTCCTCTGCCTAGCCAGCCTATATAGGTCATTTTCTCCTTCCTTGGTGTCCAACCTCTCATACAGCTCGCTGAATGCTCTTTCCTTCGCCTTTGCCACCTCTCTCTTCGCCTCCCGCCGTCTCTCCATGTATGCCCGTCTACTCTCTTCATCCCTCAGTTTGTCCCACTGCTTCTTCGCCAACCTCCTCCTCTGTATACTTTCCTGCACTTCCTCACTCCACCACCAGGTCTCCTTATCTTCCTTCCTTCGTCCTGAAGACACGACAAATACCATTGTAGCGGTCTCCCTCACCACATCTGCTGTGGCTGCCCAACCAACCGGCAGCTCTCCCCTACCACCCAGCGCCTGTCTTATCTTCTCCCTGAACTCCACACAACGTTCCTCTCTCTTTAACTGCCACCATTTAATCTATGGCTCTACCTTGTCTCCCTTGGCTTTCTTCCTCTTGGCCTCCACAGTCATCTTACAGACCACCATGCGGTGCTGCCTGGCTACACTCTCACCTGCGATCACCTTGCAGTCCCTGACCTCTATCAGATGACCCCTTCATAGTCCACCTGTGTGCACCTTCCCCCGCTTTTATATGTAATCCTGTGCTCCTCTCTCTTCCTGAAGTATGTGTTCACTACCGCCATACCCATCCTTTTTGCAAAGTCTACCACCATCTGCCCTTCCGCATTTCTCTCTTTGGCGCCGTACCTGCCCATCACCTCCTCATCCCCTGTGTTTCCCTGCGTGCCCGTTGAAGTCCGCTCCAATCACCACTCTCTCCCCCACAGGCACACTCTCTCTCCACCACTTCATCTAACATGCTCCAGAATTCTTCCTTCTCTTCCATCTCGCACCCCACCTGGGGGGGCATACGCACTGATCACATTCAGCATTAGCCCGTCCCTCACTAGCTTCAGAGCCATCACTCTGTCTGATCCTCTCAGGCCTATAAATTACCTTATTATGGCCAAGTCATACATCTATGGATCGGGGCCAAAATCTCCTCTTTCCAACGATGAGTTAAATCTGGATTTAGTACCACCAGGCGCCCGTTACAGGGCAGAAAAGACAGTGAATGAAATCTACTGTAAGTACAGTTACTTTTGTATAATGTCCATAGCCCCGCCATCCGATCGGGCTTAAGAGGTTAATAAGGGTTTTGTCATGGGTTTTTGCTTTATTTCGCCTTTCTGTGAGGGACAGCTATCTATTTCATCTTCCTGTGAGCGATAGATGTCAATCACATGGCCTCTGTGGTTAATTGCCTCATGGGACGCAGGTGTGTGGGCTTGATTGCACCTGAGTCAGTGCAGCTGTGGTAAAGCTGAGTCTATTTAAATTTGAATCTCGCAGTGTCAACTGCTTTTTCATTTCCTTTGGTGTTGGCCATCCTTCTGGTCAGGCTTGTTATATTGAAGTGTAGTGCTGCTGATCTCTGCCCTATTCAGAATTGAGCCTTTCTTTGTAGCCATTCTTGTTTTGGGCTACTGGCTTTATTTTAAACTTTGTTTTATAGAGTCTGAGCCTTTTATGGTAGTGTTTCTTTTCATGACAGTTTTCTTGTGTTTCTTTTGGAACTGTCTTCTCCCACTACGGCACATACACTCCCTTGGTGGAGGTTTATTGTTTTACATTTTCAATATAAACTCTGTTTTTAGGAGTTGCCTTTGTGGCTTATTTCTTTTTCTACAATAACTCTTTATTGAGTGTTGTCCTGTCTTTAGGACTTGATTTATTTTCTTAAATACTCACTTTGAGGCTTCCATGGTTGTTTTTTGTTGTTTATTTCCCCCCTTCTCCTTAATGTCGGCGTAAGCAGTTTTGTGGTTATTCGTTACACGGATAACTTAAAGAGTCCCTATTATCTGCTTGTGACCCACACACACAGCCCTCCACAGGTTGAGGCTGCATCGTGAGCCAAATCAATGATGGTGGCTTTGGAGTCCGTCCAACTTTCAAAACACTATCTCCAAAGGCCACGGTCGGGCCTGAGCCTGTAACTCATGTTAACTGTGAGCAGAATTGTTTGATTTGTTGAAGGTTTAAGCGACCGGTCTCTTCCCCCCCCCCCCCCTGTCTGTCGGGTAAGCTGCGTTCTCTTGAGTCACTAACCGCATTAGCTAACTAATGTTCCTTTACAAAGCTAACTGTTGGTAATAGCTTTCAGCATGTCATGTTAGCAAAGAAAGGCCTTCTTTGTTGTGTGTGTGTGTGTGTGTGTGTGCGTGTGCGTGTGCGTGTGTGCGTGTGCGTGTGTGCGTGTGCGTGTGCGTGGGTGTGTGTGTGGGTGTGTGCGTGGGTGTGTGTGTGTGTGTGTGTGTGTGTGTGTGTGTGTCATTTGTATTCCTCAGGTTGGCTGGGATGCGCTCACCATAGCAGCTGTCCCGTGTGTATTTTTTTCCATCTCAGTGTCTTTCTCAGAAAGAATAATAGTTTTCTTCTCCAAATAAACTCCATTGCCGCTGCCTCGTCGGTGCGTTGCCTATAATCAAGAGGGACCGTCTGCGTTTACAATTGAATCCCACTCTTTTATTAAAGTATGCGCGCAAAACGTGACACACGTTGCAATGCGTTTGACAGCAGTTAGCCGCTAACTGTTTGCCGGCGGTGAGGCACGTACCGCAATGTAATCAGTCCCAGAGGAACAGTTGCAGTAACAAAAGGTTCCACTTGCTTTTGCGTTCGTTATACAAAAATGAAACAATAAATAGCCGGGCCACAGGGGGACCGTTGGATAATAATTACTTGGAAGGGCGTTTTTGAAAATGAAAACAGAACAAAACAGAACTTCAGAAACTACACTGACAGCGCCGTTGATTCAGTGCTTTGGAGGGTTCACATATTCAGCGAGCAACGACTCGCAAGTTGGCAGTATAGTGCACTCGTTGCACTGAATCCATTACGTGATATATCTATTGACGTAAAAGCGAGGCTGTAAAGCATGTTATGGACCTGTCACGTTGTTGTTCAGCTCTTAATGATTCTCTACGGAGCGGCTTCAAACGTTACACTTGATGACATCACTGGTTTGAATTGTAGCACTCTAGTTTGTGAACAAGTTGATCATGTTCAATATTTTTGGACCATCAAGGACGATAGGAATAAACATGTATGGATTTTGAAATTGGGTGTAGTTACCCTTTAAATGCATACATTGAAGATGAATGAAATGATCTTCCTTAGGTTGGTTTTTAGAAGAAAAAGTTTTTATTTGTCACGCAGCAACACGCTCATGTAAGATGGGCGACACACAGTAACACACACACACACTTGTATTGGGTCACAGATGAAATGCCTCCCTGCACTTGACCCATCCCGTCGTCCTTCTCCCTCCAAGGACAGCAGGGCCCTGTTTCTTGTACCTGGATAACTGAGTTAGCCGGATAACTTTAACTGGATAACTGGGTTAGCCGGACTTTCCGGTTTCATGTACGTGGATTTTCCAAATCACCATGACAACATATCCAAAAGTTTGAGCCTGGTCGAAAGCAGAGTTCAAGTTCAACTTAGCCTGAACCATCGCCACGCCCCCGCAAAGAAGTGACGGCCCGTTTCCTGAAACTATTCCCACAGTCTACGATCTGCATTATACCATTCTGAATTACGTTCTTGTGCTCCATTCTTCCAGAGGGGGCTTTTGAAATGTAAAATAGACCCAAAATGCTGATACTAAATTCACTTTGTCCTAAATAATGCACGTTATATATACCGTGGCGACGGTGGCGCTCGCTCGTGCGATGTACACATTATGTGGTTATTTCAATTGTAACTGGGATTAAGATGTCTGATGAGATGCGCTGTTTGACGGATTTGAGAAATTGAATGAGCCGTTGACGTCACATTAATGAATGAGGATAAAGAGATAAACTTCATTCATAACAAAGGATATTCTAAACACTGGTCTCTCGTTCATTAATGTATAAACAATGAATTTATCCCATCTGGCACAGTGGTCCAGATATAATATTTTGAATATAATATTAATGATTATACGCCAAAGTAGCCTGGTTTTAAGTTAAAATATTATAAATCTACATGCATTGAGGATGTCATTCTTTATATAGCTCTCAACGTGCACCAAATTGAATTATTCCTATATTGCAAAAAGAAGGAGACGACTAGGGTCTTGAACCCCGGTCGTCTGTGTGAAAGTCAAAAGA
The DNA here is from genome assembly GCF_963971535.1 of Notolepis coatsorum. Classification (NCBI taxonomy): domain Eukaryota; kingdom Metazoa; phylum Chordata; class Actinopteri; order Aulopiformes; family Paralepididae; genus Notolepis; species Notolepis coatsorum. Next base: position 100,921,960 of record NC_140176.1, read on the forward strand.
ACAACCCGTTAGACCACATTGGAGATAAGTTAAAGATTGACTATACATCAATCAATGGGTAAGAGAGCCGTATCGTAATTCTGTATAACAGTTAACTAATTATTTTCGCTAGCAAGATCTCATTTGATTATTCAATCCAGCAGGCAAGTTTAAAGAAATATAATCTGATTGATTGAGGTAATGAGGGACTTAAAATTAGCCTATAGATAACGCATTTAACTTGTCGGCGAGGCGATTGAGCCGTACTGCAATATGTTAATAAAGTTTTAAATCAATTAATCAATCAATGCCGCTAGAGAATCAGGATTTCTGCGATCGACACCTGCTGTCTTCTCAGCTGAGGCGGGCGCGCGCACTGATCCTGAGAATCAAGTCTGGCTTGAGTTAACGAGACTGAATCCACCTTCTTGGAACAGGAAAATCCCGGCTTCAAACATCGGGTTAACTGAAGCTGGATAATGACATCTTGATCGACTTAGTTGAACCACGTACAAGAAACAGGGCCCAGGTAGCAGACATGGGCCAATCCAAGTGCTCCTGTCCGTCTTCGTCAGGGTAGGGATGGGCGATATGGCCAAAACATTTATCACGATAAAGATATCGATAATTATCTCGATATACGTGAAATAATTATTTTTGTCAAGTTTAAAGGCTATTTTTGCTGCTGAATGAAAGCTGAAGAAACAAGAAGGTTAATTGTGGTTCAGAATATTCTTTATTGTCAGAACATGACAAACTAGGCCTACTTGCCAAAACCACAAATCTGAGGTAGAACATGAACACAAACTGTATAACAATAAAACTTTTATAACTGGAATTAACAATGAAAATAAATAAATACAATCTCAAGTCTGATTAGCACACATAGCCTACTGTGTACAGACGGTTTCAAACTGTAGAGCAAACTAAATAAATGGAAAAGAGAAAAATGTATCTCAATTTGGTCAGTATTGTCATTTGGACAAGCAAAGCCATTACTTTAATTTGTGGGCAAGAAAGACAAGTCTGTCCACAAATCTGAGGTAGAACATGAACACAAGGACTTCCAGTTTGAGATGTTCGGGTAAGCGGCCATAGAAAAGAGCTCCTGGTCAAAGAATATCGAAAAAAGGAAGTAAAACTATCTAAAACAAAATAAAAAGTGACAATTCAAGGATATAAGAGAAAAGGAAGGATGAACACGAGAAAAAGCGAGAGAAAAGGGACCCCAGAAGAAGTACAAACACTGGAGGAAAGTTATCGACACGAGGAGGTGGCGCAGGAGGTAATTCAAGCTAGCATGACGCAGGGCGACAGACCAGAGATACCCACCTGGGTAGCGGAGCTACAAGCTAGCATACAGACTAGCATACAAGCTAGCGCAATAGCTAACCAACAAGCTAGCGCAATAGCTAACCAAGCTAACACGCAGAGCATTCAGAGCGACATCGACAGACTCAGGGAAGAATTAAAGAAGGGTCAGGACGAGCTCAGAGAAATGTATCGACACGAGGAGGTGGCGCAGGAGGTAATTCAAGCTAGCATGACGCAGGGCGACAGACCAGAGATGCCCACCTGGGTAGCGGAGCTACAAGCTAGCATACAGACTAGCATACAAGCTAGTGCAATAGCTAACCAACAAGCTAGCGCAATAGCTAACCAAGCTAACACGCAGAGCATTCGGAGAACCTGCGACCATGACTATATTCAACAGAGGTGGCTGTAAAGCGTCAGAGCTATGTTCAGATAAAAAAGACTCTGAAAGAGAAAGGAATCAGATTTTAATCACCAATGACCACGCTGAAGGTTAATTGGAAAGAAGGCATAGGGGTGTGCAGCGGCGTGAGGGAAGCGACAAGGGACATGGACCGGAGAGGATGGAAGGTGCCGGGAGGAGAAGAGGAGAGACCGACGCTGATGCAGAGGTTGGAGGAGGCGAGAAGATGGACCAGGGTCGGGGGACGAGGAAGAGGAGAGGAGGACGGGACGGTGAAGGAGATCTGAACCGATTCAAAGCGGATCAACTGAGAAGAAAGACGAAAAGACACGGAGAAGGGGAACAGAGAGGAGACGAGATGGGACACGGTGATCCAGGGAAGGATAAGTACAATACACATTAAACTGGTATACATGGGACACACACAATACAAGTAAAGGTAAACATGAAAAGGACTTATACAATGAGAAGATGGTAAAGTACATGAAGTCACAAAGGTTCTATGTTCTGTTCTGATGGATCAGAACCAGCCTACTCTGCGTTGTGAATTGTGTCTCCTAAAAACCCTTGTACTTTCAAAAGACCATAACTCTGGCCTTGTTTCACGGCGGCTATGCAGGAGAAAAAGAGGAGAAATTGTACCAGAATCTGTTTTAATTCAAAGTTAAAAGTGTAATCACAATGGTTCTGGTTCAATTACAATGCTATAGTATTGATATACGAGACCCTATGCCGTCTGTAATCAACACTAGACTAAGAAAGTAGATTAAAGAATGGTAGTTGTTGAGTTGTGGATGGTCTTTGTTTGTCTGGTGACAAACAAAGAGGTTCTGTTCTCGTTCCAAAAGCTTGTTCTCCGTGTTCTCCTCTGCTTGCGCCGTCCTCTGTGTGAAGAGGTGGGAGGTGTGTTCCTGTGTTGGTTCCGTTTCAGTGTGTCCCCACAGTCACAACACCCCCCTTTTTATCAATGAGCCGGGAGTGTCTGCGTGATGTCACAGGAGTGACGTCAAGCAGATGTTCCCCTCCAATCACGGGCTCCCTAAGTTTGAATTTGAAATAGAAGGTTGTCCTCAGTAAGCCAACCCTCTCTACTTTGTTTCAAATCAGAGAAATAGATACCGTCTAAACTAACTTAATACTTTTGTTATTAAACCCAAGATATATATATTCGAATTGAGATTGATTCCATAAACACAGAGATATCATTTTTGAATAGTTTCTCTTGATGCTAACTGAGAATCACAGTAGTTTTATCATTAAGACCACTTCTATAGTTTTCTAATCATCTTCTTTTAACTTAAATCAATATCTATTTTATACAGTTATTATTCAGCACTTTTAGTATTTTCCAATGTAGTTTCAGAAGTGGCTTAATTTCAAACTCTGTGATTCTTACTCATAAACATTGCATATTTCATATCATTAGATTCAGGATTATTACCACAATATAACAGGAACATTTGCAGTTCATTTTAAGCTAATTCAAGTATAGAAACAGACATTTGAAAGTGTACTTGAGTTACTGAGATACTGAATCCTAGTCCCTCCTACGGCAGCTGTCCCCACATGTCGTGCCACAGGGCCAGTTTAACAGATACCACCGATGTGTGACTTTTGACCTATTGTCTTCTTGTTGCCAACAGTTGTATGCAAATCTACCTCCTGTTGTGAGCCCAAGTCTCTGTAGACACACACAATCTCTAAGCTAAGTCACTCTAGTCAAATCAGGTTTAAACTATATTTGATTGCCAATTGTTACACTTTGACTGTTTCTATAAGACTAGAACACATGATTTTGATTAGTTACTGAATTCCTTAACCCAAGTTAACAGACATCCTTTTCTCTTATCTATTTGAACACCAGTTTCAGGCAGAATGCAGATCTATGGTTACCAAATGATACTGCATACATACGAGATAATTATACCAAAAGTAATAAAAAAAGGACATGGAGATTCAAGAGATATATTGAGGCGGATATGAAAGAACCACAGGATTACACGTGAAACATAATACAAATAGACGGGGACATGAAAGTGACTAATGCAGAGCTTATGAACGGGAGCTTGGAGGTCGCACACAGAACGAGCTGGACATGTATAGTGCGCATTTCTTAGCCACTAGGGGGAGCCCTCTCACTAGGAGAGCCACTACTCCCCACCCGCCAGCGGGGGAAAGAGGGAGATGACTGAATCCCTCAACTACCATGGAAGTTCCAAGTGTTAATGTTGAAGTTAATGTTGATTATGGTCAGGGCCGCGGGAAGTCCGCGGGAAGTGGGGGTGCTGAGATAAGTGATATAATAATAACATCATAGGTTTACCACTCTGGTAAACCAACACTCTCGTTCACTAGAGGAGACCACTGCCCAACTCCGCGCTCTCACGCTCAGCTCTGCGGAGCGTGCGAGACAAACAATGTAACCGTTTTGATGCATACACAGCCCAGCCTACCCCACCTGTTGCGCCCCCGTACCAGAACGCTACGACGGGGACGTCTCTAAATGTTGTGCCTTTATTTTTCAATGTTCACTAGTATTCGGACAACAGCCGCACACTTCCAAAGTGATACATCTAAAATCGCTTACCTGTCGGATCTGCTCAAGGGTCCTGCGTTAGAATGGGCGACAGGCAGCTCTCCACTTCAGTCAGTCGTCCCTCTGCAATTCGTTCCCCGCATACATGATCGCCGACATGCAAAAGGTCTTCGACCACCCTCCCGGGGGCTCGGATAGTTCTGCTGGCTTGTTCACGCCAGGGAAACCACAGATATATTCCTTTACTGGCTGCGAATTCAGCGTCCCAAAACTATTCCAGACTGCGTCTATTTTTTTACCAACGGATTTCCAGTTCCGCGTTAACGCTTCCAGGCCGCATCTATTCGAATCCCAACCGGTTCATGTGTCGGCTACAAGCTGCTTTAATAACACTGCATTATCGAGACAGCGCCCCTGTGAGGATCTGGCAATGAATTCCAAGAGTAGGTAAATCTGCAGTGCTGCTCCGCTCTGTGACATTGAGTAGCCTCGGTATTACAATGGAATAAATGCCAAAACAACCTTGCAGTTGCAGTTACACTCCCCGCCAGCAGGGGGTGCTGCAGCCCCCACCGCACCCCCACTTGCCGCATCCCTGATTATGGTTATATGTATGTAAATCAGACAGGGATAGCAGTGGCTACAACCACAAATATTATTTTATGTGACATGGGTAGAACGGGAGAACATTTGGAAAAGAAATATGACACAAGTTAAGGGTATCAAAATGATGTAGCTGAATGTGAATAATACGATTAAAAGGAGTAAGGTGGTGACAAAACTTAAGAAAGAAGAGGCGCAGGTTATCTTCTTACAAGAAACACATCTAATATCACAAGAACATGAAAAGCTGAAGAGATTCGGGTATGAGAATCTGTTTTATAGTTCTTTTAAACAGAACCTTAGAAGAGGAGTAGCTATACTAATTAAGAACACAGTGAAGTTTGAAATGATCAGGGAAATAAGGGATAAAGAGGGGAGGTATGTAATCGTCAAGGGGAAAATGGAAGGTCAAATGGTAACACTAGTGAATGTATATGCTCCACCAGAAAGTGAGAAATATTTATTTGAAACAATCTTTGATATCATAGCGATGGATGGGGAAGGGGTCCTATTCTGTACAGGTGATTTTAATGTAGTACTGAACTATGACATACACGACAAGCACAAATAAATGGAGGACAAACATTAGCAAATATATGAATATACAAATGGCAGAATTAGGAATCATGGATATATGGAGAAATGCACATACTAGATAGAGAATAGATAGAGAATACACACATTATTCGCATCCACACACAACATATTCAAGGATAGACTATTTTCTCATGACAACAGGGGACAGATACAGGGTAGAAGACTGCAGGATAGGGGTGACGGACATATCAGACCATAGCGCAATATATCTGATAGTGAATCTTAAAAGTAGGCGGAGAAATACAGTTTGTAGACTGAATGTAGGACTATTAAATAACAAAGGTTTGGTTAATGAAGTAAAAGGAGACATAATTAGATACAGAGAAGACAATGATAATGGAGAGGTAGACCCAAACATTTTATGGGATGCACTAAAGGTAGTAATACGTGGAAAATTTATAGCAAAGACGGCATTACTCAAGAAAGCCAGAATAGAGACATACCAGAACTTGATAAAGAAACTGAAAGAATTAGAGAATGAACACCAAAGCTCAAATAACCAAAAGACACTTAGAGAGGTAAAGGAAGTTAGAGGAAAGATAAACAAAGAGCTGCTGACAGAAATAGAGAAGAAAGCTAGATACATGAAACAGACATACTATGAAGGAGGACCGAGAGCGACCAGACTTTTAGCTAGATGAATCAGGACACAACAAAAACTGAACACAATACACACAATAAGGGACACGAACACAAACAAAATACTAAGAGAACCAGCTGAAATAGAGAAGACATTTGAAGAATACTATAAGAAACTATACACACAACCGATAGCGGCAGGAGAAGAGGAGATAGAGAATTGTTTAGGAAAATTAGATCTACCATCGATAGGGAAGGAACAGAACGAAATATTAAACGCAGAGATTACAGAACAGTGGGAAATGCGATCAGTAAAGCAAAGAGCAGTAAGTCCTTGGGTAGCGACGGATTCCCCTCTGAATTCTACAAAACATTTAGACAGGAACTGAGCCCCATATTAGAAGCAGCATTCAGACACACAATGAAAGAAGGCACAATGCCACCTTCATGGAAAGAAGCCATAATTACTACAAATCCAAAAGAAGGGAAAGATAGAGAACTATGTAGCAGTTTCAGACCTGTGTCCATACTTAATGTAGATTACAAGATGTATACATCAATAATATCCAAAAGATTTGAGACATTTATGACAGATATTATAGACGAGGACCAGACCAGGTTCATTAAAAGAAGGCAGGCAGGATAACATAAGGAAGACAGTGCATGTGGTAGAGGAGATACAAAAGGAAGGAGGAAGTGCAGTATTAGTTAGCCTAGATGCAGAAAAAGCTTTCGACAGTGTAAGCTGGCTATTTCTCTATAAAGTATTGGAGAAATTTGGATTAGACAAAAACGCTATGAAAACAATTAGGGCATTATATCAAGAACCGACGGCAAAGCACTCAAGCCGTGTTTACAATACTTCTAACGGCGCCATATGTCCGCGGGACCAAAGCGAAGTTGAATTTCCCAAGAGCTGCACGTAGGCAGTGTAGTAATTGATTGGTTCGCAACTACTTCACTCAAGCCGTCCATTTTCTGACAGATATATGTATATATGAGAGAACTGCTACAGGTTTGTTTTATTCAAAAACTGTTCCGTTTTAACATCTGTAGACCACATCTCACCAGACTCTGGGGGGCGACAGTGGCTCAAGAGGTAGAGCAGTCATCTGGTAATCCGCAGGTTCCCGGTTGGATCCTCCGGCTCCCGGGCAGCGTGTCGAAGTGTCCTTGAGCAAGACACTTAACCCCTAACTGCTCCCGATGAGCAGGTTGGCACCCTGCATGGTCGCCTCCGCCGTCGGTGTGTGAATGTGTGAGTGAAATGGGTGAAATGTGAGGAACAAATTGTCAAGCGCTTTGGATAAAAGCTGCTATATAAATGCACCATTTACCATTTACTCTATTTAATTGGTAAAAAAGGTTGGCGAAGAGCTATGATTTTCTAGACGCCACAACCTATATCCTACACAGCCATTTCATGTTCAGTTTTCACCAGCCATACGTAGCAGCTTGCCTGTATATTGGAGAACAGAGTTCAACGTTGGACTCTGAGAGATCAGTTATGACATGTGCATGTGAAAACCAACCCCGGTAGCCACAACTGCACGTGTTACATCCAAATGGCTCCCAATTGCCCCCCCCCCCCCCCATTAGCAGTACATGACACTGACACAAACACAGGGTTCGTTCACCAGCCCGTGTGTCACTTCCTGAAATGTACCCCAGAACACTTGGACGCCGGAGCGCGCCCTGCGGGACTCCGTACGTCATCATGTCTCTCCCCGGCCAAATACCAACGCGGATGACACGGTGCGTAGAAAGCGGGGGACGAGTGAGTTTAATGAGGGTGTACACAACCCAGATGAATACCAGACTCTGCTGCGCTGTCCGCCCGCCCGCCGGGAGGGAGGGAGCAGAGTGGTGCACGTCAGCTTCTGTACCGGCAGCAGCCCTCTTCTCCTCTCTCTCGTCCACTGAACTCACTGTGAACCCATCCCACTGCGTCTCCTCATCCCACTGCGTCTCCTCACGCCACGCCACCGTGGATACATTCACATTTACCATTTACATTTACCATTTACATTTACCATTTACATTTACATTTACCATTTACATTTACATTTACCATTTACCATTTACATTTACCATTTACATTTACATTTACCATTTACATTTACCATTTATCATTTACCATTTACCATTTACCATTTACCATTTATCATTTACCATTTACATTTACCATTTACATTTACATTTACCATTTACATTTACCATTTACCATTTACATTTACATTTACATTTATCATTTACATTTACATTTACCATTTATCATTTACCATTTACATTTACCATTTACCATTTATCATTTACCATTTACATTTACCATTTACATTTACCATTTACATTTACCATTTACATTTACCATTACATTTACATTTACATTTATGTAATTTACGTAACTTTTGGGGAAATTGGCTTATTTGCCATCTACCATGGAGTTAGACGAGCAGATACATACCCTTTTCTTCTCTGTGCTTGTGTAGCATCCTGAATATTCTACTATTATTCAGAAGTGCTAACGTTACCCTTTACTTCCCCTGTGTGCGCAAAGACATGGTAACCAGTGGTTCTCTTTGATATCCCGCCCGGACAAATAACGCAAGGTTCTCTTTCATCCCTCCGACCGGAATATGGATTATTAACGTGCAACTAGATCATCCTTCTTCTTGCCTTGAGTGTCCCATAGTGGGACCAGATTGCGGTCGCCAGCAGGGGGCGGTGGTGGCAGGCGGAGCAGAGGGGAAAGGAGATGAGGAAGACGCTGGTTACCTGGGGAGCGGAAGCGAGAGGAGCCCTCTTCGGTGTGGAACGTGGACGTGAACAGACGTGCGCTCTCGAAGAGCCCCGTTGAGAGCAAGCGGGAGAGATAGACTCTGCTACAAAACGTGTTATTATAGAACTACAGGCGATAGTGGAGTGTTGGACTAATGAAACAGAGAAAGGAATAAACTTCAGTAATACCATGGGTTATACTAGAAGTGTACGCGGTATTTTAGCTTGTAGCTAACGGCTATAGACACTTTGAGTGCACCACTAGGCGAGCGTGGCCGAAGACAGGTGGTATACATAGCCACCGTGCGTTAGCTATATAGGCGATAGCAGGAGGGTCCACCAAGACCCACAGTTTAGCTGTGTTTAGGTTAGCCCACAGCTTAGCCCGCGCGCCATCTCGGCCCTTCAGCCCCGCTGTGGACGTCTCTTCGACGCAGCCGAGGACGCCTCTTCTCCCAGCAGAGGTCGCCACAACACAGCACGCTCCTCCAGCCCACGCCACTGCCCCAGCTGCCTACCCCGGCCGCTGGCTGTTATCGCGGGATTGCCCGACGGCCATCTTACCACCCGGACGAAACAATTGTGTCGAACTTGAGTGCATAGTAACATAGTAGGTAGTAATATAGGCACGGTAGATTACTTAGCAGTAGAGTGCATAATAGTAAAAGATGGTACAAAGATTAGTATTTTTATTTTATAAAACAAATTATTTATTTCACATATTGATTGAATAAGCGTGTTTTTAGTCGACGACGGACAATTGGGCGGGTTACCGCTGTCCTGACTGTGGTGGGAAGTTCGTTCCATCATTGTGGAGCGAGGACAGAGAATAGACGGCTTCTCTTTGATGACCCCCCCCCCCCCCCCCAAAGCGAAGGGGTCTTCTTGAGGGTGTGTAGTTAGAAGATGCAGAGCGTAGGGGTCTTGAGGGTGTGTAGTTAGAAGATGCAGTGCATAGGGGTCTTGAGGGTGTGTAGTTAGAAGATGCAGAGTGTAGGGGTCTTGAGGATGTGTAGTTAGAAGATGCAGAGTGCGGGGTCTTGAGGGTGTGTAGTTAGAAGATGCAGAGTGTAGGGGTCTTGAGGGTGTGTAGTTAGAAGATGCAGAGCGGAGGGTCTTGAGGGTGTGTAGTTAGAAGATATAGAGCGTAGGGATCTTGAGGGTGTGTGGTTAGAAGATGCAGAGTGTAGGAGTCTTGAGGGTGTGTAGTTAGAAGATGCAGAGCGTAGGGGTCTTGCGGGTGTGTAGTTAGAAGATGCAGAGCGTAGGGGTCTTGAGGGTGTGTAGTTAGAAGATGCAGAGTGTAGGGGTCTTGAGGGTGTGTAGTTAGAAGATGTAGAGCGGAGGGGTCTTGAGGGTGTGTAGTTAGAAGATGTAGAGCGGAGGGGTATTGAGGGTGTGTAGTTAGAAGATGCAGAGCGTAGGGGTCTTGAGGGTGTGTAGTTAGAAGATGCAGAGCGTAGGGGTCTTGAGGGTGTGTAGTTAGAAGATGCAGAGCGCACCAAGCAGGATTTCATCAGATGGTCATCACTTCCTTTATCACTTGTTGGCAGAGTGAACACTGTGAAAATGAACACATTACCGAAATGTCTGTACTTATTTCAAAATATTCCAACCTTCATTCCAAAGTCATTTTTCAAAGCCCTCGACAAGGCAATATCAGATTTTATTTGGAATAAACGCCCAGTCCGAATAAATAAAATGGCCCTCCAGAAGCCTAAATCGCAGGGAGGCTTCGCACTACCCAATTTCTTGGTCTACTATTGAGCTGCAAATATTCACAGCATTCTCTATTGGAGTCATTCCCATTACGGACTCTGTCAGTGGGTACCGGCATGGGTGGACATGGAAAGGGCATCTTGTTCTAGAACATCCTTACAATCCTTAGTTTGCTCTCCGCTCCCAGTCACAACCGCCCAGTACACCAACAACCTCTTAGTACAACACTCCCTCCGGATCTGGTCCCAGTTCAGAAAACACTTTGGTCTCCACGCTATGTCACCGTCGTCACCTGTCCACAAAAACGTCCTTTTCCCTCCCTCTATGGTGGATGAAACCTTCAACAACTGGTTTAAGAATGGCATTCTGAACATTTATGATTTGTACCAAGACAGTTCATTTATGTCTTTCACACAACTGTCCCTAAAGTTTAACTTACCAAAAACAAATTTTTTCAGATATCTACAGATACGTGATTTTGTTAAGAGCAAATTTGACCAGTTCCCCCATACTTACTTACTTACTTACGCCTGCTACCCCTTCTGGGGCATAGGTCGTCAACAAGTGATCTCCAAGCATCTCTGTCTTCCCCCATACACCTCCAAAAACTTTGATCGATCGCATCTTGGAGGTGAAGGCTGTAATCAAAGGCTCAATATCTAAACTATATAACATCATATCCCTATCCCTACCCTCCTCAGTATTGGCTATAAGACAAAACTGGGAGTCCGATCTAAATCATCAATTTACAGACAAAGAATGGGAAAACGCTCTTGCCCGAATACACTCTCCTTCAATATGTGCCCGCCATTCATTGATACAGTTCAAGCTCCTCCACCGTCTATATTGGTCAAAGATTAGACTGGCGAAGATAAATCCAGGCATGGATGCCACATGCGACCGGTGCCACCAAGCCCCTGGCTCACTTATTCATATGTTTTGGCATTGTCCAGTACTGGCCCCTTTCTGGACTTCCATTTTTAAATCTTACTCAGATATATTTTTTATTAATATTGACCCATGCCCTCTTATTGCACTATTTGGTTTAACACCGGAAAACGCTGCAATATCTATTGGGCAATCCAATGCCATGGCCTTTGCCTCACTCATTGCCAGACGCCTCATCCTATTCAACTGGAAGGCAGCCACTCCCCCTTCACACTTACACTGGATGAGGGATGTCATGTCTCTTATACATATAGAGAAAATCAGATTTACAACACAAGGCCACACAGATATCTTCCACAAAACATGGCAGCCCTTCCTATCTAATTTCAAAACCCAAATGACTCCACCCAAACTTGGGACCCCATGACCCCCCTCCTCCCCCTATCTACCTTCATGACACTGCTAGCCCACGCATGGCTGGGGAGATGGCATTGTGGTGGTCTGCTAAGGGTGTTAAATTTACTTTCCATTTTATTTGTTTCACCATCTGGAAATCACGCTACCAAAATGGAGAGTATCATTTATATTATATATTATTATTATATATATATATATATATATATTTTTCCCCTTTTGCTTTCTTTTAATTTCCCTTTTTTTTTTTTTTTTTTTTTTCGTAGCTTGGTCTGCCACATCTGTACTTTTGTTTAATTATTTAAATTTCTATATTTTTTATTTTTATTTTATTTCTTAATTTCTTTTTTACATGTATGTTTGTCGTCGCCCTCACTGGGTGGGATGGGTGGGATTAGGGGATAAAAATGGGGAAGGAAATGGAAGTTGTATAATTTGGATAACTGAAATGTATAAATGTACTAATTCTTCCAATAAAAAAAGATAAACATAAAAAAAAAATAAAAAAAAAAGATGCAGAGCGTAGGGGTCTTGAGGGTGTGTACTCTACTCAAATCAAATTTAAAGTGACGTGGCTGGGATAAATGTTGCCAGTCAGTTCAGCCAAAACAAATTCCTGGACCAAGGTCGAACCAGGGAGCTGCTGGAGTCGAAGGCCCTCTGGGAGATGAGAGTGGCAAGCGGCTCCCCCAACCCCAATCCCTATACCCAATCCCCCCTCCCGCGTGTACGCCTGGTGTCTATGCTGGAGGGGTGATAAAGTGACTGTCTCATCACCAAATCCCACCCCCTATGACGGCAACGGTAGTCATATCCCAGCTCCTCCCCCTCCGGTCCTAGGTGACGGCAACTGTAGTCAGTCGAGTCCGGAAATTCTCTCCGTCCTCCCTCCCCCCCACCACCCCCTCCCCTCTGGGTGCTCTGAGACACACAGACTCAAGGCTAGTTTAACATGTCTCAAACATGTCTCAACGCATGTTTGTATTAATTAATGATTGTGCCATTATTGCTATCAAATGTAATAATTGTGAATGATTTTCTGTAATGAGTTGTATGTGTATGTATCAAGCATCCTTGACTTCCAGGGACAAAGATGTAAATAAGTCATTGGCTTTTTCGTTCCTATCCTTGACTAAAGCAAATAAATATGTGATGTAATGATCTGTATATGTTTTGTTGTCTAAATAAATACCTACCTACCTACCTACCTACCTACCTACCTACCTACCTACCTACCTACCTACCTACCTACCTACCTACCTACCTACCTACCTACCTACCTACCTACCTACCTACCTACCTACCTACCTACCTACCTACCTACCTGTAGTTAGAAGATGTAGAGCAGAGAGGTCTTGAGGGTGTGTAGTTAGAAGATGTAGAGCGGAGGGGTCTTGAGGGTGTGTAGTTAGAAGATGTAGAGCGTAGGGGTCTTGAGGGTGTGTAGTTAGAAGATATACAGTAGAGCGTAGGGGTCTTGAGGGTGTGTAGTAGATGCAGGGCGTAGGGGTCTTGAGGGTGTGTAGTTAGAAGATATAGAGCGTAGCGTAGGGGTCTTGAGGGTGTGTAGTTAGAAGATGCAGAGCGTAGGGGTCTTGAGGGTGTGTAGTTAAAAGATGCAGAGCGTAGGGGTCTTGAGGGTGTGTAGTTAGAAGATATACAGTAGAGCGGAGGGGTCTTGAGGGTGTGTAGTAGATGCAGAGCGTAGGGGTCTTGAGGGTGTGTAGTTAGAAGATATAGAGCGTAGCGTAGGGGTCTTGAGGGTGTGTAGTTAAAAGATGCAGAGCGTAGGGGTCTTGAGGGTGTGTAGTTAGAAGATGTAGACTCAAGAGACATGATTTTAACTGCTAAAATCATTATAATCTTTTGTTAACACAAAAACCACTTGCCATTTTCCAAAAAAAAAAAAAAAAAAAAAAAACTGAAATCCCTCCCCCCATGGGGACCGGTCCCCATGGGGGGAGGATTTCAGGTTATGTTCATTGGCATACTGTCAACACCACTGTTAGGCACTGCACAGAACCAAAAAAAAGTAATACTTGCTTGCATTTTCAACATTAAAGATGTTCTCTCAGCACAATGGTGACCTTTATACCATACAATCAATTAAAAATAATGGTACACCTACTGTATACCTCTTGTACAAAAAAGGAGGCACAAATTGAGTTCATATTTTCACAAAGCTTTTATTTCAAACAGCTGTGTTTGCACAATAAACTGTCCAAGGTCCTCTTTCTATTAAAACACATGATTATTCAACGTTCAGTTTTCGTTCTTCATTTTCATTCACGACCAGGAGGCAGCAATGTAGTTCTCAATAATCCATTTAGTTTAATTTGTTTTCCCTTTACAATGTTTTCTCTAGGCAGAGCAGCAGCAAGGCATGGCTTCTAGTTTTAACAAACAAAATTCTCACTTCTCCCGAAGGATCAAACACACCCTTTTACAGGTGACACGCGTCTCTAATTAACGTTGGAGCGTGGGGCTATGCCTGCGCTCAACTGACTTACCACTGGGGGAAAAAATGGTGCGTTACAGAAATATAGCCTATAATGTAATTTTCTTCTAAACAATATAATAAACAATTTAACGTACATATCCATTATGGCTATTATAGAACATATTTATGCCAATTCATTTACACACCTTTTGCTATAATAAAAAATGATATTTCAAGCTATTAAAATTCTGTTATTATCAAAAAGTCACAACAAACTCCCCCCCCCCCCCCCCCCCCCCCCCCCCCCGATGAGCTTCCAAGCGTCATCATTCTCCTAGTTCCAAAGGGTACAGCAGCTGTACCGGTCTCTTCAGGACCAGATTCTTGGGGAGTTTTAACGAACATGAACGAACCCTTCCGTCCCGTCCTATGAACACCTGTTCGATGCGACCCATTTTCCACATATGTTTTGGCTGCATGTCTTCGTACAGCAAAGCCAGGTCGCCCACCTTGAATGTGCTGGGCTTGGTCGCAGATGCTGTGTGTGCTGATCTCAGCTCCATTAAATAATCTTTCTTCCAGCGAATCCAGTATCTGTTGAATCTCCAGGTGATTGTTTTTCTCTGCAAAGAACTCCTGTATCTTCTTATCTGTTATTAACCTATACATAGCTCTCAGATCTTTGTCTGCACGCTTGAATGTTTTTGCGTTGTCTGAATATATCGTGGTACAGATTCCTCGTCGGGCTACAAATCATCTAAAGGCTAAAAGAAATGAATCTGTGCTGAGGTCTGATACTATTTCTAAGTGCATAGCTCTTGTCACTGCACAAGTGAACAAAGCTACATATGCCTTTTTATTCTGGGGCTTTACATATAATGGACCTGCGAAATCTACACCTGTTACTTCAAATGGCTTGGCCTCTGTCACCCTATCTTTGGGCAAAGGCGCAGTACATTGTTGGCCTGCTTTTAATTTACTTTTTCAACAGATGAGACACTGTTTTATCATTTTCTTCACCAACTGGCGTCCTCTTATGATCCAAAACTGTTCTCTCACCTGTGTCAAGGTGTCTTGTAAACTGGAGTGGAATACATCGTTGTGTGCTCTCTTTATGGCCAGCAGGGAGAAGGGGTTAGTCCCGGAAAGTATGAGAGGGTGTTTTTGTGCGTACGCCCAGTTGGTTTCCTGAAGCCGTCCTCCGACGCGCAGAAGCCCTTCATTGTCTATGAACGGTTTTAGGCTCATTAACTTTGAGCCTCTATACAATTCTCTTCCATTTAACAAGTCTGTTTGTTCTTTAGGGAAGCCCCTGTGCCCCCTTGTTAAAAAAATCCTAGAATCGCCACTGGTCGAGTGTCAACACAGCCAGTCTCGCTGCGAGGGAAGACGGACGTCTTTGTGCGCTTTGAAGCAGTTAAGGTCAGGGGTCAAGTGGGAGACGTTGAGGGTGACAGTCTCTTTACATCTTGGCACTCTGGAGGCGCTCGCTCACATTATCCCAGTTGACCACATTCCAGATAGCTTTAACGTAGTCGGGATGAACGTTCTTGTACTGCAGATAGTAGGCATGCTCCCATACGTCAATACCCAGGAGAGGGATGAGACCTGTGCTCCCCTGCAGGGGGTCCTGGTTTGGGCAGGCAGCAACATGCAGTCTGCTGCTCTCCCTGTCAAAGCCCAGCCAGCCCCAGCCCGAGCCCTGCACCGCCACCGTGGCTGCGGACATCTTCTCCTTCATCGTCTGGAAGGAGCCAAAGTCCCGCTTAATGGCCTCCAGCAGGTCCCCCTGTGGCTCTCCTCCACCGTTTGGCGAGAGGTTTGACCAGAAGATGCTGTGGTTGATGTGGCCTCCTCCGTTGAACCTAAGAGCAGGCTGAAGGGCAACCTGTGCCGTCACATCACCTTTGGCCAAGGCTTCCTGGTACTTCTCCTCTGTGACGTGGAGGTTGTTTACATAAGTGGCGTGGTGCTTGCTGTGGTGGAGCTGCATGATCTCTGCACAGATGTGGGGCTCCAGAGCGCCATAGTCGTAGGGCAGGTCAGGGAGCGTGTGCTTCTGCCTCGACGCAAGAGCAGCCAGGGCTGGACTCAGGGTAGCCGCACACCTGCGTATTTGACCAACTTTGATGAGCATGTTCATGGTCTCGACAACACGCTGCAAGAGCCAGGGTAACACTCTATATATATATATATATATTGTTGTAGCCAATTTAATGATTTTCTGTTTTTGTATTACTGTATGAAGGCACCGTGTCATCATGAAAGTGTTGACCAATTAGCAGGCAGTGGGCTCAGGAGGCGGGGCTCATGTGTGCTCAAGTGCAATCTATATGTATGGGTTCACAGGTGTGCAGCGGCAGGGAATTTGGGTAATATTCACAGGGAAGCCACACTATCTTTTTACCGTGCTCGTTTGTTTGTTTTCAGTTACTTTGCGTAAATTTTTGAGTTTATTTTGTATGCTTATATTTGTCCACACCGCAAGTAGTAATAAAACACTCTCAACAGTGACCAAGGAGAAGACATCATTTATTATCAACAAGCGTCACGCGTAGGAAAGAGCTTCACCCAGTATTCCCTCACTGGCAACATTTTCTTGTTAGGTTGCCCTTACACAAGTAAAAAGATAAGCTTCTAAACAAGATTGTTTTCAAAGACGGACAGATACGGAAGGACTCAAGGAACAGCGGCCCTTTTCATTGACGTTGTCTGCCGATTCAACCACGATATCAACAACACGGAACAGCACATCAAAGAAATTACGGTGAGACGGATTCATGAATGAATGGAATAAAGTTGTGGAAGGAGTCGCCTCGCGCAGATGGATAAAGGCAAATCCTACCATGAATTCTATATAAAATCTCCACCTATTGCTTGACATTGTAAACATGAGTAGCGTGGGGAATCAGGAAATTAACGTCGAAATGGAGGCAGCTGTCAATCAAGATGAAACAGACAATGAACTTGGCAAAAGGCTTTCTAAGCCCACATTTAAAGCTTTGGAAACAAAGATCATGTTGTTACATAAAGAAAGGAACTTTGGACTGAAACAATTGTGTAAAATAGCTAAAGAGTTGGATCAAATGATGTGCTCAAATGAAAATATTTCCGTCATGCAAATTAAGCACGACACACTGTGGAAGTTGGTTGGTGAAACTACCCGGGTACATGAATCACTAAAACCTTTATTACCCGACGACGAAATGTGTAAACAAACAGAATGGTTTCAAGGTCACCTGCACAATGTTAATCAAATCATTGACAAAATGGAGAAATGGGTGTGTGCTAATAGGGAGCAGTGCATGCCCACACAAGTTGATGACAATGATTACGAATTAAATGATGTGCCCAATGCAACTGAGGGTGTGGTTGACACAAAGAACAATGCTGTTTCAAGTACAAATGATGTTCTGAATAACAACGGTTCAAATAACAATGCTGCGTCCTATACAAACGAGGGTCTTGATAATGATGGTTCAAACGTCAACTTTGTGTCAAATGAAAACGATGAGGTGAATAGTATTGGGCCAGATGACAGTGTTTCCAATACGGGTCAATCAAGGGTGTCACGTGGTAGTTCTACCCGACACTCAATGTCATCAAACATTTCCGCATCCATATTGGCACAGGCCGAGGTGGTGGCACTTGTGGTATTGGAAATGGCATTAAAAGAAAGCCATGAAATGGAAGCTCAGGAGGTACAATCAAAAGCACAAATGGAAGCCCAACAAGCACAAATGGAAGCCCAGCAAGCACAATTAAAGACACAAATGGAAGCCCAGGAGGCACAAATAAGGAAAAGACGACAATTGCTGCAAATACAAAGTCAAATTGCTGCCCAGACAGCGAAGGTAAATGTTCTCAGGAACAGAGGGTCTGACATTGAAAGCAGAGTTACAGATGGAATGAACTCTTATGCATCAAAAGAAAAGGCTGTTCTCAACCCCTCTGCTGTACGATTCATTCCATCAATGTCCGATTGTCATGTCAGCTATCCACCAATAAGAGGGAGTGAACCTGCAATGACAATTGATGCACAGCCAGTGGATTCAGCACAGCAATACAGATTTCCGCCAACAGGAGGCAGCAAACCTGCAGGACCAACTCAATTACACCAAAAGCTATCTAAACAGCCCAGCACTGTAGCCACTCACGGAACCAAAACAAAACCAAGTGCCTTCACTGCAAGCATGCCACAGCGATCTCAACACCTACCTCCTACTGTGTGTTCACCGCAGCAACCCAGTCAAAGCAGTGAGGACCAAGGCAATATCCTCACGATCATGCAGAAGCAAAATGACATTACAGCATTACTTGTGCAACAGCAAGTTTCCTTATCATTACCCCCCAGGGATATACCAATCTTTGATGGAAACCCTTTTGAATACAACACATTCATTAGAGCCTTTGAACATGGAGTGGAAGGAAAGGTTGGTAATAGTGTGGACTGCTTGTACTACCTGGAGCAGTACACTAGAGGGCAACCTAAAGAGCTGGTAAAGAGCTGTCAACATATGCCATCCGACAGGGGGTATCACAAGGCAAGAGCTCTTCTGCATGAACGTTTTGGAAATGAGCAGAAAATAGCCACTGCATATATGGAGAGAGCATTTGGATGGGTACCTATAAAATCAGAGGATATCAAGGCTTTGCAAGCATTTTCGCTGTTTCTACGCATCTGTTGTAATGCCATGGAGGACATCAGCTATATGTCTGAGATGAACATGCCATCAAACCTACGGGCAATAATTCTGAAGCTACCTTACAAACTCAGGGACAGATGGAGAAACAGCGCTTTTGAGTACCAGGAGAGACACCATCGTCAAGCAGGTTTCAGTGAAGTTGTCACCTTCATTGAAAGACAAGTGTCTATCGCATCTGACCCACTGTACGGGGACATTCTAGACACTGTTGTCTCAATGTCAAAGTTAAAGATTGGAAACAAATCTTCACAAGGACGCCTGCAGGAGAGAGGAAGCAGTTTTGCTACCTTTGTGGCACCCGTTGAGTTTGACAAACCAATACGAGAATCCTGTCTGCTATGTGAAGAGGGTCACAGCGTGGAAACATGTTTTAAGATGGAGAAGAAGCGGCATTGTGAGAAAATAGACTTTCTAAAAAGAAAGGGTGCTTGCTTTGGATGTTTACATGTCGGGCACATAAGTTCACAGTGCCATAGTAGGTTGTTTTGTAAAATATGTAACCTAAGACATCCTACCATTCTCCATATTCATGAAAGGGAATGGCAGGAACTAAGATCACGACAAGATGGCACACGAGATGAAAACGGAATGAGTCAAGTCACCACTCCCAAAACTTGTGGCCACATAGGGGCCGGAGCACAAAATTGCGTCTTGTCTATTGTACCTGTCAAAATCAAGGCAAAGAAAGGCAATACAGTCTTAGAAACCTATGCATTCTTAGACCCCGGCAGTTCATCCACCTTCTGCTCTGAGCAACTCATGAGGAAGCTCAACTTGACAGGAAGGAGCACTAGATTCCTGATGAAAACAATGAACCAAGAAAACTTCGTCAACAGTCAAGTCATTTCAGGACTGGAGGTTGCAGCACTAAACAGCAACACCTACATTGAATTACCTGATGTGTACACCCAACACAAGATGCCTGTGACTCGCTCTAACATCCCGCAACAGAAGGACTTATATGCTTGGCCATATTTAAACACTGTGGAAATTCCTGCTATTGACGCTGACGTGGAGTTGTTGATAGGAACTAACACTCCAGACGCAATGGAGCCATGGGAAGTGATAAACAGCAGGGGTAAAGGACCTTACGCTGTTAAAACTCTGTTGGGATGGGTTGTTAACGGACCATTGAGAGAAGGCGGTGACGGTGGGATTGGCTGCCCCACGGTCACAGCCAACCGCATTTCCATTGCTCAGATAGAAGAATTGTTGGTTGAACAATACAACCATGACTTCAATGAGAAAGCAACAGCAGACAAGCCAGAAATGTCCATAGAAGACCTCAAGTTCATGCAGATTGTCAATACTTCAGCCGAACTAAAGAATGGACATTACTGCTTGCCATTGCCTTTTAGAGAGGACAATGTTGTTATGCCCAACAATCGCCACCTTGCTGAGCAAAGAGTCCTCGGCCTAAAAAGGAAATTAAATAAAAACCCTATCTTCAAAGAAGAATATACTAACTTTCTCAATAACGTCATAAGCAACGGCTATGCGGAGAGAGTGCCAGAGCACCAGTTGGAAGGAAAAGAGGGAAAGGTGTGGTATATCCCTCACCACGGGGTACACCATCCTAAAAAGAAAGACTTGCGAGTGGTTTTCGACTGTACAGCAAGCTACAAGGGAGTGTCACTTAACACCAAGCTACTCCAGGGACCCGACTTGACAAATTCCCTGCTTGGAGTTCTCACAAGGTTTCGCCTAGACTCTGTAGCAATTATGGCTGATGTAAAAGCTATGTACCATCAAGTCCACGTGGCAAAGCGGGACGTGGATTTCCTTCGCTTCCTCTGGTGGCCAGGAGGTGATCTAACACAGCCACTCGCTGAATACAGAATGATTGTACACCTGTTTGGTGCAGTATCATCACCCAGCTGTGCTAGCTTTGCCCTCAGGAAAACGGCTGAAGACAACAAAGCAGACTTCCCAGTCCACGTAACGGATACCATCCAGCACAACTTCTATGTGGACGACTGCCTGAAATCTGTGTCCTCAGAGGCAGAAGCCATATCCCTGGTTACAGACCTTACCGCCGTATGCCAGTTGGGAGGTTTCCAATTGTTGAAGTGGATGAGCAACAGCAGATCTGTGTTGGAAACCATTGATGTTGAAAAAAGAGCCAAGAACGTAAAGGAACTGGACTTCGCCAGGGACAGCCTTCCTGTCGAGAGAACCCTAGGACTGCAGTGGTGTGCAGAAACGGACACCTTTAGGTTCAAAATGTCAGTTCAGGACAGACCATTCACAAGGCGAGGTCTTTTGTCTGTCGTCAGCTCAGTCTACGACCCTATTGGGTTTCTAGCACCCTTCACATTACCTGCCAAGATGTTGCTGCAAACTTTATGTAAACTGGACTACAGTTGGGATGAGCGTATTCCTCAAAAGTATCAGTTACAATGGGTGGGGTGGCTAGAGGATTTGAAAAGACTCAGCACCTTTAGTGTGCCAAGATGCTTTCAACCCAAAGATTTTGGACAGCTCACAGGTGCCAGATTACACCACTTCTCTGACGCCAGCGAGAATGGCTATGGCACAGTTTCCTACTTGAGGCTGCAAAACAATAATGAGAAGGTTCACCTGTCTTTTGTTCTAGGAAAAGCACGGGTTGCTCCTTTAAAGAGTGTGACAATTCCAAGGATGGAACTGACAGCTGCAGTACTGGCAGCAAGAATTGACAGGCTCCTAATATCAGAGTTACAACTGGAATTGGAAAACTCGACCTTCTGGACAGACAGCACAACGGTGCTAAAATACATCAGAAATTAAACAAAGCGCTTTCACACCTTTGTTGCTAATCGGATTGCTGCTATCAGAGAAGCTACAGATATCTCACAGTGGAGGTACGTTGACACAAAACGGAACCCAGCAGACGAGGCCTCCCGCGGGGTGAAAGTTGAACACATTCTCACCTGCAGTAGATGGATCCACGGCCCGGAGTTCCTTTCCAAAAGTGAGGAAGAATGGCCTGTTAACATGTTGGATACAAGTTCCATCAATAGTGATGACCCAGAGGTCAGAGGAGAGGCCTCAGTTAACGCTGTCATCATCAACAGCGCACCACAAGCAACAAATCAGCTGATAACTTACTTCTCCTCATGGAACAAACTTAAGACCTCAGTTGCGTGGTTTCTTCAGCTAAGGAAGACGCTGCAGGTGCTGCTTCAAAGGAGAAAAGAACTACAAGCTGCTCTGTGCAGCACCGAGTTTGACATAACTCACAAGAACAAAGTGGAAGAGGACATGAAGAGTTTCAGAGCCACAATGGGTGGTCACACCTTATGTCCTGAAGACATCGACACTGCAGAAAGAGCCATCATTCAATACTGTCAAATGGACAAGTTTAGTGATGAAATCACTGCTTTAAAAGAAGGAACATCTGGAGTAAAGAAAGGCAGCCACATTTGCAGACTTGATCCAGTACTGGATCATGGACTTTTGAGAGTGGGAGGAAGACTTAGCAAAGGAGCAATGCCCGATGACATAAAACATCCAGTCATTCTTGCTAAAGGTCAACACATCAATCACCACTCTCATCTTACGCCACATGCGTGAACAGCTGGGACACTGTGGAAGGAACCACCTGCTTTCGGGACTTCGCAGACGGTACTGGATCACCAAAGCAAATGCGGCTGCCAGAAAGGTACTCAACTCCTGCGTTGTCTGTCGACGAAACAGAGGAAAGCTGGGCGAGCAAAAAATGGCAGATTTACCAAAGGAAAGGTTGCAAGCTGACTTTCCACCATTCACAAATGTCGGCATAGACTATTTTGGACCATTTGAGGTGAAGAGAGGCCGTAGCCTCATCAAACGATACGGAGTTATTTTCACATGCATGGCCAGCCGGGCAGTCCATTTGGAAATGGCCTACTCATTGGACACCAGTTCTTGCATTAACGCCATACGCAGATTCATTTCTAGAAGAGGCCAAGTGTCACACATTAAGTCCGACAACGGCACCAACTTTGTTGGGGCAGAACGTGAGCTGAGAGAAGCTTTAACTCACCTAAACCAAGAGAAAATATCAAACTCACTACTTCACCTTGGAGTAAAGTGGAGTTTCAACACTCCAGCTGCATCTCATCATGGAGGAGTGTGGGAAAGGGTCATTCGCATGGTCAGGAAGGTGTTGACTTCTGTTCTTCACCAACAACATTTAGACGATGAAGGATTACAAACATTCCTGTGTGAAGTAGAGGCCATATTGAACGACCGTCCCATTACGAACGCCTCAGAGGATCCAAATTACCTTGAACCTTTGACCCCGAATCACATTCTTCTGTTAAAGGGCAAACCTTCCCTACCACCAGGGCTCTTCAGCTAAATTGATTCTTATTCCAAAACGTCGATGGAGGCAAGTTCAATTCCTCTCCAACCTCTTTTGGCACCGGTGGGTTCGAGAATATGTACCACTGTTACAGGAGAGACAACGATGGACAAAGGACAAGAGGAACTTTGCCACAGGGGACATCATCATGATTGCAGACTCTAATGCCCCTCGTGGATCCTGGCTGTTGGGCAAGGTACTGCAGACCTTTCCTGACAGACATGGACTTGTGCGATCCGTGAAAGTTCAAACCAAATATAACATTCTGGAGCGACCAATCACCAAGATCTGTCTTCTTTTGGAAGCTGATTAGATTAGTAACAATTTTTTCCCTTTGGACATAGGAGAAGTTTCCATGATCATAAAGATCTACTTTCTATTGGACACTGAGTAGACTGAAGTCACTTTTCTATTACTGGGGGTACTAACCCTACGGGATTACACGAACTTTATGAACTACATGACTTTTGAACTATTGCCAAGATCTGTCTTCTTTTGGAAGCTAATTATATGATTATCTGTTTTTTCCTTCAGACTGCATGAGCTTTGAGCACTACGAGTTAAATATCAACGCGGACTACTCACTTGGCTACAACCACTTGCATGCATTGAATTGTTATATGTTTATATAGTATCAATTGGGGCCCGGAGTGTTGTAGCCAATTTAATGATTTTCTGTTTTTGTATTACTGTATGAAGGCACCGTGTCATCATGAAAGTGTTGACCAATTAGCAGGCAGTGGGCTCAGGAGGCGGGGCTCATGTGTGCTCAAGTGCAATCTATATGTATGGGTTCACAGGTGTGCAGCGGCAGGGAATTTGGGTAATATTCACAGGGAAGCCACACTATATTTTTACCGTGCTCGTTTGTTTGTTTTCAGTTACTTTGCGTCAATTTTTGAGTTTATTTTGTATGCTTATATTTGTCCACACCGCAAGTAGTAATAAAACACTCTCAACAGTGACCAAGGAGAAGACATCATTTATTATCAACAAGCGTCACGCGTAGGAAAGAGCTTCACCCAGTATTCCCTCACTGGCAACATTTTCTTGTTAGGTTGCCCTTACATATATATATATATATATATATATATATATATATATATATATATATATATATATATATATATATATATATATATATATATATATATATATATATATATATATATATATATATATATATATATATATATATATATATATATATATATATATATATATATATATATATATATCACAAATGTTCTAGAATGTTCCACCATGACATCATACAACATTCTAGGACATCAGATCATTTGTGATGTCACATTATGA
Source organism: Notolepis coatsorum (assembly GCF_963971535.1). Classification (NCBI taxonomy): domain Eukaryota; kingdom Metazoa; phylum Chordata; class Actinopteri; order Aulopiformes; family Paralepididae; genus Notolepis; species Notolepis coatsorum. Next base: position 100,946,560 of record NC_140176.1, read on the forward strand.
TGTCATAATAGAACACTCTAGAGTCTAGATTCTAGAACATCTGTGATGTTACAGTATGATGTCATAATACAACATTCTAGAACATCTGTGATGTTACAGTATGATGTCATAATAGGACATTCTAGAACATTTGTGGTCCGGGGGCCGCCTCTATACTTTCGACAACAAATGTTTGTTTCCGCGTCTCTGATTGGCCACGCGCGTTTCTGGTCATGTGACATGTGCGCCAATCGTGGGACCGCAAGTTTCTACACTGGTTAAGCTTAGGCGCTCTTTCGAAGTTGGTTAAGGTTAGAGTTTGTCTTAGAGCATGGCGATAGAACGCCTGCCCTGATTCCAAACTCTAACCTTAACCAACTGCGAAAGAGTCGCCTAAGCTTAACCAGTGATAAACTAGGCGTTAGGTAGTTTGCAGGCTGTTAGACCCGTAAATAGGCGCATAACTTGCTGTCCCACGATTGGCGCACATGTCACATGACCTGGCCAATCAGAGCGCAAAACTCGAACGCGGAAACAAACATTTGTTGTCGAAAGTATAGACGCCTATCTTTGGGCAAAGGCGCAGTACATTGTTGGCCTGCTTTTAATTTACTTTTTCAACAGATGAGACACTGTTTTATCATTTTCTTCACCAACTGGCGTCCTCTTATGATCCAAAACTGTTCTCTCACCTGTGTCAAGGTGTCTTGTAAACTGGAGTGGAATACATCGTTGTGTGCTCTCTTTATGGCCAGCAGGGAGAAGGGGTTAGTCCCGGAAAGTATGAGAGGGTGTTTTTGTGCGTACGCCCAGTTGGTTTCCTGAAGCCGTCCTCCGACGCACAGAAGCCTTTCATTGTCTATGAACGGTTTTAGGCTCATTAACTTTGAGCCTCTATACAATTCTCTTCCATTTAACAAGTCTGTTTGTTCTTTAGGGAAGCCCCTGTGCCCCCTTGTTAAAAAAATCCTAGAATCGCCACTGGTCGAGTGTCAACACAGCCAGTCTCGCTGCGAGGGAAGACGGACGTCTTTGTGCGCTTTGAAGCAGTTAAGGTCAGGGGTCAAGTGGGAGACGTTGAGGGTGACAGTCTCTTTACATCTTGGCACTCTGGAGGCGCTCGCTCACATTATCCCAGTTGACCACGTTCCAGATAGCTTTAACGTAGTCGGGACGAACGTTCTTGTACTGCAGATAGTAGGCATGCTCCCATACGTCAATACCCAGGAGAGGGATGAGACCTGTGCTCCCCTGCAGGGGGTCCTGGTTTGGGCAGGCAGCAACACGCAGTCTGCTGCTCTCCCTGTCAAAGCCCAGCCAGCCCCAGCCCGAGCCCTGCACCGCCACCGTGGCTGCGGACATCTTCTCCTTCATCGTCTGGAAGGAGCCAAAGTCCCGCTTAATGGCCTCCAGCAGGTCCCCCTGTGGCTCTCCTCCACCGTTTGGCGAGAGGTTTGACCAGAAGATGCTGTGGTTGATGTGGCCTCCTCCGTTGAACCTAAGAGCAGGCTGAAGGGCAACCTGTGCCGTCACATCACCTTTGGCCAAGGCTTCCTGGTACTTCTCCTCTGTGACGTGGAGGTTGTTTACATAAGTGGCGTGGTGCTTGCTGTGGTGGAGCTGCATGATCTCTGCACAGATGTGGGGCTCCAGAGCGCCATAGTCGTAGGGCAGGTCAGGGAGCGTGTGCTTCTGCCTCGACGCAAGAGCAGCCAGGGCTGGACTCAGGGTAGCCGCACACCTGCGTATTTGACCAACTTTGATGAGCATGTTCATGGTCTCGACAAACACGCTGCAAGAGCCAGGGTAACACTCTATATATATATATATATCACAAATGTTCTAGAATGTTCCACCATGACATCATACAACATTCTAGGACATCAGATCATTTGTGATGTCACATTATGATGTCATAATAGAACACTCTAGAGTCTAGATTCTAGAACATCTGTGATGTTACAGTATGATGTCATAATACAACATTCTAGAACATCTGTGATGTTACAGTATGATGTCATAATAGGACATTCTAGAACATTTGTGGTCCGCGGGCCGCCTCTATACTTTCGACAACAAATGTTTGTTTCCGCGTCTCTGATTGGCCACGCGCGTTTCTGGTCATGTGACATGTGCGCCAATCGTGGGACCGCAAGTTTCTACACTGGTTAAGCTTAGGCGCTCTTTCGAAGTTGGTTAAGGTTAGAGTTTGTCTTAGAGCATGGCGATAGAACGCCTGCCCTGATTCCAAACTCTAAGCTTAACCAACTGCGAAAGAGTCGCCTAAGCTTAACCAGTGATAAACTAGGCGTTAGGTAGTTTGCAGGCTGTTAGACCCGGAAATAGGCACATAACTTGCTGTCCCACAATTGGCGCACATGTCACATGACCTGGCCAATCAGAGCGCAAAACTCGAACGCGGAAACAAACATTTGTTGTCGAAAGTATAGACGCCTGCGGGCCATGTGTGGGGACACAACAGCCTCCTCTGGAACGTCTTGCCTCTGTTCCACTCTAATGTTATTAACAGATTGCAGAATGGGTACAATACAGTACAGCTCAATACACACAATTGTTAAGGGGATGCAGACCAGAGAAAGACTTTCGTCTTGTTTACATCAGGATCCCCCATTTTCAATGCATCATGACATTTATGACATACAGATAAACAGTACTGTACCTCCAACCAGAGGACCAGGGCATTGTAGGCAGAGACGTCTATTATATTGGCGAATAAGGCCATCGGCCAGCGCCTTCGTCCCCCTCCGGCAGCTGTATGTGCCTACCAGCTGAAACAAAAGAAAAGAAAAGAGAGAAACCAAATAAAATGATTAATTTCATTTTGTAGACCAATACAAAAAATTATTCACATCATATGGAAGTGCAGAGAACATTTCGTCAGCGACTCACTGTGTGTGTGTGTCTGTGTGCAACTTTCTATTGTGGTGGTGGAGTTTAGGTGCACTTTAGTTATGTGTGTTGTAAATAAGTAATGTTAAGTGTTGTTTTTTATGCTGTGCGTTTATGTGAATGTTGATTAGTGGTAGTTGAGCTATGATTATAATTATGTTTTAATTTTGGATGTATGGAGGCACTGTATGCTTGGTTAAAGTTGTGAATGGAGATGTATTTTTAATTCACATGTGATCCAGGGACGTAGCAGGGAGTGGGCTGTAATTGGTCGAGATACGTCACGTGGTGTCAGTGAAAGTAGTAAACAGGAAGTTGTGGGGAATTTGACAGCAGAGAAGGGAGACGAGTGGGAACTGGTGAGTGGATGTGTGTAAGCATGATTGTTTTAAGAATGATAGTAGTGTTGTGGTGGTTATTGATTGAATGTGTGTTTTGTTTCAAGGTTTGTAACCTGTTGGAGAAAGAATTAAAAGCTTTTTACAACTGAGTGGCATCCTGTCCATCCCTTCACCCCAGCTGCGGGAGTAAAGCAGCACAGTTACAAACCAACGGACGGCAGCAGAAGAGTGGCTGAACGCGCCGTCAGATAAGGACAAAATAACCGAGGGATATGAGGTACTCCCGAAATAACTTGCGCATCGGGCCATACGGGTCAGCGAGCAGGAACTTTCACCTGGTTCAAATGCTAATGCAAGCAGCTAACACAGCTAAGGAAGCTGAATGAGTGAATGAATGAAAACTTTGTTTGACAGATGTCAGTGCTAACTTCAAATGCGATCAGGAGTAATGCCAAGCTACTGAAACTAGCTATCAAATAGCATGCCAACGCTAACGTGGACAAGCATGAAGGCAGCTAAAGATAAAAGCTATAGCTCGTTACTAGCCCTGTGATGGTGCCAATTATATTATTTAGGTATGATGATTTAGTAGCCCTCTAATTTCAAGACCTTTAGCTTAGTTTGAGTGTACCGGGTGGCAAGCCGGCGGGAGAAGGTGAAACCTACTCCACTTTGTTTATTTGTATTGTTTTCCATTTTTGGGCGGTATCCCAGGGGGGACCCCTGGTGAGCCTGGTAATGCCGCTGAAGACTAGTCAGGCGAGGATAGTCAGGGAAGAAGCTTCTGAGCTAGTTTAGGCAGCTAGAGAGGGCGGAAGACACAAGGTAGAAAAGGAGTTACGGGTACGCTTAATTAGCATCCATGGTCAAATAAATAATAAATAAATAAAAATAAATAAAATGGATCAATTAAAGAAAGAGAGGGCCAAAGTGAAGGCAGCTTTCACAAGAAGGGCCAACAGCATTTTACGAATGGCGCCAACTATGCTGCGAGAAGAATTGAGAGGTGAGTGGAAATCCCTTTCTGAGGACGCAGAAAGGCTTCGTACAGCTAATTATGTTTGTGAGACCTGTCTGATAGATGAAGCAGGCGACATGGAGGCTGTGGATGATAAAGCCAAAGCAGACTTGGAGAGGGTAACCATAGAGTGTGATACAACATTAAAAGAGGTGAAGCAGGCAATCCATTCCAACCTTTGGTTAAAATATGCAGAGACCGAGCTAAAAGCAGCCATTGGACGGGCAGAAACAAGCTATGAAGGTGCTGGAGAAGTTAACCTGGAAACAATCACTTACGAAAATGGTAAGGAACCAGTCACACTCTTGGAATCTCTCATCACCGAGGCAGAAAGTCTGCTAGCTGTCTGGGAAGGGTGGATCCCTGAAGGCGCTGCGTGCGAGGTTAGTAAGAAGCTGCAAGTGCTGGAGGACAAGAGAATTGACCTCTGGCGAAGGTGGGTAGTTGAATTCGGCAGGGTCCAGAAAAAGCAGGCTGATAGAGCCATTGAAATCAGGCAAAAGGCCGCCTCTGACATCGCAGAAGCTGAAAAGGGAGCCGCTGAGGCTGAAAGAAGAGCCGCAGAGACCAGGCTAAAGGCAGCCGAAGTTAGCGCTGGGTCTGAGGAGAGGGCCGCAGAGGCCAGAGAAAAGGCAGTTGGGATTCAGTTGGAAATGGCCGCCGCAGAAGAGCGTGCCGAGCTAGCCAAGGCGCAGCGGAAAGCATGGGAGGAAGCACAGAGTGCTAGCATGGCAAGCCTGGGAGCAGGAGGCTCACAAGCATCAGCCTTACCAAGAGTTCGCCTTCATCCAATAAAACTACCTAAATTCAACGGTTGCATGCAAGACTTTCACCGTTTGCAAAGAGACTGGGAAAACCTCCAGCGACAGGGAGATCCATCTGGGTCAGCCGAAGTGAAAGAATTCCAGCTCCTAGACAGTGTGGAGGAGAGAGTCATCAGTGGCGTTAGGCTCTCAAGCTACGACACAGCTCATGATATGTTTAGGGTCCTTGAAAACCGGTTCGGGAATAAGACCACCATCGCTATTCAAAATATTGAAGAGTTGTAGAAGTTGCCGGTGGCAAAAGGTAACCAGCCGAGGAAAACAATACAGCTCATCCAAGCTGTTGAGAAGGCCCTTACTGACCTGACAGACTTAGGGAGCATTGATGCTATAAAGAATCCACTTGTTATTAAATCTATTGAGAGCAAGCTGCCTGAATGTGAGCTGAGGAGCTGGCTCACCTTTAAAGCTGCACCTGTGAACAATGTCACCCCTGAAGGCCACTTTGACGCTCTCCTAAAATTCCTAAAAAATGAAGAAGTAGTCCTTGAAGCATTGGTGCAGCTAAGACCCTTGGAAGTATTCGAGAAGCCAAGCAAGCCAGAGTGGAAGGCGTTCACAAGGGCCACAGGAAAGGATGCGACTGGAGAAGAATGCAGCATGTGTGGGGATGAGAAACACGGAGGCAGGATTTTCTTCTGTAAAAAGTTCAAAGCGCTCAGTCTGGCTGAGAAGAGAGACATTGTCGAAAAGAATGAAGCCTGCCAGAGATGTTTGGCATCCCATCAGGAGGATGGAGAATGCAGCGACAGGTTCCTCTGCAGGAAAAAGTGCTGCCAAAAGGGAGAGACCTCCGACCACCACTACCTCATGTGCTCTGCGGAAGGGGGGCAGAGAGGAGAGGAGAGGAAAAGGGGAAGGCAAAGAGTGGAAACAAGTGGCGCAAATGTGGGAACGCTCTCAGACGAACAACAGAGGGCGCTTGCTAATATCTCCCCCGAAGCAGCAGACCAGATTTTAAGGGCATTCCCCAACCAAACAACAGTATCAATGAGCGCAAACAGTAAGGGTGGTAGTCTCAGTGAAAAAAATGGCCTGAGGGAGCATCCTGTGCTTATGATGATCATGGAGGTCATGACAAACAGAGGACAAACTATTGGGACCCTAGTAGACCTTGCGTCCAACACCAACTACATAACCCACCAAGCTGCCAAAAGACTCAGACTGAGAGGGGAGAAGATAACGTTGGTTGTGCATGGAGTTGGTGGAATGAAAGTGAGATTCAAGACAGAAAGGTACCTGCTCAAGGTCAGGATGCGTATTTCAGAGGACACATGGAGTCCCCACCAGATAGTCTGTTATGGCCTGGATGAAATCGCCCGTGCAGGCAGAGTCGTCAGCCCGAAGCAGCTTAAAAGATTCTTCCCAGAGGTCAAAACAGAGGAGCTGGTCCGGCCAGAGAAGATCGAGCTCTTGATCAGCCACGGGAGGGTCGGCTTGCTCCACAGCGGATGAAGAGAGTGGGAGACCTGGTGCTGTGGGACGGCCCACTAGGGAAGACTTTGGGGGGAACGCACCCTGATCTGTTTGAGGAGATGGAGATGTCAATCCACAACTCTAAGACTCATTTTGCACACTCTATGAGAGCAAAAGCGATCACGGTGCGAGCTGGTAAACACCAAAAAAGGGGCTGAGAAACTGGACAAGGTCATGAGAGTAGTGGAAGAGACCCTCCCCGCTGGAGGCTTCTCTCTCAAGCCATGGGTTCAGTACGGTCAAAGTGGGAGGCGTGAGAGAAGTCAACCCAAGCAATCTGGTGAGGCTTCAAGTCTGGCGCTCGAAACCCTGGTGTTGCCCAACGCCAGAGAGGCTGTGTGTAGGCTCCAGAGGAGGGCGTTCACAGCGGTTCTTACTCGAGCCCAGCTGAAAAAGGCGTCAAGTTCGTCCGAGAAGTCTCAGAGCGAGGCGGACAAGGCTCCCGGGCTCTCTAAGAAAGGAGAAAAAGAGCCCTCTAGCAAGTCCGGAAGCGAGGAAAGGCTCTGGGGCGCAGTCATCGTCAATCTTGTTAAACCTGAGAAGTTCAGCAGCTTGACCAAGCTCTGTGGAGTGATCAGCTGGGTCCGCCGAGCGGTGAGCAAGTGGCTAATCCGAGAAAGAGCTATAGAGAGAGCAGAGTGGGAGGCCAAGCACTCAAAGGAGAAAGAGGGCAAGCCTGTCCTCGACGCATGGGAGCTTGGGGCCGCTTTCCGAGAACTTTATTTGGCAGCTCAAAAAGGGGTAGCATTCCCTGAGTCAACGGCAACGCTGAACAGGCTTGTGGTAGTCAGGGAGAAGGTGTCAGGGCTTCTGGTGTGCGTTAGAAGGGCCCGGGCAACGGGAGAGTCAGGAGTGCCTCTGGTTCCCTATAGAGCTTGGGTCAGTACCCTCGTGGCGCGAGAGTCTCATGAAGCCAACCATGAGGGAGTCGCTGGTACGGATGAGGAGGAAGGCTTGGGTGGTTCAGGCTCAGTGGGTTACAAGGAAGGTTGGGGACTGTTGCGTTTCCTGCCGGAAGACCAGAGCAAAGATGTGCCAGCAGGTTATGGCTGACCTTCCCTCTGAGCGGACTGAGCTGGCTGCCCCATTTGAGTTTACAACTCTGGATCTGTTTGGCCGATACATGGTCAGGGATGTATGGGCCACCCCATGAGAAGGTTGATCTGAAGATTCCACCGCCAAAGAAGAGCGGTTATTTGTTTGTGGTCTCCTTGGGTCTAGAGTCCAGGATACCAAGTGGGAGGTGTGCAGCTTTCTATTGTGGTGGTGGAGTTTAGGTGCACTTTAGTTATGTGTGTTGTAAATAAGTAATGTTAAGTGTTGTTTTTTATGCTGTGCATTTATGTGAATGTTGATTAGTGGTAGTTGAGCTATGATTATAATTATGTTTTCATTTCGGATGTATGGAGGCACTGTATGCTTGGTTAAAGTTGTGAATGGAGATGTATTTTTAATTCACATGTGATCCAGGGACGTAGCAGGGAGTGGGCTGTAATTGGTCGAGATACATCACGTGGTGTCAGTGAAAGTAGTAAACAGGAAGTTGCGGGGAATTTGACAGCAGAGAAGGGAGAGGAGTGGGAACTGGTGAGTGGATGTGTGTAAGCGATTTGTTTTAAGAATGATAGTAGTGTTGTGGTGGTTATTGATTGAATGTGTGTTTTGTTTCAAGGTTTGTAACCTGTTGGAGAAAGAATTAAAAGCTTTTTACAACTGAGTGGCATCCTGTCCATCCCTTCACCCCAGCTGCGGGAGTAAAGCAGCACAGTGTGTGTTCCTGTGGGTCGCCCATCGCATAACTGCACAGAATAAATAAATAAAGCACAACACCAGGCATGCACTATAAAATAAAAAAGAAAGAAATAATAAATACCTTGTCCAGTGTCCACTGCCCCCTTTGCAGCGGCTGTAGTCCAGGATCACATCTGGCTTGAGGTGACCCTGGTCGGAGACCGCTGCCTCCCTGTGTTTAGTAGACAAGACGAGGACATTCTTCCTCGCCTTGGGGACATAGGAGACGAGGGTGGTGTCTGGGAGGGATAGCACCGGCCGCTGGCGTAGGGGTCTTGAGGGTGTGTAGTTAGAAGATGCAGAGCATAGGGATCTTGAGGGTGTGTAGTTAGAAGATGCAGAGCGTAGGGGTCTTGAGGGTGTGTAGTTAGAAGATGCAGAGCATAGGGGTCTTGAGGGTGTGTAGTTAGAAGATGCAGAGCGTAGGGGTCTTGAGGGTGTGTAGTTAGAGACCATCGACCGGAGGTAAGAAGGAGCTGTTACCTTCACTGCATGGTAGGGGTGGGACGATACATCGATCCAGATCGATATATCGATCTATTATCAATGATCAAATAGGATCGATGCAACGTAAAAAGATCGATTCATATTGCGATACTCTTATTTTGAAAATCCCCTGGTGAGCATATCCGCCCGGCCCCAACAACAACAGTAGCTCCGCGTGTGTAGACGTTACAGTATAGCTCCAGAGTCCGCCTATTTTGCGACCCGAAATAAGTGCCTGTTGTTTTTTTTCCACAACGGGTCAAATGTATCTAACATGCTTTGCATCCTCGCCATTCCTTTATGCCCACGCCGCGTTAAAGACCGAAATTACGCGAACATTACGTTAGCATAAGCTAACTAAGCTAAGCTGATCAGAGCCATAGAGAGAACAGCAGAGGTCCATTAGGGACTGGGGAATGGGGGGGGGGGGGGGGGGGGCAGTGTGGGGAAGGGGGGGGGGGGGGCAGTCTCCCTTTCTGTGTGTGTCTGCGTTTGGAAAGAGGGGTTTTAGGTTGCGTGTTGTGAGTTCCAAACATTTTTACTTAAAGTTTAAAACTCAATTTATCAAAACGTGGCACTTTACAGTGAACAGGAGGTCTATTTGTATTAAAAACAATAGATTGTTTTTAATTTAAATGTCTGGAAGAGCTCAAATAAAAATGTCAAATGATATTTCCGTTGCCTTTTTTTAGTTGATCTAAATGTTACTGATTGTGTTAAATGGGCATATAATATCGTCTCATATCGATCGCAGGCACCTGAATCGAATCGTATCGTGGCAGACTTTGTGCTATCTGCAAATATCGTATCGTTGTCCAAATAATCTATATCGTATCGTGATGAAACTGGTGATTCCCACCCCTACTGCATGGTATGCCAGGACCTTGAAGCGGATTACCAAAGATATTATTCATTACAGTAACAGGCCTATAATGGTAAATGTGGTGTGAGTATTGCTGAACGTGTCACGGGCTGGGGCCTGCAGGACGAGAGGTGGGACCAGGGCTGGGGCCTGCAGGAGGAGAGGTGGGACCAGGGCTGGGGCCTGCAGGAGGAGAGGTGGGACCAGGGCTGGGGCCTGCAGGACGAGAGGTGGGACCAGGGCTGGGGCCTGCAGGAGGAGAGGTGGGACCAGGGCTGGGGCCTGCAGGAGGAGAGGTGGGACCAGGGCTGGGGCTTGCAGGAGGAGAGGTGGGACCAGGGCTGGGGCTTGCAGGAGGAGAGGTGGGACCAGGGCTGGGGCCTGCAGGAGGAGAGGTGGGACCAGGGCTGGGGCCTGCAGGACGAGAGGTGGGACCAGGGCTGGGGCCTGCAGGAGGAGAGGTGGGACCAGGGCTGGGGCCTGCAGGACGAGAGGTGGGACCAGGGCTGGGGCCTGCAGGAGGAGAGGTGGGACCAGGGCTGGGGCCTGCAGGAGGAGAGGTGGGACCAGGGCTGGGGCCTGCAGGAGGAGAGGTGGGACCAGGGCTGGGGCCTGCAGGACGAGAGGTGGGACCAGGGCTGGGGCCTGCAGGAGGAGAGGTGGGACCAGGGCTGGGGCCTGCAGGAGGAGAGGTGGGACCAGGGCTGGGGCCTGCAGGAGGAGAGGTGGGACCAGGGCTGGGGCCTGCAGGAGGAGAGGTGGGACCAGGGCTGGGGCCTGCAGGAGGAGAGGTGGGACCAGGGCTGGGGCCTGCAGGACGAGAGGTGGGACCAGGGCTGGGGCCTGCAGGAGGAGAGGTGGGACCAGGGCTGGGGCCTGCAGGAGGAGAGGTGGGACCAGGGCTGGGGCCTGCAGGAGGAGAGGTGGGACCAGGGCTGGGGCCTGCAGGAGGAGAGGTGGGACCAGGGCTGGGGCCTGCAGGATGAGAGGTGGGACCATGAGGCCCGGGTCCAAGTGGGCCAGTCGTGCTGCTGCTGTGTGGAGCAGAGAGATGAGTCATGCTCCTGGAAGGCCTGCCCTGCGCTCTGTCAGTCTGGTGATCACAGCTACAACACAATGCACTGTGAGAGTGATCATACCTCTCTCTCTCTCTCTCTCTCTCTCTCTCTCTCTCTCTCTCTCTCTCTCTCTCTCTCTCTCTCTCTCTCTCTCTCTCTCTCTCTCTCTCTCTCTCTCTCTCTCTCTGTCTCTCTCTATCTCTATCCATGTATATCTGTACTGTACCTCTTGCCTTCTCTCTTTTCCTTTATCTTTTTCCATCAACCTATTTATATCTCTCCCTCCTCCTCTCTCTCTCTCTCTCTCTCTCTCCCTCTCACTCTTTATCAATATGTCTATATATCTCTCCCTCTTTCTAGCTTCTAAGTATCCTCTCTCTCTCTCTCTCTCTCTCTCTCTCTCTCTCTCTCTCTCTCTCTCTCTCTCTCTCTCTCTCTCTCTCTCTCTCTCTCTCTCTCTCTCTCTCTCTCTCTCTCTCTCTCTCTCTCCCCCCAGACAACATCTGCTTGGCATTGCAGAGGTTCGCTGAATGGCACAGGATTCTGAGAATTCTTCTGTGAGAGAGAAAAAGAAAGGGGTGGGGGAGGGTGTATGAAGGGGTTGGGGAGGGTGTATGAAGAGATAGACAGCGGTGAATTAGTCAAATGAAAAGGTTGTAACTGTGACGGAGTGACTTCAAGAGAAGAGAAGTCATCATCATATTACATCACCAGTCATCATATTACATCACCAGCAATGTTCCCCCTAAGGTGCGCCCGTGCGCGCGCGCGCACATGGCCAAATGCTCCCGCGCACATCTGAAATCGGTTGCGCACAGAAACGTTTGTGTAAAGAAAGAAAAAAAAAGGAGTTTGTTTGGATGCACGTAATTTACATGTTCTGGGTTGGCTAGCTCTTGGATACGATCCAACCTATTGCGTGGCACCACAGAGAGACGTTTTAGTATCGGCGTCTGTGATTTGCCTAAACGTTTGGCCCTCCCTTCCTGAATCTGCAGCAGCCGACGCGGAGGTGAAAGCGTTAGGGAAAATATACACGCGGACGGGCGAGACGCGACGACAGGAATAAGCAGTTGCAAAAGAACAGATCTGACAGCCAGCAAGTGAAAGTGCTCATTGACAACGTACTACTCGGCATACAAATGAACGCATCGATGCTGTCTGTTCAACAGATCCATAATCATGTGGCAAAATATGTGAGTATCCCAAAACACTGGCGGAGCAAGAACTATGCCTTTGCGTTTGTGAAGTCAATCAATGCAATTGTACAGAATGAGACTGTGCAATATTCGAAATGCCCCGTTTCATACTTTGATAGTAGGTGAGAGCACAGACATCACAGTGCACAAAATGCTAGTTCTGTATATAAAATACAGGGAGGAAAATGATGTCAACTACAAAACTGAGTTTGGTGGCATGATGCATCATTCAGTTAACGTCATGCACTGCTCCAGCTATTGTTGAGGCCATCACGCAGTTTTATTCCAAACATGAATTAGACATGCAGAGAATGGTGATGCTGACCTCTGATGGTGCCTCAGTAATGCTAGGAAAGAGGAGTAAACAAGTGACTCTTTTCTGATGTGCAGTGTGCACACAGACTAACAGAAAGGACTAAGTAAGAGCTAAGACCAGACCAGAGGAGTCTGGAAACAAGTGCTTTTTTTTTTAATTGTGTGTATCTGAATAACAGAAAGGAGGAATGAAGCAGAGGGGAAGGTGAGAGGTTTAGAGGGAGGGAGAGAGAGAAGAGGGAGGGAGGACGTTGCTCTGTATCGTCAATGGTCAAATAAATAGTTTGTGTATTTCTGTGTATCAGCTAAATGTGTAGATTTTTATGTTGGATATTAAGGTAAATTATTTTTTACAAACCGCCGCTTATCAACCAACCGGTTAATCGGAAGGTGACGTATGTTGCTCAATAGTTGCTGATGTCTGCTCAGGAGGTTTGAGTGTTTGCTCAGACCGAAAAAAAATTTGAGGGAACATTGATCACCAGTCATCATATTACATCACCAGTCATCACCAGTCATCAAATTACATCACCAGTCATCATATTACATCACCAGTCATCATATTACATCACCAGTCATCACCAGTCATCATATTACATCACCAGTCATCATACTACATCACCAGTCATCATACTACATCACCAGTCATCATACTACATCACCAGTCATCATATTACATCACCAGTCATCATACTACATCACCAGTCATCATACTACATCACCAGTCATCATACTACATCACCAGTCATCATACTACATCACCAGTCATCATATTACATCACCAGTCATCATATTACATCACCAGTCATCATATTACATCACCAGTCATCATATTACATCACCAGTCATCACCAGTCATCATATTACATCACCAGTCATCACCAGTCATCATATTACATCACCAGTCATCACCAGTCATCATATTACATCAGCAGTCATCATATTACATCACCAGTCATCACCAGTCATCATATTACATCACCAGTCATCATATTACATCACCAGTCATCACCAGTCATCATATTACATCACCAGTCATCATACTACATCACCAGTCATCATATTACATCACCAGTCATCATATTACATCACCAGTCATCATATTACATCACCAGTCATCACCAGTCATCATATTACATCACCAGTCATCACCAGTCATCATATTACATCACCAGTCATCACCAGTCATCATATTACATCACCAGTCATCACCAGTCATCATATTACATCACCAGTCATCATATTACATCACCAGTCATCACCAGTCATCATATTACATCACCAGTCATCACCAGTCATCATATTACATCACCAGTCATCATATTACATCACCAGTCATCATATTACATCACCAGTCATCATATTACATCACCAGTCATCACCAGTCATCATATTACATCACCAGTCATCATATTACATCACCAGTCATCATATTACATCACCAGTCATCACCAGTCATCATATTACATCACCAGTCATCATATTACATCACCAGTCATCACACTACATCACCAGTCATCATATTATATCACCAGTCATCATATTACATCACCAGTCATCATATTACATCACCAGTCATCATACTACATCACCAGTCACCATACTACATCACCAGCAGTGGAGGTTTCTCTATGACAACACGTGAAACACAAATTCACTCATAATTCACAATTATTATTAATTTACATATATATATATATATTTTTATAAATGTTTTCCTCTGTAGGGGCGGCTAGGTGGTGTAGTGGACAAGTCACTCGCCACCAGTGTGGAGACGCTAGGATTCGCGTGTTCGAATCCAGCTCTCCACATTGTTTTTCAGTTTGGCTGGTCGTCCGCAGTAATACACATTGGCCGTATTACGGGGAGGGAAAACTGAAGGGTGGGGATCGAACGTTGTGAACAAGCGTGTTACGTTCCAGCATGTGGCTGTTGTATGCTTGTACTTTTGTGCCCCCCCCCCCCTTTTCTCTCTCTTTCTCTCTCTCCCACTCCCTCCACCTGCTATACTCTGATCCAGGTTCCTGTCCTTCATCAGGACACTAATTGGAAACCAGCCAGTCATCCCAGCCATCAAGCAAATCACCAGTTGACCAATCGGAAGCCCTCCTCTTGTTTTAAAACCCATGTGGCACTTCCTGTTTCCCCCCCTTCTTTTTGTCTATATGCTGTTGGTTGAATGTTTGATTCTGATATATATTTAGCCAACTTAGTACACGTGTATGTGTGTGTGTGTGGGTTGGGAATTGGAGCAGGTAAGGGCCCAATACACTTGGTGCTACACGTAGTGGTATTATTGTCTAGACACACTAGGTAAGGAGTGATGCCACTCATTGTAGGTTTTGGACATAACGTTTGGTTAGTCAGTGTAGGTAGTGAGTAGTAGCTTTTATTTGACCTTTGTGTTTGTATATAGGTAGACAAGATATTCCTTACTGAGTTAGTTGTGTTTTGTTTTACTTAGTTTATTCCTTTGGCATCATTCAAGCTCCTTTTCCCTTCTCCCCCCCCCCCCCTTTCCCCTTTGTTTGTGTGTATCAAATCCACCATTGTCATTGTCTTATTAGTCTGTTTTGTTTGTATATATAAAAAGCACAATATATTACTTTCTTTAAACTAAACTTGTTGTGGGCATTGAATTATTTATCCTTTGGTTCATTTATCACTAATTACAACACAATCATCTTTTATGTTATTCACCCCTTCCCCTAGACATACTGGGGTTGTAACATAAAATGGGGGCTCAGTCCGGGATCTCCTGTAAAGGGTTCCTGGTTTTGATGATTGTTTGTGGTGATGATCCACATAATTAATTCTTTCCTACTGTTATTGGTATTTTGTGATTGGTGTACTGTTGCTGTCCACTGCTGACATGGCACAGTTTACCATAGATCAGTTTGTTCAGAATCCCTCTGTTGAAATTTTTGTTAAGTGCCGAAAGGATGATTTGTTACTGATAGGCAAGCACTATGGTCTCCAGATATCAAGGTCTCTGCTTAAAAAAGAGATTAGGTCTATGGTGTTGGACAAATTGGTGGAGATGGAGATACTTGTGTTGCCAGAGCAGCCTGGTTCTAGTGCCTTGGAGGAAGAGGGGACTACAGAAGTTAGTTCGCCTTTGTCTCAGGAGGAGCAACAAAAGTCACCAGTTGGCTTGGGTGCAAAGGAAGAGGTGAAACCACCTGCTACATTACCGCGCTTTGACCCGCTCTCTCCTAGCTCAACCAGTTCACTGGTTGATGCACGAATGAAAATTCGCTTGACTCGGCTTCACATGGAAGCTCAAGAGAAGGCTGAGGCACGACAAATTGATTTCAGGCTAGCAGTACGCAAGCTGGAAATCGAGGCTGAAACGGCTGTTAAAATACGACAGCTGGAGTTGGAAAATGCAAGAGATGGTTTCCAGTCTCCGATGGCACCATCTTCATCTCAATCAATTCTGTCTAGGTCATTTGACATAAGTAAAAATATATCTCTGGTTCCACCTTTTCGGGAGACCGAAGTAGATGCCTACTTCAGTGCATTTGAGCGTATTGCTACATCCCTTCAGTGGCCGAAGGAGGCATGGCCTCTATTGTTACAGTGTAAACTGAGTGGAAAAGCTCAGGAGGTGATTTCTTCTCTGTCCATTGATGATTCATTGCAATATGACATTGTGAAGTCTGTTGTTCTCCGTGCATATGAGTTGGTGCCAGAGGCCTATAGGCAACGATTCAGGAATCACAAGAAGTCCTCAAGTCAGACATTTGTTGAGTTCGGCAGAGAGAAGGGAACTCTCTTTGACAAGTGGTGTAGTGCTAACAAGTCTACTGACTACAACTCTCTTAGAGAACTGATGCTGTTGGAGGAATTTAAGAATTGTGTGTCTGAACGCATTGTGGTCTACTTAAATGAGCAGAAGGTAACTTCTTTGTCACAGGCTGCAGTGTTTGCAGATGAGTTCACGCTTATTCACAAAACGGTCTTTACACCATCCCGTAGTGATACGTTTGCAGGGTCACTTCCTGAAGGCCCTGTGTCGCAATCAATCCACATGACACTGCCACCTGCCCACTCAAAAACCGACCGTGAATGTTATTACTGCCATAAGACTGGGCATCTCATCGCTGACTGCCACATTCTTAAACGTAAACAACAGCAAGGTCAGAGTTCATGCCAGACAAAAGGGGTAGGCTTTGTTAAGATAATTAGGCCGTCTGCCTCAGGTCAGCCCACCGAACCGGATCCTAGTTTTAAGCCATTCATTTTTGATGGGTTAATTTCGCTCACTGGAAATCCGAGTGATCAGAAGTCTGTTCATATCCTAAGGGATACTGGTGCTAAGCAGTCCTTCCTGCTTGCTAACGTTCTGCCCTTTTCTGACCAAACGTCCTGTGGCTCTAGTGTTATAGTGCAGGGAATTGAAATGGGTTTCATTCCTGTGCCATTGCATAAGGTCCACGTCCAGTCAGCTTTGGCTTCTGGGTTCTTTGATATTGCTGTGCGTCATGCATTGCCAATCGAAGGTGTTGCCTTCATTATGGGTAATGACATAGCTGGAGGAAAAGTGATGCCAGTGCTAGAAGTATTGGATCAGCCAGAACAGTGTCCTGTGTTAGACCTTGGTCAGTTATTCCCTGAGGCCTTCCCTGCCTGCGTGGACATCCACGCTCAGTTACGAAAAGGGGAAGAAATGGGTGATGTGGTTAATCTGGCTGACTCTGTGGTAACATCCTTGTTTGTTAGTGATGATATTCTAACTGTTAGCCCTGATGTCTCCAGGTGCCCACCACTGGAAGAGACCAAAGGTCACCCAAACTCTACAGACCAGACCAAGAGTGGCTGTATTCCTCAGTTACCTGTGACTCGTGAAAAGGTTGTAGGCCTTTTGATAAGTACCCCTGACCGCAAGCGCAAGACTCGTGTTTGCCATGTTAACATGTTGAAGTTGTATCACCTTAGAGGGAACCCTCAGCCAGAGGAGGTAGAGGGAAAAGCAACCACCTCTGTTGCTTCAGTTCAGGTCATTGCTTCTGGTGTTACTGATGATGTTGATGACAAACCACTAAACAATAGTGTGTTTGCTCCAGTGTCTACTGTTTGGGTTACCTTTCTTTTTCTGTTGCTGTCGACTCGTTATCTGTTTCTGTCGACTCGTTTTCTGTTGCCGCTGACTAGTTTTCTGTTGCCGCTGACTAGTTTTCTGTTGCCGCTGACTAGTTTTCTGTTGCCGCTGACTAGTTTTCTGTTGCCGCTGACTAGTTTTATGTTGCCGTCGACTCGTTCCCTGTTTCTGTCGACTCGTTCTGTTTCTGTCGACTAATTTTTTCGTTAGCCGTCGACTCGTTCCCTGTTGCGGTCGAATCGTCATAATCGACCCGAGTGGTTGTTGTACCAACCGCACTCTTTTTATTTTTTGGGTAATGGGTTTGTTTTTGTGTACGGGGGTGTTACGTTCCAGCATGTGGCTGTTGTATGCTTGTACTTTTGTGCCCCCCCCCCCCTTTTCTCTCTCTTTCTCTCTCTCCCACTCCCTCCACCTGCTATACTCTGATCCAGGTTCCTGTCCTTCATCAGGACACTAATTGGAAACCAGCCAGTCATCCCAGCCATCAAGCAAATCACCAGTTGACCAATCGGAAGCCCTCCTCTTGTTTTAAAACCCATGTGGCACTTCCTGTTTCCCCCCCTTCTTTTTGTCTATATGCTGTTGGTTGAATGTTTGATTCTGATATATATTTAGCCAACTTAGTACACGTGTATGTGTGTGTGTGTGGGTTGGGAATTGGAGCAGGTAAGGGCCCAATACACTTGGTGCTACACGTAGTGGTATTATTGTCTAGACACACTAGGTAAGGAGTGATGCCACTCATTGTAGGTTTTGGACATAACGTTTGGTTAGTCAGTGTAGGTAGTGAGTAGTAGCTTTTATTTGACCTTTGTGTTTGTATATAGGTAGACAAGATATTCCTTACTGAGTTAGTTGTGTTTTGTTTTACTTAGTTTATTCCTTTGGCATCATTCAAGCTCCTTTTCCCTTCTCCCCCCCCCCCCCCTTTCCCCTTTGTTTGTGTGTATCAAATCCACCATTGTCATTGTCTTATTAGTCTGTTTTGTTTGTATATATAAAAAGCACAATATATTACTTTCTTTAAACTAAACTTGTTGTGGGCATTGAATTATTTATCCTTTGGTTCATTTATCACTAATTACAACACAATCATCTTTTATGTTATTCACCCCTTCCCCTAGACATACTGGGGTTGTAACAAAGCGACTCCTACAAGTCGGTTGGTGCGCCTGCGCAGTAGAATCAGGAAGTGTTGGGGGCAGCGTGAGCCTCCCACGCGTTACTCCTCGACACTGAGAGGTCGAGCTGCGCAGGTGAAAAGATGCGACTGCTGTTACCTCAAGTACCGGAGGGGACTTGTGCTATGTATGACTTAGTCCACATTGCAGCCGGCTTGTGGGAGGCAAGAAACAGCGTTCGTGACAGGGGAGGGTTGAATTGGATGATACGAAATTGGGATGGGAGAAAAATACAGAAAAAATGGGAGAAAAAGTGGATCAAAAAAAAAAAAAATGTTTTCCTCTGTAAAAAAAATGCCAGTGAATTTTTTTTTTCTTAAAAAATTGCCAAAATTGCCAGCTCTGAGCAGGCCTGCATTGCAGTAATTACTGCAGTAAATATGCGTGCAGATGGCTGCACAGGTTGACCCAGGATTAAATAAATAATAAATAATAGCCAATCAAAGTAGGCTATTAACGTCATCTAAGCATGGTCTGTGCAGTTAAACTCATTGAATGGGGGGTTGAATGATTGACAGCCTTGTGATCCAATCAGATAATGGTTCATTTCTGCTGCTCTGCGGCTCTGCAGCTAGAATGATTGACAGCCTTGTGATCCAATCAGATAATGGTTTCTCTTCTGTGTACTGCGGCTCTGCAGCTTGTTTACAAAATAATTTTTATCTCAGTTTAAGAAGATAACTTGTTGGAGCTAACGTAGCTAAATGGCTACCACCGCAGCTATCAGGCCCAGGGTGGAGTGTTTTGTTATTGTTCATGAACTTATTGTGCATCGTTTGATGATATATATATACACCTGCGATAAAAGCTAAATGTGACAACAACAACAACGTCATCGCCTCGCGGGCACTTTGAATTCTCTAGTACTGTAGATAGCGTTGCAATGGAGGAAGGAGATATTGTCGACTAGCTTGCTTGCTAGCTAACGTTATGTTGTAACGTTATGCAAGTCTTGTGAATGTCTAAACAAACGGCATTCAAGTTCAAGTTCTTTAATAGTTGTCATACAGAAGTACAGAATACTTTCATACAAAATGCTTCTTACTGTTTCGCTCCAGAGACTGTGCTAGACAAGATAGTATCAAATAACATAATAACATAATATAGCATGAATTTAGAAGAAGAAAATGAGGTCACAGTGTTCGGTATAGACATATGTACAATGTTCTGAGTTACCATATAATATACAATACACAATACTATGCAGTGTACTAATGTACAGTACTATCTAGTGCAAAGCAGAAATGGGATGAGGTACAATTTTAGGTACAATTTACAGTAAGGTGTACGAGTTGTAGTGCAATCCTTCATCCATAAATATAAAGTGTGGGGAGTGGGTGCTACAGTGTGTTTGTTTAAAGTGGGTGTGTGCTATAAGTGTGTGGAGTGGGTGCTACAGTGTGTTTGTTTAAAGTGAGTGTGTGCGTGTGGATGTGTGTGCTATGTGCGTTTGGTGGTTGTTGTTGTTGTGTAGTGTTCATTCATTGTTCGTTTAGCAGCCTGATGGCCTGGGGATAGAAGCTTCTTCTGAGTCTTTCTGTGCTCGCCTTGAGACTCCTGTATCGCTTGCCTGACCGCAGCAGTTCAAAGAGGCAGTTGTTCGGGTGACTGGAGTCTTTAATGATTCTCTTAGCCTTGCCCTTGCAACGCTTGTAGTAAATGTTCTGGAGGGTGGGGAGCCCCCCTCCAATTGTGCGTTCGGCTGAACGTGTCACTCTTTGTAGTCTGCTTTGGTCTTGTGCAGTGCTATTCCCAAACCAGGAGGTGATGTTGCCGGTCAAGATGCTCTCTATTGTACATGAGTAGAAGTTCTTAAGGATCTTCTGGCTGACTTGGAACTTCCTTAGGCGCCTGAGGAAGTAGAGGCGTTGTCGTGCCTTCTTCACAACACTGTTAATGTGTGTGGTCCATGTCAAGTCCTCGGATATGTAGGCTCCGAGGTACTTAAAGCTGTTGACTCTCTCAACCGGTGCCCCGTCGATGCTGAGGGGGCTGTAGTCCTTGACCCCCGACCTCCTGAAGTCCACAATCATCTCCTTTGTTTTGCTGACGTTCAGGGAGAGGCTGTTTTCCTGGCACCATCCCGCCAGGACCTTGACCTCTTCCAGGTAGGCCCTCTCGTCGTTGGCAGAGATCAGGCCCACCACCACTGTGTCGTCAGCAAATTTGACGATTGTATTGCTACTCCGCTGAGCCACACAGTCGTGTGTGTACAGGGAGTAGAGGAGGGGACTCAGAACACAGCCCTGGGGGGCCCCTATGTTGAGGGTGATGGATGAGGAGGTGCAGTTGCCTGCTCTCACCACCTGGGGTCTGCCAGTCAGGAAGTCCAAGACCCACTGGCAGAGGTCATAGCCCAAGCCCAGGTCCCTGAGCTTGGCTATGAGTATGGAGGGGACTATGGTATTGAATGCCGAGCTGTAGTCGATGAATAGCATTCTCACATAGTTCCCCTGCCTCTTGTCCAGGTGTGATGCTGCTGTGTGCAGCACATGGGATATGGCGTCCTCCGTGGACCTGTTGGGGCGGTATGCAAATTGCAGGGGGTCCATGTTGATGGGGAGGGAGGAGCAGATGTAGCCCTTTACTAGCTTCTCGAAGCACTTCATGGCTATGGAGGTGAGAGCTACAGGGCGGTAGTCGTTGAGGCAAGCAGGCTTGGATTTTTTGGGTACAGGGATAATAGTTTGATTGATTGATTGAAAACTTTATTAATGACGCAATGAAGCATATAGCACTAGTTAGAGGGGAAATTCGGATTCCTCTCGGATTCATTCATTGAGCAGAACTGCAATTCGCTCAGCTGCAGAAACGTTGAGGAGACAATACCCACAGGACTTGGAGGAGGGAGAACTTTGTTTCACTGTCTGTCTATTGTCTACACATTTGGAGCAAGGCGCGTCAGCTGCAACAATGGTGAGTAACCGAATAACCGTTCATAAGTGATGCCGCTGTGTGTGTGTGTGTGTGTATACAGTGGCCGCCGAGCCACTGTATACTGTACATGGTCTGCTTGGTTTGATCGGGCCGCCGAGCCACTGTATACTGTACATGGTCTGCTTGGTTTGATCAGGGGCCGCCGAGCCACTGTATACTGTACATGGTCTGCTTGGTTTGATCGGGCCGCCGAGCCACTGTATACTGTACATGGTTTGCTTGGTTTGATTTAGGGGAGTGGTCTGCCCTGCGGGGGGGCCCCGACATATTGCGCAACGCCACTGCATACCATTGACTCAGAATGGTCTGTTTTATTGAAATCGTCACAGCAGTATAGTTTGTTTATACTTCAGAAGGATGATATTTAAACATGGTCCCCAAAATGAATGGAAGCGAATGAGGAGCCTGACACCTGGGAGGAATGGGGGTGTTGCAGCGTTGGGGATGTTTAAAAAATATAATTTAATATATAATATAATAATTTGTGCTTCACCTAAAGATTTGGTCAGCAGCCTCAACTGATCACCAGTCATCATACTACATCACCAGTCATCATACTACATCACCAGTCATCATATTACATCACCAGTCATCATATTACATCACATCACCAGTCATCATATTACATCACCAGTCATCATATTACATCACCAGTCATCACCAGTCATCATATTACATCACCAGTCATCATATTACATCACCAGTCATCATATTTCATCACCAGTCATCATATTACATCACCAGTCATCATATTACATCACCAGTCATCACCAGTCATCATATTACATCACCAGTCATCCAGTGGCGGCTGCTGACCAAATTTTTTGGTGAAGCACAAATTATTATATTATATTATATATTAAATTATATTTTTAAAACATCCCCCACTGTGTGTGTCAGTGGTCAGTGGACACAGATGAAAACATATTAACATTAGGTGACGGCACACCTGACCAGACACAGATTCAAAAAATGACATATTCGGTGACGGCACACCTGACCAGACAAATGAAAACATATTAGGTGACGTGCGACGGCACACCTAACCAGACACAGATCAAAACATATTAGGTGACAGCTCACCTGACCAGATCAAAACATATTAGGTGACAGCGCACCTGACCAGATCAAAACATATTAGGTGACAGCGCACCTGACCAGATCAAAACATATTAGGTGAAGGTGACAAGGAAGCCACAGACTCATACCCCCCCGACACTCAACTAACCGCCTCAGACAGTCCTTCATACCATCGGCCATCAGGCTCCACAACAGTGGGCAGGGACTGCTGCCAGACATCGACCTAGAACTAATAAGAACCCAAGTAGGACAATAACACTACCTTATGCATACTGCACCTTATGTGGATACTGTGATACTGTGAATAATGAATAATGTATATTTCAGTTAGTTAGATAGTAAATTATAACACTACCTTATGCATACTGCACCTTATGTGACACTGTGAATACTGTGAATATATATTTCAGTTAGTTAGATAGTAAATTATATTGACCTATTTGTTTACACTGCTTGTGTTGTTTTCACTACCTGTACCCCCCCCCCCCCCTTCCCCCATGCTGCTATGATGCCTAAATTTCCCCAAGGGGATCAATAAAGGAATATCTTATCTTATCTTAAAAGGAAAGATGAAATTACCTACCTGGGTTCCATCCTAGAGGCAAATCTTTCCTGTGACAAAATGGGATCCAATGTAATAAAACTAAGTCAACCAACAAACTAGATTCCTGTACCGGATCTCCTCTCTGGTAAACAAGAATACCTTGAAGACTCTAACAGGAACACTCATTCAAGAGTACTACGATTATGCTTGCACCTC
This sequence comes from Notolepis coatsorum, assembly GCF_963971535.1. Classification (NCBI taxonomy): domain Eukaryota; kingdom Metazoa; phylum Chordata; class Actinopteri; order Aulopiformes; family Paralepididae; genus Notolepis; species Notolepis coatsorum. The sequence continues at coordinate 100,969,884 of NC_140176.1, forward strand.
ATGGTACCAAAGCACCTCAAAGGCACTAAAAACAAGATTACAAACATCACAAAACAAACTGGTCAGACTACTGCTTGACCTTACTCCTAAAACCCACCTCACCCCTGCCCACTTTGACAACCTAGGATGGCTTAGAGTAGACCACAGAGTACAGCAATTTGCAATGGGCCTGGTCTACGAACAATAACACTATGTAACAACCATCAAATGCACTCACAGCACACACATCCACACGCACACACTCACTTTAAACAAACAACTCACTGTAGCACCCACTTTACACACTTTAGAACACCTAAAGGAGGATAAACGGGGCTACCGTGGACAGGGTGAGCAGCTTTAAGTACCTGGGGGTCCACATCTCAGAGGATCTGACATGGACAACACACATAGACTCAGTCGTAAAAAAGGCAAAGCAGCGCCTCTACCACCTGAGACAGTTAAGGAAGTTCAGAGTATCTGGGAAGATACTCCAGTCCTTCTACTCTGGAGCTGTAGAGAGCATCTTGACTGGAAACATCACTGCCTGGTATGGAAACAGCACGGCACAGGACAAGAAGGCCCTACAGAGAGTGGTGCGCTCAGCCGAGCGTACCACAGGTATTGCACTACCACCCCTGCAGGTTCTATACAACAAGAGGTGCAAATCCAGAGCCTGCAGAATAATGAAAGACCCACACCACCCCAACAACAGCCTGTTCCAGCTGCTGAGGTCAGGCAGACGCCTGCGAACCCCAGCTACTAGGACAGAGAGACTTCGGCTCAGCTTCTTCCCCCAGGCCATCAGAGCCTTGAACACTGAACTCTCCACACACAAGCACACATGAGCACACACACGACACACACACTGTACACGCTCACACACTAGCAGCCACTTTAACATGAGCAAGCACACACTCATGCTGCACACGCCCACACTTATGGCCACTAAGGAAAGGTCACTTTAAAAATAGTATAGCAACAGTAACAGGGTATTGCACTACCAACGGACCTAGCATGTCCTCCATGCTCTGTAAATAACTTTATGTACAAATACCGATATGCCCTACTATGTTACTTGTTTATTGCACAATGTTGTTTTATTGGATTCTATTATATGTTGTTACTACTGTATTGCACATCGTTGCGGGCAAGACCACCCGCATTTAATTGTATACTTGTATGCTGTGACAAATAAAACTCTTGACTTGACTTGACTAAACACACTTTATATTTATTGGTAAAGAATGTGCACTACAAACCATACCTTATTACACCTTACTGTAAATTGTACCTCATCCCATTTATGCTTTGCACTATATAGTATATTGTATATTAGTATATTGTATAGTAACTCAGTTACTTCTACTCTGCATTGAACATTGTACATATGTACATACTGAACACTTGTGTCCACGTACGTGACTTCTATTTTTACTTGCTATACTTATTTTATTTGATACTTATCTATTTTTGTCAAGCACAGTCTCTGGAGCATAATAGAAAGAAGCATTTTGTATAAAAGTATTCTGTACTTCTGTATGACAACTAATAAAGAAACTTGAACTTGAAACTTGAACTTGAACTCTACAAGATACACTACACCACTAAGATACCCATGTGCATGTCGAAATACTTCCCAAAGGTCAGTGAACACCACGACCACAACACCAGAGGGAGTTCCACAAATCATGTTCAACCCAGATCAAATCATTTAAAAAGTAAAAAGAAAAATGTATAACTTTTTTTTTAATAAAAGAAAAATCGTCATAACTTAGAAATGAGATTGCATAGGTCTATGAATCGATATCGCGATTTTGTTTCGATTAATTACCCAGCCCTACTGTGTACAGTAAGTTAGCTTGGTAATCATCATTGCGATGTAATATAAGCTAAGCTAAAGGTAGCTAACAAATTGGCTAGCTACTGTTAGCATACAAGCTTTTACAAACACTGTACTTACTTTTTCATCCACAACTTTTTTTCTGATCCAGATGCATAAGTCCTCTCCATGTTGCTGATTTTTACTTCGGTCCTTTGGTGCAAAGTTTCATTTAGCCTACAGTGCTACTGCCTACACAGTAATGTTACTGACTCGCCTCTCCAAGCCCTCTCAAAGCAGGAAATAGGAAATAGGAAATGGAAATGTTCTCTGATTGGTGTAAAAAAAAAGTGTCAGAACTGTCAATCATTCAAGCCCCATTCAAATGTATGAGTGAGGTTTAGCCTCACTACCCGCCTTTTTTAAACTCAAATACCCTATTTTGATTGGATAATTATATTCTTAAGCCCAACCTGTGCACCTATTTTAGCACTGAGTGATTGACATCTGGCCATTACTGCAGTTATGGGATCAGACCAGATCAGAGAGCTCAGAGCTGTCACTTGGACATTTTTGAAGAAGAAAAAAAATTCACTGCCATTGTTTTTTTCACAGAGGAAAACATTTATAATAAAATAAAAATAAAAAATAATAAAATAAAATATATATATATATTAATAATAAAAAATGTCTTCTTCTTTCTGTATATTACTAGTGAAGCACTGCCTCACTAGTAGTCATGCAATAACCTCCACTGCTGAGTCATCATACTACATCACCAGTCATCACCAGTCATCATTATTACATCACCAGTCATCACACTACATCACCAGTCATCATATTACATCACCAGTCATCATATTACATCACCAGTCATCATACTACATCACCAGTCATCATATTACAGTCATCATATTACATCACCAGTCATCATATTACATCACCAGTCATCATTACATCACCAGTCATCATACTGCATCACCAGTCATCATATTACATCACCTGTCATCATACTACATCACCAGTCATCATATTACATCACCAGTCATCATACTACATCACCAGTCATCATCATATTACATCACCAGTCAACACCAGTCATCATACTACATCACCAGTCATCATATTACATCACCAGTCATCACCAGTCATCATATTACATCACCAGTCGTCATACTACATCGCCAGTCATTATATTACATCACCAGTCATCATATTACATCACCAGTCATCATATTACATCACCAGTCATCATATTACACCACCAGTCATCACCAGTCATCATATTACATCACCAGTCATCATATTACATCACCATATTACATCACCAGTCATCATATTACATCACCCGTCATTATATTACATCACCAGTCATCATATTACATCACCAGTCATCATATTACATCACCAGTCATCATATTACACCACCAGTCATCACCCGTCATTATATTACATCACCAGTCATCATATTACATCACCAGTCATCATATTACATCACCAGTCATCATATTACACCACCAGTCATCACCAGTCATCATATTACATCACCAGTCATCATATTACATCACCAGTCATCATACTACATCACCAGTCATCACCAGCGTAGGGGTAATTAATGTTGTGGAATAGGCTGCGTTTCACCTCCAAGCCGCTATGCGTCGCCCGTTGAGCGTGTCTAACGCTACTCCAACCCATTTGGTGAAGAAGAAGCAGCCAGTTTAACGTTATGTAAACACTCAATGTGTCCTGCAACTGCGACTCAAGTAAAAAGTAAACAGTACACAACATGCCGCCGAAAAAAAATGCTTAACCCGCCACAAGGCTGTACAAGGCTGGACAGCTTCGTCTTTATAAAAAGGCCAAAGACTAGTCAAAGACTTTGACTAATGCTGTTAGCGCAGCAGCTAGCAGCGCTACTGGTTGACAGTGCTAGTAGTGTTAGCCCTGCTCCTGTTAATTAATGTTACCGCGGCTGCCACTGCCAGACCCGAGTCTCCACCTAGACTGCGCTGCTGCTCAACCACCACAATGCTGGGGACCGAGTCAGTGGACCTTATGAAAAACTAAATACAGATGGTTATTTGCCAAGGAGGTAAATGGAGGTAAATGCTGCTGTTAAAGGGGAACTCCAACATTTTGGGAAATTTGCTTATTTAACATCTTCCCTAGAGTTAGACAAGAAGATACATACCTTTTTTGTCTCTGTGCGTGCATTTTAGCTTTGGGAATAGACGCTCCGTTAGCATAGCTTAGCTTCATCACTGGAAGTGAGGCAGGACAGTAGCCTTACAGTGCCTTACAGTGTATTGCAAGGTCTGACATTGACCAAATTTGATATGCATGACCTTGGTGGGCTCTAGGTCAACTCCTGAAAAGGGGGTCAATGTCAGACCTTGCAATCAAAAGTTAGGGGGCTCACTGAAATTATGGCAAGGGTTATTAGCCCCCTAACTTTTGATTGCAAAGTCTGACATTGACCCCCTTTTCAGGAGTTGACCTAGAGCCCACCAAGGTCATGCATATCAAGTTTGGTCAATGTCAGACCTTGCAATACACTGTAAGGCACTGTAAGGCTACTGTCCTGCCTCACTTCCAGTGATGAAGCTAAGCTATGCTAACGGAGCGTCTATTCCCAAAGCTAAAATGCACGCACAGAGACAAAAAGGGTATGTATCTTCTTGTCTAACTCCAGGGAAGATGTTAAATAAGCTAATTTCCCAAAATGTTGGAGTTCCCCTTTAAGTGCCATACAACTATTTATTTTCCATTCGATTTTTTTGTTCGTTTTTTTATTTATAATATAAACAAATAAATGTTCATTCAAGTTCATACATTTGGTCTCATTTTTCAAATTATTGTTGTATTATTTGATCAGATGCAAAATGCAAATAAGTACATTATGGCATTATATATCAGAGGTGAGTAATAAAATTAACAAATATTGATGGTTAAGAATGAGACTGAATAATGACGTCACACAATAGTCTAATGATTAGACTGTTGTGTGGTGTGATTGATTGATTGAAAACTGTAACATTGCAGAATGGGCACAATACAGTACGGCTCAATACACACAATTGTTAGGGGGATGCAGACCAGAGAAAGACTTTCGTCTTGTTTACATTAGGGTCCCCCATTTTCAATTCATAATGACATTTATGACATACACAACATACAAATATACAGATATATATCATGACATTAATGACATACATGATGACATACAGATATACAGTACTGTTACATTTGTGACATACAATATATACAAATATACAGTACTGTTAAACAGAGATCCTAACAGAAAATATATATATACGAGGGGGAGGAAACTGTACATTAGGAGGGGGTGGGAGGGGGGGTTTGGACATTTACGGGGGCCAGTTTAATTAGTTTTCATTAGTATTAGACTCTAATCTTAATGAGATATTCCTCTAAATATGACTTCGAAAACAGCCAAAATTTCAGGAAAAAAAAATAGTAAAAAAAGAATTCAGGGGGCCCCCATAGCTCTCAGGTGATAACTCGAACCCTGGCTATATCTATATTCTATATTATAGCTATGGAGACAATACTATGGCTCATTTGACATTAACTATCCATTGTTCAACATGTAAAAAATAATACATTTTTTCATGTATACGTTTTTTCGTGTTATCCCGTGGTGAATATTGTATAGTTTCAGAGTGATCCTGGCTAATTCCTGAAAACGGCACTATGGAGCAATATGTGAAAAGCGTTCGCATTGCTCGCCTGGACACGCTACTATTTCCAATTCAAAAGTATATAATAAGTATTATGTTTCATCATCAATGCATGAAAGGGGGGGGGGTCGTTTTTTGATGCTTTGATCGTCAGCAACGGCATACGTTTTGGAGTATGTTACATTATGAATGAATGAAAACTTTATTTAACAGATTGCAGAATGGGTACAATACAGTACGGCTCAATACACACAATTGTTAAGGGGATGCAGACCTGAGAAAGACGTTTGTCTTGTTTACATCAGGGTCCCCCATTTTCAATTCATATAGACATTTATGACACACACAACATACATGACATTTATGGTATCGGGACATATAGGTATTTAGTACTGATACATTTGTGACATAAACGGTATTCAAATATACAGTACTGTTACCCCTAGATCCTGACAGAGTATATACATATGATGGGGTGGCGACTGTACATTTGGAGGGGGTGGGTGGGAGAGAAATATACATACGGCGGGGAGGGAATATATACATGCGGTGGGGAGGAGACTGTCTATTAGGAGGTGGTGGGGGATATGGGCATTTACGGTGGCCAGTTTCAAATTGCAGCCTCCCGTAGGTGCTCTTTAAGAGCGGTTTTGAATGTGGGTAGGGATTCACATTCCTTTACAGCTTTGAGTAGGGCGTTCCACATTGATGTGGCATAATTGCGAAACGTGTTTAGTCCCTTGTTTGAGCCGAATCTGGGTTTAACATGATTTGTTGAGCTTCCTCTGGTGTAGTGGTTGTGGTATTCACTGACCTTTGGGAAGTATTTTGACATGTACATGGGTACCTTAGTCGTATAGTGTATCTTGTAGACCAGGCCCATTGCAAGTTGCTGTACTCTGTTGTCTACTCTAAGCCATCCTAGGTTGTCAAAGTGGGCAGGGGTGAGGTGGGTTCTGGGGGTAAGGTCAAGTAGTAGTCTGACCAGTTTGTTTTGTGATGTTTGTAATCTTGTTTTTAGCACCTTTGAGGTGCTTTGGTACCATGAGGTGCACGCATAGTCGTAGTACCCTTGAATGAGTGCTCCTGCCAGAGTCTTCAGGGTATTCTTGTTTACCAGAGAGGAGATCCGATACAAGAATCTAGTTCGTTGGTTGACTTTTTTTTATTACATTGGATGCCATTTTGTCACAGGAAAGATTTGCCTCTAGGATGGAACCCAGGTAGGTAATTTCGTCTTTCCTTGTGACAATATTGTCACCCACTGTAACTGAGAAACCGTCGGTCTTGCTGAGTTTGTTTTTTGAACCGAAGAGAATGGACTCTGTTTTGCCCATGTGTAATGATAGTTTGTTATCAGCGAGCCATATGCAGATTTTGCCTAGTTCCGAGCTGAGGGGTTTTACGCAACTGACGCTACAGCGAGCAGTTGCACCAGCCGACCAGCAAGCGGCGACATACCCTCACCGAAGCCCCAGCAGACGAGGCGAGAGGCGAGAGGGAGAGAGGCGAGAGGGAGAGCGGCGTGGGACGTCGAGATCACCAAGGACCCGCCGGTTAGCTCGGCTGGCCCCACCGGGCCAGGACAAAAGGCACCCCCCCTCCCCCACAATGGAGGACTAACAGACACATCTGTAAACAACCAGCCCCCCCCCCCCACATCGCAGGCTTTCACACAGAGGAATACAGACTCCAGCAGAGGACAAAGGATCACCCCCACCCCCCCTCCCCACTCACGGCACAAACAACAATCGTTGCGATCGATGTGAAATCATGGTTGGATCAAAGCAGGCTTGATGTCATATAGTCCTTACCTTTACTAGGAGGTATCCCAAAAAGAATATTCCAATTGTCTGATCGCGATTTCCAGTATTGATGCTGATCAGGTCCCTGACATGAAGTAGCACAAGATATGCCTCAAGGAAAAAGTGGAGAACATCCGCAGCTCCTTCTCCCAACCCCCACCCATTCCAAACGCTGAATCGAGAACCTCATCCTTCACTCTGTCATCTTTCTCTCCCATTACAGAAGCCGAGACCCTGACACTGGTAACGTCGAACCGTCCGACTACATGCCAGCTGGACCAGCTACCCTCCCCACTCCTCCAGACCATAGCACCGGACATCCTCCCATTCCTAACTGCAACCATCAACTCCTCACTCAACTCGGGGGTGGTCCCCACCTCCCTAAAACAAGCCAGAGTCACGCCCCTCATAAAAAAACCAACCCTGAACCCCACCGTCATAGCCAACTATCGCCCTGTCTCTCTTCTCTCCTTCCTTTCTAAAACACTTGAACGTGCTGTATCCAACCAACTTACTGCTTATCTCTTACAGAATGACCTCCTAGACCCCAATCAGTCTGGCTTCCGGACTGGCCACTCCACAGAAACGGCCCTCATTGCGGTCACAGAGGCACTTCACTTAGCAAAAGCGAAAGGCCTCTCCTCTGTCCTGATTCTCCTAGATCTATCTGCAGCCTTCGACACAGTCAACCATCAGATCCTCCTCGCGGCCCTCGCAGGAATGGGAGTGGCTGGATCTGCGCTGACATGGCTGACATCATACCTCAATGACCACTCCTACCAAGTGTCATGGAGAGGGACTCTGTCGGCCACCCGCCCCCTCCGGACGGGTGTCCCCCAGGGCTCGGTCCTAGGACCCCTTCTCTTCTCCCTCTACACTAAATCACTGGGTAACATTATCACATCTCATGGCTTCTCATATCATTGTTATGCCGATGATACTCAACTCTTCCTCTCCTTCCCTCCCTCAGATATCCACGTCTCTGAGCGGATCTCGGCCTGTCTGTCCGACATCTCCGCCTGGATGACGACCAACCACCTCAAACTGAACCTAAGCAAAACAGAATTGCTCCACCTGCCGGCCAAATCCTCCCCCCTGACCGACCTCTCCATCACAGTCGAGAATGCAGCTGTGACCGCGTCGCCGACCGCCAAGAACCTTGGTGTTGTCCTCGACGACCAGTTGAACTTCTCTGCTCACATCGCAGCGACAACCAGAACCTGCAGATTCCTCCTGAGCAACGTCAGAAGGATACGCCCCTTCCTGACAAAAGAAGCCACCCAACTCCTCGTCCAATCAACAGTCATCTCCCGCCTCGACTACTGCAACGCACTGCTAGCTGGCCTCCCGGCCACTGCCACCAAGCCTCTTCAACTCATTCAAAATGCAGCGGCCCGCCTGATCTCAAACCTACCGAAGTCAGCCCATGTCACCCCACTTCTTAGGGACCTGCACTGGCTCCCCATTGCTGCACGTATCCGCTTCAAGGCCCTCGACCTAGCATACCGTGCGGCAAAGGGAACCGCTCCCGCCTACCTCCGGTCAATGGTCTCTAACTACACACCCTCAAGACCCCTACGCTCTGCGTCTTCTGGCCGCCTCAGATCTACTCCTATCCAAGCTCCCGGAGGGTCATCAAAGAGAAGCCGCCTATTCTCAGTCCTTGCCCCACAATGGTGGAATGAACTACCCATCCCAGTTAGGACAGCCGAATCCCGTCCAATCTTTCGCCGTCGACTAAAGACTCACTTCTTCAACCATTATCTGAAATGATAAAAAAATAAAAATAAAAAAAAATCTAACCCCGACTAACCTTAATGTCATGCACTTGTCCTAATAAACTAACCTACACTGTAACACGCAACACTTTGATGAACATTGTTACTCAGCTGATAGAGTTATACCCTTCTTGCTGTCTTGTCGCACAGAACTTGTAAGTCGCTTTGGATAAAAGCGTCAGCTAAATGACTAAATGTAAATGTAAATGTAAGTGTGCTGAACGTGTTTCGAAGTGCCCGGATGAAGTGATTCACTTGGCTTGGTCTAAATTCTCCGCCCGAACCATATACGATGTAACACACAGTGTGAAATAAGGTTTCAAGGGGTGGGTGATACTGCCCCTCGCAGGATGCGGCCTGTATTGCACTTTTGGGATCTACCGATACCAATCTTTCCCGATCCGCCGATCCCAATTTCTCACATTACATTCACCCTGAATGTTGATGTTATCCAGGTGAAAAACTAAGGCCTCAGTATGAGTTTAAGACGTGAACATGGTTATGTTTGTTGAATAAAAAAAATAAAGTAAAAACGTTTTTTATTTATTTTTTTGCCGATCCCGATCTTCGGAAAATCACGTGATCGGCCCCTATCACGTGATCGGATCGGGACATCCCTAATTATCAGGTATGATGTCTGAAGCCGCTCCATAGACAATTATTTGGGGATAAATGGTCCTGTGAGGGCGACCGAGCAAAAAAGAAAAGAAAAAAAGAAACTGAAAAGAAAGTAAAATTCTGTTGGTCCACGAATCCCACAGTCTCCCATTCATTGTTAACAGAACAGCTACAGATGTTACACCTGATGACATCACACACGTCTGGGTCTGACTTACTCACTCGCTTTTGGAGAAAGATCAGCTCACGTTCACAAATATTGACTGAACTTTCCTACAGGCCACTGACCATTATTCACACAATGGCCATTTAGCTCTGTCATTCTCAGGATGGGATTCCCGTCCACCCTGATCCCACCGGGGCTCCCATCCTGAGCAGGACATCAGAGCAGAAGGTCCACTGTGTGAATTGATTGAAACAACGTTGGGAATTCTTCTTCTTCTGAGCGACGTTCCCCTTTTCAAGACCCGTCGTCTCACTAAATAATAATAATAATACATTTAATATTTTTTTTTTAACCTTTATTTAACCAGGCAGTCCCAGTGAGATACAAGATCTCTTTTGCAAGGGAGACCTGGCCAAGCTGACAGCAATAACATTTGAATATATCAGACAGCAATAAAATGTGCGGTACATCACACAAGAACATAATAAAAGTGCATGTATACAGGGATGTCCGATATTATCGGCATTAAAATGTGATATCGGAAAATATCGGTATCAGTTTTAAATTTATTTATTTATTTCTATAACCTTTATTTACCCAGGCAAGCAAGTAAGAACAAATTCTGATTTTATTTATTGTCAAAAGTATGCATAATGTTATGTTAATTCCACAACAAGAGATATGTAATGTTAATTACCTGAAATTATTCCGTTTTTTGGGGGGGGGGGGGGGGGGAACCCTGCATATATCGGTATCGGTTGATATCGGTATCGGAAATTAAGAGTTGGACAATATCGGTATATCGGTATCGGTAAAAAAGCCAATATCGAGCATCAATACATTTATAGTTCACTTTACATCTCAAAGTGCTACAGGGTAAAACATAGGCTTTAAAAACATAGGCAATTAAAAAACAAGGCATAAAAACATACAAAAAAGGGATAAAACACAAAAAGGCAGGTATAAAAGGTTAAAACTAAGACAAAGCGTTCCTCTTTTAAAAGAAACAGTGGTCTCAGGTAGTCAGGGAGGGCGAGGAGCGGCCGAGCAGAAGGCCCCATGGTGCGGAGCTTGGTCCTGCGGGGACGGAGGCCATTGGTGTATATCCACAGTCACGATGGACTTCAAGTGTTGTGAAGTGACTGTGGCACGTAGCGGTACTGCAAGTAAACTCACTCCCGCTTAAAAAGGCATAGAGACACACTACCAAGAGGTGAATTCACCTCTTGGCATAGTGGTCTGCGATAGTATAGTGGTCTGCGATAGTCGTATGAAACACAACGCAGAGCAAAAAACTAGACCGGTTTCAGTGGTGCCGTGACCCGGATGCCTTGGGTGGTGTGAGTTTAGGGGGTGAGTGTAACGGAGGTACCGCGAGTATATCCACAGTCACGATGGACTTCAAGTGTTGTTTGTTTGTTTGTTTGTGTTAACAGAATTCGGCTATAGGGCGACAATAATGTGGTCAAGAGGCATGGTTTCTATCTTGAGCCTTTAATCGGCGTGGTTTATTATTCACATGGCAGAGCAGTTACTATACAGATCTTCTCTCACTGAGAGACTAGGGGGAAGAGAAAGAAGTGGGAGGAGACATAGCTACGTATACTCGCCACCTGGTAGTACTCCTGAGTGTCTCCGCCTAGGGCGCCCTCTAGTGGACACAGTTATATATGCAGGTAGACAGTTACTAGTGTGAACAGTTATATATGCAGTTAGACAGTTACTAACAATCCTACACAGAACCTCTGCCTTCAACAGTTTGTTTGTTTATTTACACAACAATTACAATTACATATATATAATCCAATATAATCCACAAGGGATGTGTAGGAGAATTGCCTAAAAACCCTCTAGGGGCTTGCATGTGGCATTCACCAGGAAGCAAAATTACACTGATATTATATCAAGATAAAATATAAAATCCCCCCCCCCCAAACAAACACACACAAGCAGGTCTACATAGACACTGAAGCAGGCACCCATGCCATGCGATTTCGGGTATAGAGAAAACAACTAATGACAGGAAGAATATATAATAAAACGAAAATACAATAACAAAATACAACAAGCCATCAGACCACAGTTTGTAAAGGAAGCCCATATGGGAAATATTGGTGCTCTAGGAGTCTAGGAGATGAGATTTCAGTGCTCTTTTGAACTTCAGAAAAGAAAATGCCAAGATATGTGGAGGCAAAGAGTTCCACAACTTTGACCCTCGGTAGAGTAAACAAAACTGAGATTGGGAAGTGCAGGAAAGGGGTGGTCTTCTAAGCAAACAGGAACTACGTGTGGGGCAATTATGAATTTGGTGATTGTGGGCAAACATGTCATGAAAAAAAGGGGGAAGGGCTCTGTTTAAAGAACTTTGCACAAATAAACCAATCTGAAGATGATTCACTTGATAAACACTGAGTATACCTAACTTATGGAATAGAGGCTGAGAAGAATGACTTCGTTGTATACTTGGGTGGTGTGAGTTTAGGGGGGTGAGTGTAACGGAGGTACCGCAAGTATATCCACCGTCACGATGGACTTCAAGTGTTGTGAAGTGACTGTGGCACATAGCGGTACTGCAAGTAAACTCACTCCCCCTTAAAAGGCATAGAGACACACTACCAAGAGGTGAATTCACCTCTTGGTATAGTGGTCTGCGATGTCGCCCGTGGCCCGGGAGACCGGGGTTCAAATCCCACCCAGGGCATGTCAAATAAGACCGGTTTCATTGGCAGAGCGAAGGTTACGAGTGGAGGGTTCTGGGGTGAGGAGATCTTTGAGGTAGGGGGGGGCATTTCCCTGGATGCACTGATGTGTCAGAAGGGATATTTTGTATTCAGTCCGGGCGGTGATGGGGAGCCAGTGAAGTGGAGTGGAGGATGGGTGTGATGTGGTCGTACTTACGCACTCTCATCAGGAGATGAGAAACACAAGTTGTCTTCCCGGATGACATCACAAGGAGCGTCGAAATCCAAACTAATATCTCCGTCAACAGCTCTATAAACTTGTGAGACTGTTTACAATTTGGGGGGAATATGGGGCGAGATTATAATAAATCAGCCATTTCACGGCGACATTTAAAAAACTTAATCCTGAAGCGGATTAGCCGCAGAACTGATAACGTCTTATTGATGGTTTACTTGATCGACCAGGAAGTGTAACGACACCCTTGCCTCCCCTCCCCTCTCCCACCCACACTCTCGTAGGGCTTGTGGCATCATTTCCTAGACCCGTTTGGGAGCAGGGGGGGATATATATTTTTCATGGAGTGCTGATCTTCATTTTATGGACACCGGGGGAAGCGCACGTCTTTCTCACACTCAATTACTCCAGTGTGGTCCTGTGATGCTGAGCGCTGCCAGGCCATTAGGCCCTGGCCCATGTGTTGCTAGCTGTGGGAAGGCATGTGTTGCTAGCTGTGGGAAGGCCCCAGCTGACAAGGTCAAGTAGAGTTGCTCGTTTCACGTATAGTCCTCGGGAACCTCGGGAGTTCACACTCCGTGACCTTTGACCCCTGTCCGACCTGGCGGGTCTCTCAGGCGTCTCCGACCTGACGGTGCGAGCCGTGAGAAACGCTGTAGCCGCCAAGTAAAGAATGAAAGGAAACACAGGACACCACTAGCTGCCTCACAGGTTCACTGGATTGTTTTCTGCAGCGTTCTACCAAAGATGATGTGTTTTCTGTCCATCTGTGGCTGTGTGGTAGTGTGTGCATGTGGTTGTGTGTGTGTGGTTGTGTGAGTGTGGTTGTGTGCATGTGGTTGTGTGTGCATGTGGCTGTGTGAGTGTGGTTGTGTGAGTGTGGTTGTGTGCATGTGGTTGTGTGAGTGTCTGGTTGTGTGAGTGTGGTTGTGTGCATGTGGTTGTGTGTGCATGTGGCTGTGTGTGAGTGTGGTTGTGTGCATGTGGTTGTGTGAGTGTCTGGTTGTGTGAGTGTGGTTGTGTGAGTGTGGTTGTGTGTGTGTGTGTTTGTGTGCGTGTGGTTGTGTGTGTGTGTGGCTGTGTGTGGTTGTGTGTGTGGTTGTGTGCATGTGGTAGTGTGTGAGTGTGGTAGTGTGTGCATGTGGTTTTATGTGCATGTGGTTATGTGTGGGTGTGGTTGTGTGAATGTGGTTGTGTGTGTGTCTGGTTGTGTGTGCGTGTGGTTTTGTGTGCATGTGGTTGTGTGTGTGTGTGGTTGTGTGAATGTGGTTGTGTGTGTGTGGTTGTGTGCATGTGGTTGTGTGTGTGTGTGGTTGTGTGCATGTGGTTGTGTGTGTGTGGTTGTGTGTGTGTGGTTGTGTGAATGTGGTTGTGTGTGTGTGGTTGTGTGTGTGTGGTTGTGTGAATGTGGTTGTGTGTGTGTGGTTATGTGTGTGTGTTTGTGTGAATGTGGTTGTGTGTGTGTGTGGTTGTGTGCGTGTGGCTGTGTGTGGTTGTGTGTGGTTGTGTGTGTGGTTGTGTGTGCATGTGGTTGTGTGTGTGTGTGGTTGTGTGCGTGTGGATGTGTGTGGTTGTGTGTGTGTTTTGTGCGTGGTTGTGTGTGCATGTGGTTGTGTGTGTGTGGCTGTGTGTGGTTGTGTGTGTGGTTGTGTGTGCATGTGGTAGTGTGTGAGTGTGGTTGTGTTTATGTGCATGTGGTTATGTGTGTGTGTTTGTGTGAATGTGGTTGTGTGTGTGTGTGGTTGTGTGCGTGTGGCTGTGTGTGGTTGTGTGTGTGGTTGTGTGTGCATGTGGTTGTGTGTGTGTGTGGTTGTGTGCGTGTGGATGTGTGTGGTTGTGTGTGTGTTTTGTGTGTGGTTGTGTGTGCATGTGGTTGTGTGTGTGTGTGGTTGTGTGCGTGTGGCTGTGTGTGGTTGTGTGTGTGGTTGTGTGTGCATGTGGTTGTGTGTGTGTGGTTGTGTGCGTGTGGATGTGTGTGGTTGTGTGCGTGTTTTGTGTGAATGTGGTTGTGTGTGTGTGTGGTTGTGTGTGCATGTGGTTGTGTGTGTGTGGTTGTGTGTGCATGTGGTTGTGTGTGTGTGGTTGTGTGTGCATGTGGTTGTGTGTGTGTGGTTGTGTGTGCATGTGGTTGTATGTGTGTGGTTGTGTGTGCATGTGGTTGTGTGTGTGTGGTTGTGGCTGAACCAGCCAATAGTGGCATTCATTAAAAGTATGACCGCGCAACTTTCGCAATCGTCTCCAACTTTCCGACATCGTTCATCCCAGTTTGTGGGCTGTTCGTGTGACGTATCCGAGCGGGGAAACTCGTTCATCTGATAAACCCGACACCGTGCGAACGGAGCGTTCAGACCTGGATGAGAGCCCAGGGAGGGAGCTTTCAGACCTAGAAAGAGGAAATGTCTTTTGTGATGTCTTTTGTAGTATCTGTAATAGTATAAGTTGGTTTTTATGTTCTGTATTTATTACTTTTATTATTGCTAATGTCGTTATTGTTGTTATTATTATTGTTGTGGTCTTGTTATTATTATTATTATTACTGTATTGTGTTGGTCTTGTTTTATGTATAAAATGGAAACATTTAAAATATTTGATAAAAAAAAGAATAAGAGTACAGTCAGAGATACATTCTAAAATATACAGTCCAGAAATATACAGTAATATACAGTAAAATGTGCAGGAATGTACAGGAATTTATACTGATACTCTGTGCTCAGTGAGGCAGTGAGGTGTTGCACATTCTTCTGATGGCTGTCGTTTCGAAGGACTTCCTGTGACGTTCAGTGCTGCAACTTGGGAGAAGAACATGGGATACTACAGTATGAGTTGCGTAATTCCAATTCACCGTTTGCAGCAGAGGTGGGACCAAGTCGTTGCTTTGCAAATCTCAAGTAAGTCTCAAGTCCTTACACTCAAGTCCAGAGTCAAGACGGGCAACTCTCAAGCAAGTGTAGACACATGAATGTGTCTGTCAAAGACTCCGGTATTCATAATAGACATTGGAATACGTTTCATAAGACTTTCAGACAATTTCCCTTAGGAGGACGGACACTAGGGGGTGCTGCGAGACAGTCAGACTGATGGTCCGAAGAAAGATGGCAGGTGTACTGAAACACACGAAGAAGCGAGGTACACGCCCCTTCCTGCGACGACCGTGACCGGGATGAGGCGCGTGTGAAGGGGCTCTCCCGAGTGAGAAGCTAAAGGCTAACAACGTGGTATATAGTATATATAGTATATAGCGCCGAATATTTACGAGTTAGAACACCAGTATAGGCATCGAGGCGTCGGGTTAGAGGAACGACGGTCGCCGACCTACGGGAGAAGACTGCTGGAGTTGGCGTATTATAAGTATAGGCCGGTAGCTATCGTAGCCACACCGGCTACTAGTTAACACAAAGTATTGTGAGTTAGCCTTTGTAGCTTAGCTCGTCGAGTCCCGCAGGCTACAGCAAAGAGAAGGACATTTCGCCGGGGCTCTACTGGACGTCGCCTGCAGCTACGGAGACCACCAAGTGACTGTCTGCAACACCTCGGGCGGGGGTGTACCAGGTTACGGTCGCTAGAGACCATTTTGATTTCCCCGTCAAATAAGCACAGACTTTATGAACCTGCGTGCTGGAGCCAGACACGGCTAGACTATTCATTGGGACTTGTGACATTGTATAAGTGGGACTTCAGTGCCGTGTCTGTGAACTGAAGTAAGAACGTGCTGGTTAAAGGTACACCCGCGCCGTTCCTCACTGTTGGATTACAAAACCCTTTTATTTGTTCATGCTCGAGAGAATGAAGGGGTCATACCGTTTGCGGCCACTACGTTCCCTAGCCACGACAGGGCGCTCCAACGTGGGGGTTTGTTATTTTGGTACAGCCGGCTTAGGTATAGTGACTTTTCCTTTTAAAGTGTGGGCCCCACTTAATTTTGGTTTATTTCAATTGTGTTATGGTATCAGTGTTGTCAGAATGGAAAGTGTGTGCTGCGAGTGTTCATCCGTGCAGCAGCACAGTTGTGCAGAGTATTATTAGTGTGCCGCCACAGGGCGAAGGTATATCAAGGACATACATTGCTACGCATGTCACTACTGACGGGGCGCCTTTAAAGGGAACGTTCACTGTATATGCATTTTGAGTAACGTAGTGCTTTCTTTGCCTAAGTGACAGAGACGTTGTGTATGGAGGGAGCAGTACTGGGTACCATATGTTTATGCGACTGTTGAGCGTTGAGATTTAAGTACAGTAAAGCTCTGCTGAGAACTGTATACCTGGTTTGCTGTGTCTATATTTATTTACGGAGAATTACTTGTCACCCTTATTGCCAGTTGTCAGTGTATGAAGGGGTTCCATGCTAACCTAATTTCTCAACAGCGGAGCAATAAGGTAACAGGTTGGGGAAACTATTGATCCCTACTTTCACCGGGTGTGAGGGGGTACGCCGCTTGTTAGACCGGACGCAGTTGTTACAGGGTACTAATGAGTATTTGTTATTATAACATCCTGCATGACTAACGTACCTGTTCCTAGGTTAGTAAATCCTAAGGCCCTGCCTACTACATTCCTACCCCTTATGTCTAACAGCGCGGCCACCACAGTTGGGGGTTCGGTGGGACTTAGCTCCTCCGTGTCCCTGCTATCCGGTGTTCGTATAATCTCACCCTCACGAAGCGGAGGTTATCCACCCCGCTACATTTGGCGTCACGAACAGGATCAAAATCCAAACCAAATTCCTTTAAGCGACCTGTTGAGAGACCAGAAATGACGAAGAACAGACCCACGCCATGCAGGAAATGGCGGCGAAGTACGAGGCACTCCAGGAGAAGTATATGGAGCAGGCGGTGCGCCTGGAGCAACTGAGTGCCCCGCAGACTCCACCTGAGGTGAAGGAAGAGGGGGAAGACACCATGAGAGACTTGACCGAATGCGCAGAGGCCCTAAAAGTCAAATACCTTGACCAAGCAGGCCATATGGACCGACAGACGGTGCTCATGGAGCAGTCCCGGAGTGACCAGAGAGAAGCACTTTCCTTGGTCAAGGCCGTCCTCGAGAGAAGCCCCAGTGTGCCCCAAGTGACCCCCTCGATTGTGTATGTCCAACGGGACCGAAAATGCAGCGAGTTCGGTGGGGGAAAAGAGAGGGGAGAGCTGTCGGTTGAGGATTGGATCCGTGCGATGAAGTCTCACTTCCGGACTAGCAAAGTGCCAGCTGAAGACCAAGTGGAGGTCTTAAAACTACACCTGAAGGGCGAGGCCAAGCAGACAGTGAGACTCATGTTGGAAGAGGCTCACCCGCAACCGGAAGCCATGTTCCAAGTACTAGAAGCGACCTATGGAGACAAAGCCCCAGTCAGCGTCCGTCTGGGGCAGTTTTATGACCGCAAACAAGCAGCCAGTGAGACCGTTAGGCAATACGCTTACGACCTACAAGAGATGCTTCGGCGTCTGAAAAGGCGGGCGCCCGACCGGGTCCCGGACACCGCCACCTTACTGCAGGAGCAGTTTGTCCTAGGCTTAAGAGATGATTCGCTGCGACGAGAGATGAAACGATACTCGAGGGAGAAACTGACGCGGACGTTTATTGAGCTTATGCTGGCCGCAATTGACTGGTCTGAGGAGGAAGAGGCCCTGTCCACCGCTAAGAGTTCTGCCAGGGGCGCGGTGTACGCCGCAGCCGCGGAGGACCACAGACCGTCCTTTAGTGTACCAGCACTACAGGAATCCATTCGACAGCTGGTTGCTGGCCAGGAGCAGTTACTCCGGGCCTTGCAGCAAGAGAGGGGCTCACCACAAGGAGGCTTCGCCGGACGAGGACGGCGAGGAGACTTGCCCCCTACACCGCGTGGACTACCCTGCCGGAGCGAGGATGGGAGACTGATCTGTTACGCCTGTCAACAGCCGGGACATATTAGTCGGGAATGTCAACTCCAGACCGGCGGACCGCACCCAGCCCCTGCCATTGCGCCCGAACCACCGGGTCTACAGGGCCCGTCCACTCGGTCCACTACTTGGTCGACGCCATAGTAGGCGGAGCAGCCAACCCGGCAGCGGCGGGCCTAGAGTCCGAAGATATATACGGGGGTTGCTACACCCTAGATGTTCAAATAGACGGCATCAAGACTTGCTGCCTCCTGGACACCGGGTCCGAAGTGACCACCATGACGGAAACACACTTCAAGCAGCAGTGTAAGAGAGAGAGACTGTCCTCCGCCACTTGGGTCACCCTGACGGCCGCTAACGGCCTAGAGATACCAGTGGTTGGTTGCCTCTTCGCAGACGTGGAATGTCTGGGGATGAAGTTCCCCGGAAAGTGTGTGTTCGTAGTGAGGGACGACCCCAACAGCAGCTCGGCGGGAAACACAGTCCCTGGCCTTCTGAGGATGAATATACTCAGTGGAGTATACGCCCTCTTCGCCGGAGTAGATGGGATACGCCAGACGGTCCGCCACCGTTCCGACACCGGAAGCGCCGCCCTGCGCCGTGTCGTTGCTGCAGTCTCCCAAAAGGAGCAGGGTTGCAACGCCCTGGGAAAAATGGGATACGTGAAGGTGGCCGGCAGAGACCCGGTAGTCATTCCCCCACACAGTGAGGTGATCGTCCAGGGCCGCTTTGGGACTTCGGCGAGGATACAACGCCCAGTGATGCTGGAGGGAACTCCGAGTGCCAACCTACCGCCCGGCCTACTGGTGGCCAATGTAGTGACCCACGCCATGAATAGGAGGGTACCCGTGCGGCTGTTAAACCCTACCGATACAGCTATCGTGCTTCTGCCCCGGTCCAGACTGGCGGAACTATACCGTCCACATCAAGTGCTACCTAAGGAGAGGGTGGTCGTGGAGGAAGTGGCCGGAGGATTGAGGGTAACGGCGATTGGCGCCGGAGACAACACGGCCCCCGAGACCTCAGACGGGAAGACCAGACGATTATCGGTACCCGTACAAGCGGACCTCCAGGACCTCAACCAGGGGCAAGTATACCGACTGAACCAGGTATTGGAGAAACACAAGGCTGTGTTCTCCGTAGACGATGGAGATTATGGTTACACTACCACGATCACCCACTACATCCCCACTGGAGACGCACCCCCCATCAAACAGAGTAGGATGCCTCCCCACATCTTCCAAGAAGTGAAACAACACGTGCAAGATCTGGTGGCTCATAGTGATAGTGATCAAGAAGGACGGCTCCGTGCGGTTCTGTTGCGACTACCGTCGACTGAACAATGCGATGTACCGAGATGCTTACCCTCTACCCCGAATAGAGGAGTCCCTAGACACCCTCGGACAGGCTAAGGTCTTCTCATCGCTCGACCTCATGGCCGGCTACTTCCAAGTGGCGGTGAAGGAGGAAGATCAGGAAAAGACTGCCGTCACTATGCCCTTCGGCCTTTACCAGTGGACCCGCATGCCATTCGGGCTGTGTAATGCGCCGGCGACGTTCCAGCTGTTGATGACAGCGGTTCTAGGAGACTTGGCCTTCGACGTTCTGTTGGTCTATCTGGATGACATGTTGGTGTTCTCTAGCGACTTTGAGAGCCACTGCCAGAAGCTAGACCTGGTGTTTGGACGCCTCCGCGAACACGGCCTCAAGCTCAAGCCCTGAAAATGTTTCCTCCTCAAGATGGAGGTAAAGTTTCTGGGACACATCGTTTTTGCGGCCGGGGTTCAAGTCGACACAGACAAAGTAAGGGCCCTGGAAGACTAGCCGGCACCACATTCGGCGAAAGAGGTGAGACAAGTGATCGGATTCATGTCCTACTACCGGCGATTCATACCCCACTTCGCCCAGGTAGCACAACCACTACATGCCCTCATGGGGAAAGAAAAGAAAGGGTTCGCCAAGGGCCGGCCCGAGCCCTTCCAGTGGCCAGGAGGCCTTCGACCGATTGCGGGGGTGTCTTATGGCGCCACCCGTGTTAGCGTACCCGGATCTCCCACTCCCTTTCGTGGTAACCACAGACGGAAGCTACCTGGGGTTGGGGGCCGTGCTGAGTCAGAAACAGGAGGGCGTGGAGCGTGTCATCGCCTTCGCGAGTCGGGCCTACGAGGGTCTGAAAGGAATGACCGAAACTACAGCGCGTTCAAGCTGGAGCTTCTTGCCCTGAAGTGGGCGATCACCGAGAAGTTCCGAGACCTCCTGCTCTACTCCCAATTCATCGTGGTCACCGACCACAACCCTTTGCGGTACCTGGACACAGCCAACCTGGGGGCGGTGGAGCAGCGCTGGGTCGCGCAGTTAGCTGAATATGACTTTGTAGTACATTACAAACCCGGCCGACTCAACCAAAATGCAGATGCCTTGTCACGCATTCCGATGAGACAAGAACCAAAAGTAGTGGACACTGAAAAAGACTTCCTAGCGATCACGGCGGAAGAAGTCCGTACTCGGCTGGGCCCCGAGGAACGGACCGATCCGCCGGAGGTCCCAGCGATCGTCGCAAGACAGACAGATGTGGTGGGCCCAAAAGAGGGCTTCCTAGTGATCCCGGCGGAAGAAGTCCGTGCTCGCCTGGGCCCCGAGGAGCGGACCGATCCGTCGGGGGTTCCAGCGGTTGTCGCAAGGCAAATAGTGGCCCAGAAGGGAAACAGCGGATATAGCTGGGACGAGTTACGGCAACTCCAAGTAGAAGATCCCGAACTGGGACCAGTAAGGTGGGCAGTGACAAGCGGGACCCCACCTACCAAAGCACTGTTGCAAGAAGTAAACCCGTTATATGGACAGTGGGAGCGTTTCCGTTTGCGCAACAAAGTACTGTTTCGGCGCGTTAGTGACCTCCGAGACGGGGAGGAGGTGCTGCAACTGGTGGTGCCGACGACACTGCGGCGACACATATACGAGACCCAACATGATCATGGGGGACACTTTGGCAAACGTGGGACCATAGACCTGATGAGGCGAAGTTACTTCTGGATAGGGATGGCAGCGGAGGTGAGCGACTGGGTGCAACAGTGTAAACGGTGTGTGCTAGCCCGTGACGTGTTCCCTAAGTCACAGGCCCCTATGACCTGCACCAACGTGACCGCGCCCATGTAAGTCCTAGCTATGTTCACCCGATTCACTATCGCCATCCCGACCAAAGATCAGACTGCCAAGACCACCGCCACCGCGCTCATCCGACATTGGTTTGTGTACTATGGCTGTCCCGCTCGACTTCATGCCGACCAGGGTCGGAACTTTGAATCTAGTGTCATCAAAGAACTCTGTAAACTTTACGGGATTTCCAAGGGATGGTAAATTATGAAACAGACCCTCCTCCAGGGACATCAGTCCAAAAGACAGGTCCTCTCCCAGGGCTAGTCCGAAAGACAGGTCTCCGTCCCGGTCTAGCTCCGGCCACGACAAACCCCCCTCACCAAGGAGCCAAGCCTCCAGTGGCTCAGGCAGTGACAGCAGTGATGATGATGAAGATGATGATGAAGAGGAGGCGGAGGAGGAGGGGCAGGCGGTGAGGAGGATGAGGAGCAGTGTGGCGCAGATCAAGAGGAATCCAGACGAGGAGAGTCGAGCCGGCCCGAGGAGCCAGTCTCCACACCAGAGGTCCAGGTCTAGAGACAGGTCCAGGTCTAGAGAACGGTCCAGGAGTCGGGACAGAGACCAGCGCTATGACAGAGGACGACACGCACGTGACCGCCATGGTGATCGCTACAATGATCACTATGATGACAGAGATGGCCGCTACGACCGACGACCCAATTGCGACAGAGACCCAGAGCACAGGAGGCGGGCTCGCTCCCACTCCCCAGCCAATTTGGAGCCAGCAGCACCCACAGAGGAGCCTCCAACCAAGAAGAAGAAAGAGGAGGTGGATCCAATCCTGACACGGACAGGCGGGGCTTACATCCCCCCTGCCAAGCTGCGGATGATGCAGGCACAGATCACTGACAAGAGCAGCCTGGCCTATCAGAGGATGAGCTGGGAGGCCTTGAAGAAATCCATCAATGGTCTGATCAATAAAGTTAATGTTTCAAACATCGCCAACATCATCCAGGAACTGCTGCAGGAGAATATCGTCAGGGGCAGAGGCCTGTTGTCTCGTTCTGTGCTCCAGGCTCAGTCCGCCTCTCCTACCTTCACTCATGTGTATGGGGCGGTGGTTGCCATCTTCAACTCCAAGTTCCCTCAGATTGGAGAGCTCATCCTGAAGAGGCTCGTCCTCAACTTTAGAAAGGGCTACAGACGTAAAGACAAGCAACAGTGTCTGACAGCATCCAAGTTTGTAGCTCATCTCATCAACCAGAATGTGGCCCATGAGGTGTTATGTTTGGAGATGTTGACCTTGCTGTTGGAACGTCCTACAGAGGACAGTGTTGAAGTGTCCATCGCCTTCCTTAAAGAGTGTGGTCTCAAGCTGACGGAGGTGTCCCCCAGAGGAATAAACGCTATCTTCGAGCGGCTGTGGAACATCCTCCACGAGGCAGCCATGGACAAGCGCATCCAGTACATGATAGAGGTGATGTTCGCCATCAGGAAGGACGGCTTCAAGGACCACCCGGTGGTTCCAGACGGCCTGGACCTCGTGGAGGAGGAGGACCAGTTCACCCACATGTTGCCTCTTGAGGACGAATACAACACTGAGGACATTCTGAATGTGTTTAAGATGGATGCAGACTTCCTGGAGAACGAGGAGAAATACAAGGCCATCAAGAGAGAGATCCTGGATGAGGGCAGCGGTGACTCCGGAGAGGACAGGGACGGCAGTGAGGATGATGGCGATGAAGACGAGGATGGCGAGGACAAGGAAGATCAGGGAGGAGATGGTCAGGAGAAAGTGACTATCTTTGATGAAACAGAGGTAAATCTGGTTGCTTTCAGACGCACCATCTACCTCTCTATTCAGTCCAGTCTCGGCTTCGAGGAGTGTGCTCACAAGATGATCAAAAAGGAGTTTCCTGACAGTCAGACGAAGGAGCTGTGTAACATGATTCTCGACTGCTGCGCCCAGCAGAGGACATATGAGAAGTTCTTTGGACTGTTGGCCGGGAGGTTTTGTCTGCTGAAGAAGAATTATATGGAGAGTTTTGAGGGGATCTTTGCTGAACAGTATGAAACCATCCACCGTCTGGAGACCAACAAACTCTGCAACGTAGCGAGAATGTTCGCTCATCTCCTCTACACAGACTCTGTGCCCTGGAGTGTCTTGGAGTGTATTAAGGTCAGTGAGGAGACCACCACCTCGTCCAGTCGTATCTTTGTGAAGATTCTCTTCCAGGAGCTGTGTGCCTACATGGGACTCCCCAGACTCAACGAGAGACTCAAAGACATGACCTTGCAGTCATTCTTTGAGGGTCTGTTTCCTCGTGATAATCCCAGGAACACTCGCTTTGCCATCAACTTCTTTACCTCCATTGGTCTGGGAGGGCTGAAAGATGAATTGAGAGAGAGGCGGTAATTTTGGAGACTGGGAAAATAGTTTTCTTACCTTGTAGTAGTACTTGTAACTTGTAGTAGTATTTGTAGTAGGGACAGGAATATTTAGGAAAGTAGATTTAGGACCACTTCTGTAAAGAAAGACTTTGCAAATAAACCATTTGGATATCTTTACTTTGCACTGGAGTGGCTGTGGACATTGCTTTTCTTTATCAACGGACGTACTACTCACAAGTAATTTGACCAGTGGAGTGGATCATCGGCCCTCACACTCGTTCAACATGTGAAAAAGAATAAATGTTTTCATGTATATGTTCATGTGTTATACCGTGGTGAATAATGTATAGTTTCAGAGTGATCCTGGCTAATTCCTGGTTACTGTAATGGAGCGATATGTGAATTCTGCTAAAAGCGTCCGCTTTGCTCGCCTGGACATGCTACTATTTCCAAATCAAAGGTATATAATAGGTATTATGTTTCATCATGAATGCATGAAAGGGGGGGGGGGTCGTTTTTTGATGCTCAGCAACGGCATGTGAAATCATTGTTGGATCAAAGTAGGATTGATGTCATATAGTCCTTACCTTTACTAGGAGGTATCCCAAAAATAATATTCCAATTGTCTGATCGCGATTTCCAGTATTGATGTCGATCGGGTCCCTGACATGAAGTGGCACAAGATATGCCTCAAGTGTGCTGAACGCGCTTCGAAGTGATCGGATGAAGCGATTTACTTGGCTTGATCTAAATTCTCCGCCCCCGGAAGAAATTAGATGTGACGCACAGTGTGAAATAAGGTTTCAAAGGGTGTGCAATACTGCCACCTAGCAGGATGCAGCCGGCATTGCACTCTAGGGATCTCAGAATGATTTCCTATGCGAGTTATGGTATCAGTGTTGTCGGAATGGAAAGTGTGCGCTGCGACTGCGAGTGTTCATCCGTGCAGCAGCACAGTTGTGCAGAGTATTATTAGTGTGCCGCCACAGGGCGAAGGTATATCAAGGACATACATTGCTACACGTGTCACTACCAGTGATGGGAATAACGACGGCGCTATAAGTAACGGCGTTACTAACAGCGTTAGTTTTTTCAGTAACGAGTAAAACGGATTACTCTTCCAATCTTAATAACGCTGTTACCGTTACTGCAAAAAAATGCGGCGCGTTACTATGAATGAACCTGTTTCTTTCATCAGACAGATATCTGCGCTGAGAGGCATTTCTGTCCTTCCTTGTTTAGTGGGCAGTGCGCGAGACAAACATGCTGACGATTGGCTGAGGTTGAGTAAAATGTCATGGTAAGCCAATCAGAGGTAGAGGTGGGCGGGTGCATCCAGAGTCTGACACACAGCGCGACAACACGAGCGATTCAGTCAGCGTGAGACCGCGGGTCCGTGTAGTGTACGTTTTGAGCCCAAATAATCCAAAACGAATCCAACGGAACAACACAAGCGAGCATTCAGCGTGAGACCGCGGGTCCATTGTTGTGTTGCAGCGCAGGGCACTATACAGTAGTGGCTCTACTGCTGACAGCCGTATCAACATAGTGCTGCACTTCCTGGTTTAATAGCACAGTCTGGTGCTCAGAGATATATCTGTATGTCATGCATGTCTTAAATGTCATGATTAGATTAGTTTAGATGATTCGATTAGATTCTTATATCTGTATGTTGTGTATGTCATAAATGTTATGAATTGAAAATGGGGGACCCTGATGTAAACAAGACGAAAGTCTTTCTCTGGTCTGCATCCCCTTAACAATTGTGTGTATTGAGCCGTACTGTATTGTACCCATTCTGCAATCTGTTAATTAAAATGTTCAATCAATCAGTATATATTTGTTATTTATTTTAAAACATCTATTGTGTAAGTATTTGTATGATCCACTATATAAACATAGTAATTAAATATCTACATACATGGCATTTGATTGGAGGCTAGTCTCATTGTCCCACAGCAACATTCAAATAGTTTAGATTTGATTTTTTTAGAACTCGTTGTTTATGTAAAAAAAAAATCTTGAAAGTAACGCAATAGTTACTTTCTGAAGTAACTAGTTACTTTTATAATTTGTAACTGAGTAAGTAATTTAGTAACTTTTTGGAAGAAGTAACTAGTAACTGTAACTAGTTACTTTCTGAAAGTAACTTGCCCAACACTGGTCACTACTGACGGGGCGCCTTTAACACTTTGGATGCCCAACCCGAGTTTTCTCGGGTTTAACCCCCGCGGGTTGAATGCCCATAACGAGAATATTCGTTTTTTTCTCGTTTATTTTCTTTATTAGCGATCTGAATTCATATTTCATCAACGAGTCTACCGTTGGTAAATCAGCCACTCCAGGCGCTCAGATGTGAAAAAAGCGCCCCCTATCGTCTTCCAGATGGTAATTCATCCTTTTGGATTGGACTCAATGAAAAGGCATGAGAGAAAAAAACCCGGACTCCACATTTTACTTCTCACGCATGTGACCGGAGTCGATCAGCTTCATTCTGGACCCTCAGAGCAGCGGGGATTATGTGTTGTACAGTATATGTGGTGGATCAATAAAAGGATCTGTTTTCGGAATGGCGATCAGGAATTGGAATAATCCATTTGGATACCATCTGATCTCAGGTAAGGAATCTATTTTACCAGTATTAGGATAATCAGACCCGTTTTCACGGAGCTATAAGCTTTCCCCCTATGTGATATGGCTGTTTTGACTGTAAAAGCGATCAGGAACTGAGAGAATCTATTTTCAGCGTGCGGCACCAGCATGCACACGTACACATATACTATCGATAATCTAGCGTTTATTTGAAAACTATTCATAAATAGGCAGAAAAATGACAACGTTCTAGAATATTCCAGTACAGGGCGATTATCATGGAATCTCGTCTTTTTTCCGTGAAAACGAGGGCTTTTCAAAATGATATAAAACGGAAATGAACCGATAAAAAAACAATCCGCTTCGACAATGTTGACTGGAAATGGGTCATTGATAATGCGACGGGCAGATTAGACACATAGCCATAATTTAAAACATAGATTAGGCAATATTAACGTTAACATTGAAGTGGTGCTGGGCATTCAAGCACTAAATGTGCGCCCCCTGCTGGGCATTCAAAGTGTTAAAGGGAACGTTCACTGTATATGTATTTTGAGTAAAGTAGTGCTTTCTTTGCCTAAGTGACAGAGACGTTGTGTATGGAGGGAGCAGTACTGGGGACCATATGTTTATGTGACTGTTGAGCGTTGAGATTTTACTTGTCGCCCTTATTGCCAGTTGTCAATGTGTATGCTAACCTAATTTCTCAACAGCGGAGCAATAAGGTAACAGGTTGGGGAGACTATTGATCCCTACTTTCACCGGGTGTGAGGGGGTACGCCGCTTGTTAGACCGGACGCAGTTGTTCAGGGGGGTTACAGGGTACTAATGAGTATTTGTTATTATAACATCCTGCATGACTAACGTACCTGTTCCTAGGTTAGTAAATCCTAAGGCCCTGCCTACTGCATTCCTACCCCTTACGTCTAACAGCGTGGCCACCATAGTTGGGGGTTCGGTGGGACTTAGCTCCTCCGTGTCCCTGCTATCCGGTGTTCGTATAATCTCACCCTCACGAAGCGGAGGTTATCCACCCCGCTACACAAGTCACAAGTCAAGACGGGCAAGTCTCAAGCAAGTCACAAGTCAAGACGGGCAAGTCTCAAGTCAAGTCCCAAGTCGAGTCTCAAGTCTGAAACTTTGGGTTTTAAGTCCTAATGTGTTCTTTACTAATGTAATGTAATTTAAAAATGATAATGCCAACAGAGTAATAGTTAGTATTGTGAC
This sequence comes from Notolepis coatsorum, assembly GCF_963971535.1. Taxonomy (NCBI): domain Eukaryota; kingdom Metazoa; phylum Chordata; class Actinopteri; order Aulopiformes; family Paralepididae; genus Notolepis; species Notolepis coatsorum. The sequence goes on from NC_140176.1 coordinate 100,997,839, forward strand.
GAGCCTGGTGGTGTTCAGACTCGTCACGGTTCAAAAACAAACAAATTCAACTGTCCACACAAGTGCAATTTCAATCAATAAAGGATAAAGGAATAAAGAATATAGTCCGATGGGCAATTAGAATGGTCGTAATACAGCCCAAGGTCAAAAACACAAAATAGGCTCTCGTACAAAAAGGGGATTGTTCAATACTCAGAGTAGTCATCCGGTCCAGGGTCAGTACACAAGGGGGTTTCTCAGCCAGTCCAGGGTCCAGTACACAATGAACACCTTCTCGCCTTCACCTCTCCTCTCCACTACCTCTCACCTCACAAAACTCCGTAATAACAATCTCTCTCTCCGTACTTCGCTCCTACCTCACCTCCTCTCAACTATACTCTCTCTGTCCTAGTGTTTTATGGTATGTGTCTGGTGTGTGTGCGTGTGGGATGCGGGCGATCTAATGGTGCACATGTGTGTTCTATCAGTCCTAATCAGCTGCCTAATTGCTTCCTCTCCTCCCGTGGCAGTAGTATCTCCCATCCTTCACGTAGCCATGGGACGGGGGATGATATCTGCCACAGTATATTGAATTTAGATTATTCTGACTCACGACTTCCTGCTCTGCTCACGCAGCAACATGATAGGCGACTGACATGAACCCAAAGCGGAGCTGTAATCAGGGAAATTAGATCGATTCGCTTCTCGGCCTTATCCTTTTTAACATGTCGGGCACGGGGAGAGAATCTATAATCTCATGAAGTCACAACGAGTCACCGGCGTTAAAAAGTCAAAGTCGAGATGGTGCAAGTCTTTTGTGATCTCGTCACAGTCGAGTCTGAAGTCATCAAAAACACACAACTCGAGTCACCCGAGTCCACACCTCTCGCCGCAATTAGAAACTGGCCCCGGTAAATGTCCAACCCCCCCCCCCCCCCCCCAATGTACAGTTTACTCCCCCTCAAATGTATATATTCTCTTTTAGAAACTCTGTCTGTAAATAAACAGTACTGTATATTTGTATATCTTGTAGGTCATAAATGTCTGGATGTAACAGTACTGTATATCTGTATGTCGTGTATGTCATAAATGTTATGATGAATTGAAAATGGGGGACCCTGATGTAAACAAGATGAAAGTCTTTCTCTGGTCTGCAATGCATCCCCTTAAGAATTGTGTGTATTGAGCCGTACTGTATATATATATATTTTTTTATCCACTTTTTCTCCTCTTTTTCTATTTTTCTCCCATCCCAATTCCACTGTGCCAATTCCCCCCTCCCCTGTCTTGAACGTTGCTCGCATATGCCCCCCACTGGCCGGTTGTAGGGAGGATAGAAGCCTTGCATCACGTGTCCTCTCCGATACACGAGGAGGCAGCCTGTCACATCTTTTCACCTGCCAGCGCGGACTCTCATTGGCGAGGTGTAACGTGTGGGAGGCTCACACTACCCCCGCCATTTCCTGTCTCTGCTGTGCTGGCGTCCCCAACCGACCTGTAGGAGTCGCTGTCCACAACGTCCAGATTACCACCCATCGACTTCCACCCGCTAACTCTGCCAATTGAGTTAGTATGACGGCTGGCGCAAGCGTTGGTGACGCGCGCAACCAGCCACCCAGCCGCCATGAGCCGTACTGTATTGTACCTATTCTGCAATCTGTTAATAACATTTTCAATCAATCTATCGCCGAGTGTGAGTGGGAGAAACCCTCCTTTTCCCGTTTCCTGTTTCTCTCTATTTGTGTCTCTCTGCCGTCCTCCTCCCTCTCTCTCTCTCCGCCTCCTGTCTTTCCTGTAAACTCTCCTCCTCCCTTCCTGCTTCCCTCCCCTCTCATATAGAGAGGTGTAGTGGTTACGTCATTGGTGTTTCCGGCCGGTCCACCATCTTGAAAATGCAATGTATTTCCCCATTGCCCATTTCTAAATCGCCTCATTTAAAACAAATAAAGCGTGAACATTTGCATGGTGTACCTTTCTGTGCGTATTCATCCACAATCTATAGCTCAACATGAAAATATTCGCAATTAATCGTAAAAATAAATCGCAGAATTTTATTTCAACCAAAAATGCTCAAACAATAATGTTCGTGATAGAAGGGAACTCATTTTGTGCAACAATGGAAAGCTTGCCAATGTTCACGAGGCAGAATTGTTACAATAGCCGATAATTCATTTTCCCAATGATAAATCCCTATACGGGTGGACCTCGCGGGCGGTCCAAGGTGACGTCAGACTACACCTCCCCTCCCTCCCCCCTGCTGTGATCTCTGCCTCTGTCCCCCTGAACACCACGCTGCCGGGGTATTGGACAGAGAAAGAGCGCTTCCAACAACGTGAAACAGACACTTCCTGCAATTTCTACTTAGACCGTGATTAGCGCTGGAAAGGCCCGCCGCCGAGGGAAGAAAGAGAAGTCTGCTGGAAAATTGTATTGGAATGTTTCTGTTCTTTTTTCTGTTCTTTTTTTTTCTCTTTTTCCTTCTAATGAATAAATGTTTTGGCAGTTTGGTCTTGTTGCCTTCCACACGCACGCACACACGCACGCATGCACGCACGCACACACACACGCACACACACACGTGTGTACTGGTGTAAAGAAGCGAGCTATACAGGCTTTCATTAATAGCCTGGTAAAGCCGCCACTTCTTCTCTTCATTTTCAACAGTAACGACCTCTCTGTGAAAATGCCGTCTGTTTCTTTCCATCTGGTCGGGTGCACAGAGCGGCAACGGCGGGGGGGGGGGGGGGGGGGGGGGGGGGGGGAGAGAGAGAGAGAGAGAGAGAGAGAGAGAGAAAGGAAAATATTATTGGTAGTTATGATGATGTCTGTGCTGCGGACATTCATACAGTGATACAGTTGTACTGTATGGAGCTACTGTATCACGTGGAGGGAGGGACTGGGCGGGGGAGGGGGGAGGGCGGGGGAGGAAGCAGGTTTTAAAGTCGCCCATGTTATCCAACAAAAGACACATTTTTCTGCAACCTGGAAAAGCCGGTGCGTACATGTGTACAGCGTGTCTCTCCGCCCCGGGTGGGTTTCCTGTGAAAAACACCATATAAACGATCGCTCTGCAGGTGATACAACAGAACACCTATTGAGACGCACGTTGCATATTTAATTTTATTTCATTTTTTATTTATTCGTACATGGAATTATTACAGTCCAACAGTACATATTATTAATATGCTCCACTGAATTCCATGGCCGAAAGGAACGGGAACAAGACTATTCTTATTGCCCCTACACACATACAGTACACTGATAGACTAAGTGCAATGTTTACCAAACCAAACTGAATGTACATACTTATTTAGCAGAAATGGAAACATCAACACAATTAAATTAACATAGCTAAATACATTTTGTGTATCTATCAGTTAAATTACATAATTTAGGTTCATTGGCAGAACGCTCTCCTCCGAGTTCCCTGAACAGACACATTATTAATAACCTGGAGACTCGTCGCATAGTAAGACTCAACTGTGAAGGCAACGTTGGCTGAACCCTGAGTCATGCTCCAAACTGAACCCTGAGTCATGCTCCAAACTGAACAAGACTATTCTTATTGCCCCTACACACATACAGTACACTGATAGACTAAGTGCAATGTTTACCAAACCAAACTGAATGTACATACTTATTTAGCAGAAATGGAAACATCAACACAATTAAATTAACATAGCTAAATACATTTTGTGTATCTATCAGTTAAATTACATAATTTAGGTTCATTGGCAGAACGCTCTCCTCCGAGTTCCCTGAACAGACACATTATTAATAACCTGGAGACTCGTCGCATAGTAAGACTCAACTGTGAAGGCAACGTTGGCTGAACCCTGAGTCATGCTCCAAACTGAACCCTGAGTCATGCTCCAAACTGAACCCCAAGTCATGCTCCAAACTGAACCCTGAGTCATGCTCCAGACTGAACCCCGAGTCATGCTCCAACCTGAACCCTGAGTCATGCTCCAAACTGAACCCCGAGTCATGCTCCAAACTGAACCCCGAGTCATGCTCCAAACTGAACCCTGAGTCATGCTCCAGACTGAACCCCGAGTCATGCTCCAACCTGAACCCTGAGTCATGCTCCAACCTGAACCCTGAGTCATGCTCCAACCTGAACCCCGAGTCATGCTCCAAACTGAACCCTGAGTCATGCTCCAAACTGAACCCTGAGTCATGCTCCAAACTGAACCCAGAGTCATGCTCCAAACTGAACCCTGAGTCATGCTCCAACCTGAACCCTGAGTCATGCTCCAACCTGAACCCCGAGTCATGCTCCAAACTGAACCCTGAGTCATGCTCCAAACTGAACCCTGAGTCATGCTCCAAACTGAACCCCGAGTCATGCTCCAAACTGAACCCCGAGTCATGCTCCAAACTGAACCCTGAGTCATGCTCCAAACTGAACCCCGAGTCATGCTCCAAACTGAACCCTGAGTCATGCTCCAAACTGAACCCTGAGTCATGCTCCAAACTGAACCCTGAGTCATGCTCCAGACTGAACCCTGAGTCATGCTCCAGACTGAACCCCGAGTCATGCTCCAAACTGACTGGCTGAGAGGTTAGAGAGTTGTTGCTACGCGTTGCCACGGACGCCGGCGGTCGCCATCTTTGGCGGATCGATTACATTAATAACGTGCGTTGAGAAATCGCTAGAATTGCGAAGGTCAAGGTGGATCTGAGAGACTGAGAAGGTCTGTAAGGGGGAGAGGAGGCAGGCTGATGTAGATCTTAGAGAAAGTCTGTCAGATTAGATTAGATTAGATTAGATTCTTTAATGACCACCCAGCCAGGCTGGTGGAATTAGTTTTCAGTGCAGTTACAGCATTGTTCCAACATAGAACATATAACATCACTTACAATACATACATACTACATGCAGTTAAATACATAGATACATAATTACAAAGACCATAATATAGGGCGGTTAGGTGGCCGAGCGGAGATTGCGTTCGTCACCAACCCCGGAGCTGTGAGCTGGATTCGCCTGTTCGAATCCAGCTCACAGCTCCGGGGTTGTCACCAGCTTGGCTGGCCGTCTGCACTAATACAATTGGCTGTATTAGAGGGTGGGAGAAGCTGGCGGGGTGGGTCCGGGTCGTTGTAAACAGCGACTCCTACAGTTCGGTCGGGGCGCCTGCTAAGCGCGGATAGGACTTGAGAAGCTGGCGGGGTGGGTCCGGGTCGTTGTAAACAGCGACTCCTACAGTTCGGTCGGGGCGCCTGCTAAGCGCGGATAGGACTTGAGGGGGATAGTGTGATCCTACCACACGCTACGCCCTCTCGATGAGAATCCGCGCTGCCAGGTGAAAAGAAGCGGTGATTGGCTGGACGTGTGTCGGAGGAAGCACGTGGTAGCCTCCACTCTCCCAGATGATCTGACTGTGGGGGGTAAGTGCGCAGCGACCAGGAAGGGACTGGGAATTGGCATACGACTAACATTGGGATGGGAGAAAATCGGAGGAAAATGGAGGGGGGAAAAGATATAAAGAAAATCAAAAAAGACCATAATATCACAGCGTATGTCCATGTCCATAGCAACAGAGGTAGGGGGGGCTGCTACAGGGAGTTCAGTGTCCGTATGGCAGTGGGGAAGAAGCTGTTTTTAAAGCGGGATGTTTTGGTGGTCAGGGATCTGGGCCCCGTTCCCCGTACCTGGTTCAACTAAGTCGATCAAGATGTCATTATCCAGATTCAGTTAACCCGATGTTTGAAGCCGGGATTTTCCTGTTCCTCGAAGGTGGATTCAGTCTCGTTAACTCAAGCCAGACTTGAGACCCAGGATAAGTGCGCGCGGCCGCTCCAGTTGAAAAGCCAGCACGTATCGATGGCAGAGATCCTGATTCTCTAGCAGCATTGATTGATTAATTGATTTAGAACTTTATTAACATATTGCAGTACGGCTCAATCGCCTCGCCGACAAGTTAAATGCGTTATCTATAGGCTAATTTTAAGTCCCTCATTACCTCAATCAATCAGATTATATTTCTTTAAACTTGCCTGCTGGATTGAATAATCAAATGAGATCTTGCTAGCGAAAATAATTAGTTAAACTGTTATAAAGAATAACGATACGGCTCTCTTCCCATTGATTGATGTATGGTCGAGCTTTTACTTATCTCCACTGTGGTGTAACGGGTTCTTCTTTTGACTTTCACGCAGACGACCGGGGTTCGAAACCTAGTCTTTCCCTTCTTTTTGCGATGTAGGAATAATTCAATTTGGTGCACGTTGAGAGCTATATAAAGAATGACATCCTCAATGCATGTAGATTTATAATATTTTTACTTAAAACTAGGCTACTTTGGCGTATAATCATTAATATTATATTCCAAAAAATTATATTGGAAACACGGGGTTTCGAACACCGGTCGCTGGGTTGCAAGGCTTGAGCACTACCGCTGCGCCACTGTGCCAGATGGGATAAATTCATTGTTTATACATTAATGAACGAGAGACCCGTGTTTAGAATATACTTTATTTTGAATGAAGTTTTATCTCTTTATCCTCATTCATTAATGTGACGTCAACGGCTCATTCAATTTCTCAAATCCGTCAAACAGCGCATCTCATCAGACATCTTAATCCCAGTTACAATTAAAATAACCACATAATGTGTACATCGCACCGAGAGAGCGCCACGGTATATATAACGTGCATTATTTAGGACAAAGTGAATTTAGTATCAGCATTTTGGGTCTATTTTACATTTCAAAAGACCCCTCTGGAAGAATGGAGCACAAAAATGTAATTCAGAATGGTATAACGCAGATCCTAGACTGTGGGAATAATTTCAGGAAACGAGCTGTCACTTTCTTTGCGGGGGCGTGGCTGTGCTTCATCCGGCTAACTTGAACTTAAACTCTGCTTTCGACCAGGCTCAAACTTTTGGATCTGTTGTCATGGTGATTTGGACAATCCAGGTACGGGGAACCGGAAAGTCCGGCTTAAGTCAGACTTAACCGAAAGTTATCCGGCTAACTCAGTTATCCAGGTACGGGGAACGGGGCCCTGTAGCGTAGCGCATGAGAGGAGGCAGGATGAGGTGGATCCGAGAGACTGAGGGGGCTTTCTCACTAGGCATCCGGGGCCGAATACCAGCACAATTGCCCCAAAAGTAGTGTAATGAGAACGCTACGTGTAGGGTTGGGCATCGTTTGGATTTGAACGATTCCGATTCTCCATATCGATTCCTGTTCTGACCGATTCTCGATTCCGATTCTTTGAGGTGCAGGTCCCAGCTTATTTCGCAGGAGAATTTTTTTTTTGTGAAAATTGTACATGTTTTTCATACTATTCACATTTTCAGTTGACTTGATACAGTTTAATTTGGTTGCTGTACTGTAACTAGGGTATTAATTAACAAAGTACAATTTAATTTTTTTTAAGAATCGAAATGCAGATATGTTACTTCCAGAACCGGAAGTTAGGAACCGGTTCCTAATTAGAATCGGTTTTCGGTGCCCAACCCTAGCTACGTGCCACCTTAAGGCGATGAGAGAGACAGACAGACAGACAGACAGACAGACAGACAGACAGACAGACAGACAGACAGACAGACAGACAGACAGACAGACAGACAGACAGACACCAGGGCGCAGGGAGCGCTTATTGTTGCGTCAACTCGCTAAAGCACGTCTCATTCTATCTCATTCGATCCCGAAAATGTTTTATCCGAGAGCAAAGAAGTGTTGAAGCGCCAGCTATAGCAAACCGACTAGGTGCATACCGCCCCCTGCTGTATCGGGGTGTTGCTCTCCTCAATTGTGCTCGGGGACGAAACGAGATTGGTAGTGAGGAAGCAGGCCGGAGGGGGGAGTGGGGAGGAGGGGGGGGGCTATCGTTCTCGAGGACGGAACAGACCAACCGTACCTAATGAGAAAAAACGCCCTGAGAAGGTCTGTAAGGGGGCAAGGAGGTCAGTGAAGTACGGAGGGGGGGGGGGGGGGGCAGTGGGCGAAGGGCTCTGTAGGTGAGAACCAGGATTTAGACATTGATCTGATGGGAGACAGAAAGCCAGTGAAGGTCTTTGGTTGACTGGGTTGATGCGGTGCCTTGGTCTGGTGTTAGCTTAGAGGGAGTTAGATGGTGTTAGCTTAAGAGTTAGATGGATGCACCCTGAACCATTTTGGAGCCTTTTAATGGATCCGGCACAGAGACAGAGAAGTGAGCTGCAGCGCTCAAAGATGGGAGACGATAAAGGCTGCGAGTGTTTCACCTGCAGGGCATGGGAGGGAGGGAGGGAGGACCGGGTCTTTGCAACATTGCAGAGGTGGTGACGGAGGATTTGACAACTTGGTGGATGTGAGGGTTGAGTGAGAGGGTGGGGGTCAAAGATCACACCAAGGGTCCCATCGCCGCGCCAATCCGCTTCGAGGTTCATGACCCCCGCATACCGTGCCGCGAGTCAATGGTCTCTAACTACACACCCTCAAGACCCACTCCTGTCTGAGCTCCAGGAGGGTCCTCAAAGAGAAGCAGGCTATTCTGAAATAATAATAATACAAATAAATATATATATAGTAATAATAAACTTCTTGCTGTCTTTTCCTATTATGTACTATTATGTACTTTACTTCTACCTACCATGCTAATATGTCTATACTACTATGCTAACCTTCTAAGTAGGGATGTCCGATATTATCGGCCGACCGATATTATCGGCCGATATCGGCAGTAAAATGTGATATCGGAAAATATCGGTATCGGTTTAAAAAAAGAAAAAAACAATAACAATATTTGTTATATATATATCCAGTGAAATTATTAGTTACCTGAAATTATTCCGTTTTTTGGGGTGGGAAACCCTGCATATATCGGTATCGGTTGATATCGGTTGATATCGGTATCGGAAATTAAGAGTTGGACAATATCGGAATATCGGTATCGGTAAAAAAGCCAATATCGAGCATCCCTACTTCTAAGGTTTCTCTCCTCCACATTGCCTGTGGTGCATTTTTTCCTATTGCTAGGTTTTAGTGAGTTGTTCCTTACCTTCGCGTGTTGCATTCATTTATTTTATTTATTAAAAAAAAATTGGATTTCATGGTGTTGTTTGTTTTGTTCTTGATTTATTGTGATGTTTCTTCTTGACTCGTTTAAAGAAGACGTGTCCGGCCCATGGGGACATTAACGTGTGTTGTCGGGCCTCACAAATACATTTGATTTGATTTGATTGGATAGGAGTGTTACAGAGTGTTTAGTGTTTGACACTATTTGACGAACAATACCACTGATCCCTAGCTGCCAGAGATGTGCCCCTCAATATGCTGACTTGTTGTTCACAATCTGCAAGTGGCTTTGGATAAAAGCATCGGCTAAATTACTAAATGTTAATGTGATTTGATTTGATTTGATTTAATGTTGCATGTCTGGGGAGACAGTGCTGCTGTCAATGGAGAGAGTAGGATTTTTGACTTTACTGAAGGTGGACATGGTTTTGGTGGTTTTGTCTCTGTTGACTTTTATTAATTTATTGACATTTATTGCAGACAGACAGGAGTCCTTGAGAGACGCGGGAGGGTTGTGGGAGGATTTGGTGCTGGGGTACATCTGAGTGTTGTCGGCATAGCAGTGAAAGTCCACGTTGAAATGGTGGAGAATCTGACAGAGAGAGAGAGAGAGGACGTAGAAGATGAAGAGGAATAGTTGTTGAGGAAGACGAGGTGTGATCTGTTAGTGGAGAGGAGGAGAGAGGAGCAGAGAGGAGGAGAGAGGAGCAGAGAGGAGGAGAGAGAGAGGAGGAGAGAGGAGCAGAGAGGAGGAGAGAGGAGGAGAGGGGAGCAGAGAGGAGCAGAGAGGAGCAGAGAGGAGCAGAGAGGAGAGAGGAGCAGAGAGGAGGAGAGATGAGCAGAGAGGAGGAGAGAGGACTAGAGAGGAGCAGAGAGGAGGAGAGAGGAGCAGAGAGGAGCGAGGAGCAGAGAGGAGGAGAGAGGAGGAGAGAGGAGCAGAGAGGAGCAGAGAGGAGGAGCAGAGCGAGAGGAGCAGAGAGGACTAGAGAGGAGGAGAAAGGAGCAGAGAGGAGCAGAGAGGAGGAGAGAGGAGCAGAGAGGAGGAGAGAGGACTAGAGAGGAGCAGAGAGGAGCAGAGAGGAGCAGAGAGGAGCGAGGAGCAGAGAGGAGGAGAGAGGAGCAGAGAGGAGCAGAGAGGAGGAGAGAGGAGCAGAGAGGAGCAGAGAGGTGCAGAGAGGGGCAGAGAGGAGGAGCAGAGAGGAGGACTAGAGAGGAGCAGAGAGGAGCAGAGAGGAGGAGAGAGGAGCAGAGAGGAGGACTAGAGAGGAGCAGAGACAAGCAGAGAGGAGGAGAGAGGAGCAGAGAGGAGGAGAGAGGAGCAGAGAGGAGCAGAGAAGTGCAGAGAGGAGCAGAGAGGAGCAGAGAGGAGCAGAGAGGAGCGAGGAGCAGAGAGGAGCAGAGAGGAGGAGAGAGGAGCAGAGAGGAGCAGAGAGGAGGAGAGAGGAGCAGAGAGGAGCAGAGAGGTGCAGAGAGGGGCAGAGAGGAGGAGCAGAGAGGAGGACTAGAGAGGAGCAGAGAGGAGCAGAGAGGAGGAGAGAGGAGCAGAGAGGAGGACTAGAGAGGAGCAGAGACAAGCAGAGAGGAGGAGAGAGGAGCAGAGAGGAGGAGAGAGGAGCAGAGAGGAGCAGAGAGGTGCAGAGAGGAGCAGAGAGGAGCAGAGAGGAGGAGAGAGGTGCAGAGAGGTGCAGAGAGGAGGAGAGAGGAGCAGAGAGGAGGAGAGAGGAGCAGAGAGGAGGACTAGAGAGGAGCAGAGGAGAAAGGAGCAGAGAGGAGCAGAGAGGAGGAGAGAGGAGCAGAGAGGAGGAGAGAGGAGCAGAGAGGACTAGAGAGGAGCAGAGAGGAGGACTAGAAAGGAGCAGAGAGGAGCAGAGAGGAGGAGAGAGGAGCAGAGAGGAGCAAAGAGGAGGACTAGAGAGGAGCAGAGAGGAGAAAGGAGCAGAGAGGAGCAGAGAGGAGGAGAGAGGAGCAGAGAGGAGGAGAGAGGAGCAGAGAGGAGGAGAGAGGTGCAGAGGGGAGCAGAGAGGAGGAGGAGAGAGGAGAAGAGAGGAGCAGAGAGGAGCAGAGATGAGGAGAGAGGAGAGAGGAGCAGAGAGGAGGACTAGAGAGGACCTGAGAGGACTAGAGAGGTGTTGGGATTCTGGTGAGCAAGAGGTTGTGGCTCAGCTCAGGCTATGGAAGGCTGCACTCGGGTCAAGTAGGATGAAGAGGTTGTGGCTCAGGCTATGGAAGGCTGCAGAGGATGAAGAGGTTGAGGCCTCTGGCAGGTCCCAGTCCTGTGCAGCAGGAGGAAGCCAGGCTGGAGGGAATAAGTGAGACGAATAAATTGTTGGGTTTGAAGTCGAATTCAGACCATTAGCTTTTATATTAAATGGCTGAGTTTCATGGATCTTTTAATAAATTCAACTCTTCATTCAAACTCTTTGTATCTCTACCATGGCATAACATACCAAGGCAACCAAGTACCTCATGTCGAATGAGTCAGACTTCTAGAGAACTCCCCCGGACC
>NC_140176.1:101009537-101164537 GCF_963971535.1 Notolepis coatsorum
CACCATAATGTATCGCGTCATTTCAACGTGGAATTAAGGAATATCGAAATAAAAGCACACAGTTGTTGAACGTGATCATGCATATATATACATATGCACTATGTTATCAATACACATTTATAAAACGAGGCATATTTAGCCAAAATATGTTGCCAGAACATCAAAAAAATATATATATATATTAAATGGATTAAAAAAATATATATATTACTTGCCAATGCACTGTCACCTACCCACGACACCACGACCCCACTTTGGGTCACGGCCCGTAGTTTGAGAACCGCTGGTTTAGACGGTTTGGGGGAAACTCTCCTCGACTCGTCTGAAGTACAGGAAGCTGCGTGATGCTTTATAGTACACTTTGTAAACAGACTGCATTTATATTGCACTTTTATCCAAAGAGCTTTACAACTTATGCCTCACATTCACCCGTCTGTCACGCTGGAGACGACCGTCAGGAAGGTGCCGACCTGCTCATCGGGATCCGTTAAGGGGTTAAGTGTCTTGCTCAAGGACACTTCGACACGCTGCCAGGAGGAGCCGGGAATCGAACCGGGGAACCTTCTGATTACCTGGCGACCGCTGTACCTCCTGAGCTGCTGTCGTTCCTCTTTGTGTGTATAGGACACAATGACAAGCTTGTCCTTATCTGGGAAAGATGAGCGTAAACGTCCAACGATTACTTATGAACCTCGACCTCACAGGATCACAGCGACATTTACCACTTCAAACCTTCCCTCTTGTGCCCCCGTAACAAGTTAGCAGAGTTATAATGCTAAGCAGGAAAGTGTTGCATCAAGTTCAAGGCCATATAATCTTTAATAAAAAAAAAAAAGTCTTTTCAGGAAGAGCACTAAGAGCATAACCTCAATATATCTGTAAAAGATTACAAATATTTCCGAATTTTAACCACTTATCTTCCCGTTTGTTTGATAGTAAATCCCCTTTTATGACAAAAAACGCAGAAATCTGCATTTATTTCATATTTATAAAGTTTTCAACCCCATATTGCAGCGTGGAAACATGCACCAAGTCCTTGTGAAAAAGAATCCGTCTTTATATTTACAAATGAATGACTAATTCGGTCAGAAATAGCTGAGACGCTAACGTTAGTAAGCACTGCTTATTGATTATTATATCCGCGGGGGTTACAGTACACGTTCTCCCGGTACATTCTGAAGACACACCGCTGTCTGCTGAAGCACCATGGCTCTTCCGCACATTAGTGAGATCAGAGCAGCGCGAGGGGGCAGCACCTCGGCATCAACGTGTTCAGCTCAGCAGCTGTGACACGGAGAGGAAGGAGGAGGAGAGAGTCCTTCCAATCATGCTTGCTCGCTATCCGCCCCCCCCCCCCCCCCCCCCCCAGTTTAAACCACTCCATCCAGTTTAAACCAGTCCACCCAGTTTAAACCACTCCACCCAGTTTAAACCAGTCCACCCAGTTTAAACCAGTCCACCCAGTTTAAACCACTCCACCCAGTTTAAACCAGTCCACCCAGTTTAAACCAGTCCACCCAGTTTAAACCACTCCACCCAGTTTAAACCAGTCCACCCAGTTTAAACCAGTCCATCCAGTTTAAACCAGTCCACCAAGTTTAAACCAGTCCACCCAGTTTAAACCACTCCACCCAGTTTAAACCAGTCCACCCAGTTTAAACCAGTCCACCCAGTTTAAACCACTCCACCCAGTTTAAACCACTCCACCCAGTTTAAACCAGTCCACCCAGTTTAAACCACTCCATCCAGTTTAAACCACTCCATCCAGTTTAAACCAGTCCACCCAGTTTAAACCAGTCCACCCAGTTTAAACCACTCCACCCAGTTTAAACCACTCCACCCAGTTTAAACCACTCCACCCAGTTTAAACCACTCCATCCAGTTTAAACCAGTCCATCCAGTTTAAACCAGTCTATCCAGTTTAAACCACTCCACCCTTGGGGGACCCTGATGGAAACAAGACAAACGTCTTTCTCAGGTCTGCATCCTCTTAACAATTGTGTGTATTGAGCCGTACTGTATTGTACCCCTTCTGCAATCTGTTAAATAAAGTTCTCATTCATTCATTCATTCATTCACCCAGTTTAAACCACTCCACCCAGTTTAAACCACTCCACCCAGTTTAAACCAGTCCACCCAGTTTAAACCAGTCCATCCAGTTTAAACCACTCCACCCAGTTTAAACCACTCCATCCAGTTTAAACCACTCCATCCAGTTTAAACCACTCCATCCAGTTTAAACCAGTCCACCCAGTTTAAACCAGTCCATCCAGTTTAAACCAGTCTATCCAGTTTAAACCAGTCCACCCAGTTTAAACCAGTCCATCCAGTTTAAACCAGTCCACCCAGTTTAAACCAGTCCACCCAGTTTAAACCAGTCCACCCAGTTTAAACCAGTCCATCAGTTTAAACCAGTCCATCCAGTTTAAACCAGTCCACCCAGTTTAAACCAGTCCATCAGTTTAAACCAGTCCACCCAGTTTAAACCAGTCCACCCAGTTTAAACCAGTCCATCAGTTTAAACCAGTCCACCCAGTTTAAACCAGTCCACCCAGTTTAAACCAGTCCACCCCAGTTTAAACCAGTCCATCAGTTTAAACCAGTCCACCCAGTTTAAACCAGTCCACCCAGTTTAAACCAGTCCACCCAGTTTAAACCAGTCCATCAGTTTAAACCAGTCCATCCAGTTCCGCATCACACTCCCAGTTTCCCACGCGGACGAGAGGCTCCTCACAAGGCCCCCGCCTCGACCGCCCCGTGTTCAACGGTTGGACCGGCGCAGCCTCTGCATACCGACTGTGTGTCTCCTTGGAGTCGGCAGCGGCGGAGCTGGTGTGCGGCTGGACTCCATCGGCAAACAGAACACTCCCTCACAATGAAACATTTTTATGGTTCCCAATATTTCTTCTCTTCAATCCCACAGAATGTGATGCCTCTGCCAGCTGTTTCCCTGCGACGCTGCTGCCAGAGACATCTCAACCAGGAACCGGCTCAGCGGCAGCCATGTCCTCCGCGACTGCGTTTCCCATCACAGCTGCGAGCGGAGGCCCAGAATGCATCTGGGAGAGGGGCGGTGGGTGGAGGAGGGGGGGGGGGGGGGGGTTGTGTAAAGATGACCGATGTTAAAGGTAGAATAACAAAGGTTCTGTGTTCTGGCCCATGTAAATGTCCTAACACAACCCCCTCCAATGTACAGTAAATTACCAAGTATGGTCTTGTCAATATTCCAATGTACAGTTTTGCTTGTACAGTTGTACAGTGTGTGTCCCCCACCCCACCCCCCCACCTACCCAACCCCCCCCACCCAACCACCTCCAATGTACAGTGTCCCCCACCCACCCCTCCTACCCAACCTCCCCCCCAACCACCTCCAATGTACAGTCCCCCCCCCCACCTACCCAACCTCCAATGTACAGTTTCTACGTCAAATGTATATACTCTCTTTTCTGGACTCTTTTTTGTATCACAAACAGTACTGTATTTGCAAATCTGGTATGTCATAAATGTATAGATGTAGCAGTACTGTCTATCTGTATGTCATGTATGTGATATATGTTATGATGAATTGAAAATGGGGGACCCTGATGTAAACAAGACGAAAGTCTTTCTCTGGTCTGCATCCCAAGTTTCAAGTTTCAAGTTTCAAGTTTCTTTAATAGTTGTCATACAGAAGTACAGAATACTTTCATACAAAATGCTTCTTACTGTTACGCTCCAGAGACTGTGCAAGACAAGATAGTATCAAATAACATAGTATAGCATGTAATTTAGAAGTAGAAAATGAGGTCACAGTGTTCAGTATAGACATATGTACAATGTTTGATGCAGAATAGACGTAACTGAGTTACCATATAATATACAATACTATGCAGTGTACTTGTTGTGAAGGATCAGATTAAACCGAATATATATATTTATTTGTATATATATATTTAATTGTATTTGTATATCGTTTGATATCCCCTGTATATTCCTTGTACAATATGCATTGAATATCCCTTTAGTCTACTAAACAGCCCATAATAGTTTCATTCTACCATTGGACGAGAACCTGGCGCCAGGTTGCCATACCCCTAGGTCCAAGTTCAATCGTGCCGCCTAACATGTCGTGGCAAGCCCCGGTTCCGCGCAGGAATATGTCGGGCGAAATACGTATGGTACTATTTGTTCATAGCGCATATATATATGGCGCAAGTAAAGTAGAACTTCCTTTTTAGTCCAGTTCTTTACCAACAGTGTGACAGACGCGAAGCCTCCCCACGACGCACGTGTGGTGTAGTAAGGCCTACTTGGCCCAGAATAGGCATTGAGATATTGTGTAGATTAATAGTTGAATAGTCATAGTTTGGCACTATACCGTCGAGTTGGACGTATTCTATTAAGCTAATAATAGTCTATTTATGTATGGTGCATCGTTCGGTTAGAGTTCTAAAGTTATCAGTACCCCCATCGTTCCTGACGTTATCTGGACGCTTAACCAGGCTGAGCAGACCCCTAGTGGTGCTTGCATCCGAGGAGCTCCGGGCCAAGAGCGACTGGTCCTGTATATTGGATTACTCTACCCGGACGACGGCGAGCCTTCCACGGCTTGGATTATGCTTTGGGTGCTTTGATTATTCCATGGATAAAGGCCAACACTGCGGAGTGTTGGAACTACCCCCCGGAGAGGACTCCAGGTGAGACGGCGCTCTACACCAGTGAGGTCGCCTCACGTCTCTCCGTTGTGGACCGGCAGCTACCGTCCACAGAGGGTCCAGCTGTATTCGTCTGCGGACCGAGGTTCTGTGGGCACCGTGTCCAAGACTTTGGATTCTCCCAAGACACCGTCGGCCAGATGGGATACCGCCAGCGGCTTCTCTAACCCCCCCCTCCTACTGTCTTACAACCAGCGGGACCCCCCCCCCCCCTTAGTGTATCCAGCTATAATCATTTAAGTACCATCGCTATCGTTTCCTAAATATTCCAGGTTGTATACTTACTCCCTGCGTAACCAGAGATTGGACATTCAATGTTGATTTACCTACGAATACTCATTTGCCATAAAAGTGCATATTTCATATTTCAAATCATAAATGTAATTAAGTGAACGTTGTATATACCTTTTGCTATATTAAACCTTCGATTTGGTACATTTGTGTGGATTCGTTTCATCAGGTGGGAAAGTGTTCATCATACTTATATCATGTACTGGATGGCCAGAAGTTAAAGTACAAGAGGTAGTGGTATTAAATATCATATCTAACAATACAGTCAGGGAATTGTACCCCTCAGTTACAATTGGTCCTTCGAGCCGGAGGGTAACTAGTGTAATATTAATATAGTGTTATTAATATCGAAATGGCCTATGATGAACACGCCACGAAACGATCCTCCTGACCAAGAACGCCCGCGGCGCAGACGACAGACACCTCAGTACTTAGAGGCTTACACTGTCAGTCAACTACCTAGCCTTCGACAAACGGTAAACGCGGTAAAAGTAGAAAGTAAAATTATGTCTGACCTTAACGACCAGGTTTCCCCGACCACAGAGGCCCTAGTAGGTCCTAATGTAACTGACCAAGCTCACGGTGGGGACCAGGAGGGAATTGACATGCCTTTACCCCCCGCCACTACCCAAGAAGTAGTCCCCGACCAGCCCCGGGAGGAAGACGACCCTACAGAGAGAGAACTCTGCACGGAAGAAGAGGAGGAGAGCGCCGAAGAAATAGAGCTCCAGGACTCCCCAACGAGTACCCCCAGGAGCGGCTCACGCAGGAGCGGCTCACCTCCACAACCGCCTTCCCCCGGCGAAGCGGAGAGGGTGCTACAACAGGCGTTCCTCGTCAGCCTGACAGCCTCTACCGAACGCGATCGACTTCAAGCGCAACAACGGAGCGAAGAAGAGCGCATACGCCTGGAGATGAGACGCCTTCAGACGGAAGAGAATATGGCAAGAGACCGGGCAGACACCCAGCGTGCCGCTGCCGGTGCCCAAAGAGACGCAGAGCGCGAACTCGCTCTCATCCAGCGCGAAGCCGAGCGCGACAGACTACAAGCCGAGCGCGACAAGCTACAAGCGCAGCTAATGGAGCAGCTGATCCGCAAGGCAACACCCTCTCCCTCCGCCAGGGGTTCAAGGAACTCGTCGAGACAAAAGTCAAGGGCAGCGTCTCCTCAACGAGCAAGCGACCCTGAACTTGACCAACAGACTGAGCCTATACCCCCCGCAGACCCCCTTCCCAGACTGGTCCAAGCGAGACCCAGCTACAAGGAAGGAGCGGCATACACTGCGGAGAAGCAAGATAAACGACTACAGGGTCTGGAAGATCTGATAGAGGAAGAAGAGGGAGAGGAGGAGAACCAAGCCCGACGACAGCACAGTACTCCACCGGACCAGGAGGTCCAGTGCAGCCCAGGCTATACCCCCGCGGCGCTGCGCTACAGACCCCCGACTCTATTCACGGGTGAGCACGACGCACGACCAGCCCCGAGGAATAGCACCTGGACCAGCTGGCTATGGTGCCCTGCCGGTACCAGCCCACAGAGAGGTGCAAGAGGAGACTCGCCTAGGAGGCCTCTCCCCCAACGCTCGCCGATGTATCCGCCACCCACGGCGTCATACATTGCTATACCGCGCACCAGACGGAGTGTGTACAGAACACTCGCCAGACAATATGACCCGTTGGGATGTATTCTACCTTACACCACCAGGGCAAAGATGATTGTACGAGCACTATGGGACAAGGACCAGGGCTGGGACGACCCAATACCCGCACACCTTGCCTCAACATGGAGAGAGTGGGAGACGGAACTCCGCTCACTCCCAGGCGTCAATATACGCCGCAGCTACTTCCCATCCACAGTGAGGCCAGAGACATGCGAGATTGATCTACACGTCTTCAGCGACGCCTCCGAAGTAGCCTACGGATCGGTGGCCTACTTGCGTGCCCAAGAGAAGGGAGGAAAGATACACACTGCTTTCATCCTGGCCCGCTCAAGAATAGCCCCACGTAAGCAACAATCTATCCCACGTCTAGAGCTCTGCGCAGCCCTCGCAGGAGCGCATCTAGCCACGTTAATCCAACGTGAACTCACCATTCCGGTGCACAGAACAATCTTGTGGTCAGACTCCACGACAGTACTCACATGGATCAAGTCTGATTCATGCAGATACAAAGTCTTCGTGGGAGTCAGAGTCACCGAGATTCAAGAGTTAACCGAAGAAGCAAGCTGGCGGTATGTGGACACCAAACACAACCCAGCTGACGTCATCACCCGGGGAATGTCTCTGGATGACCTAACCCGTCGCAACATCTACAGTGACGGACCAGAATTCCTCAAGCTCCCGGAAGGAGATTGGCCTACGCCCACCCCGCGGGAAGCAAGTAACGAGGAGGCTGAGAACAAGAAACCTATGTTCTGTGGACTGAGCACTGTCGCCTCCACAGACCCCAACATAGATGACTGCATTACCCTAGAGAGTGCGCAGCAAAGAACATTCCTGCGGCACCACCCAGAGATTCAGTCCACCACTGACATGTCAGCAGCTGACTACGAAGAAGCAGAACTTCTTCTACTACAACGAGCCCAGAGAGACTCGTTCCCCGATGAGCTAGACTGTCTACAGGGAGGAAACCCTGTCCCATCAGACAGCAGACTGATTCACCTGGCACCAGAGAGTGACGCCCATAATCTCATCAGAGTGGGTGGTCGCCTGCGGAGAGCCCCCGATCTACCAGATGACATTAAGTACCCGATCGTCTTGAACAGCCGACACAAGGTCACAGAGCTGATCATAAAGAAATACGACGAGGATGTACACCACGCAGGAGCAGAGAGAGTCTTCGCGGATATCAGACGTCGTTATTGGATATTGCAAGGGAGAGAAGCAGTACGGCGCTTCCAGCGAACCTGTCTAGACTGCCGTAAGTGGCGCGCGCAGCCCAGCATACCACGGATGGCTGACTTACCCCCCTGTCGCCTCCGAATCGGCGACAAGCCATTCCACTCCACAGGCATGGACTGCTTTGGCCCGTTGTATATAAAGAGAGGAAGAGGCACCGAGAAGCGGTGGGGTATTGTATTCAAATGCATGACCACCAGAGCGATACATATCGAGCTCCTTCCGACCATGAGCACAGACTCATTCCTTATGGCCTTCCGAAGATTCACATCACGGAAAGGAAAACCGTCTACATTGTTGTCTGATCACGGGACCAACTTCAAAGGCGGAGAAAGAGAGCTGAGAGAGAGCTTCCAAGCTATGGGCCCAGAACTTAAGACCCACCTCGCTCCATCCCAGATTGACTTCCAGTTTAATCCCCCGAACGCACCCCACTTAGGTGGAACCGGGGAACGAGAAGTACGTTCTATAAAGACAGCCCTGTACGCCGTGCTCGGGGCCCAGACTGTGGCGGAGGAAGTCCTAATGACAGTCCTCACGGAGATCGAGGGAGTATTGAACTCAAAGCCCCTCGGTTACGTCTCCAGTGATGTAGCAGATGTCGACCCAGTCACCCCCAACACACTCCTAATGGGGCGGCTGGACCCCGCGCTACCCCAGACAATGTACAGGCCTGAAGAAGCGAACGGCCGAAGAATGTGGAGGTACAGCCAAGTACTAGCTGACAAGTTTTGGAGCAGCTTCCTACTTCACTACCTACCGTCTCTACAGACCCGCCAGAAGTGGGTAAAAGAGAGAGACAATTTGACAGAAGGAACAGTCGTCATGATTATTGACCAGTCACTACCCAGAGCTATGTGGCCGGCTGGCCGCGTAAGCAAAGTGATCACCGGTGCCGATGGCAAGGTCCGAGCAGCTGAAGTACTCGTCCAAGGGCGCACTTACACACGTCCCGTGGCGAGGCTCATAGAACTGCCCCGACTCCCAGATACTATCGATGATGACCATGACCCCATGACTTTGTGAGTTGACTGACCCTTACAGCGGACCTTGAGTGGTAGACAGTGCGGTTAATCTGTCTCTGCTTAGCTAATTAGGTGGGACTAATTAGGGGGCGGCTGTTGTGAAGGATCAGATTAAACCGAATATATATATTTATTTGTATATATATATTTAATTGTATTTGTATATCGTTTGATATCCCCTGTATATTCCTTGTACAATATGCATTGAATATCCCTTTAGTCTACTAAACAGCCCATAATAGTTTCATTCTACCATTGGACGAGAACCTGGCGCCAGGTTGCCATACCCCTAGGTCCAAGTTCAATCGTGCCGCCTAACATGTCGTGGCAAGCCCCGGTTCCGCGCAGGAATATGTCGGGCGAAATACGTATGGTACTATTTGTTCATAGCGCATATATATATGGCGCAAGTAAAGTAGAACTTCCTTTTTAGTCCAGTTCTTTACCCTCCAACAGAGTGACAGACGCGAAGCCTCCCCACGACGCACGTGTGGTGTAGTAAGGCCTACTTGGCCCAGAATAGGCATTGAGATATCGTGTAGATTAATAGTTGAATAGTCATAGTTTGGCACTATACCGTCGAGTTGAACGTATTCTATTAAGCTAATAATAGTCTATTTATGTATGGTGCATCGTTCGGTTAGAGTTCTAAAGTTATCAGTACCCCCATCGTTCCTGACGTTATCTGGCCGCTTAACCAGGCTGAGCAGACCCCTAGTGGTGCTTGCATCCGAGGAGCTCCGGGCCAAGAGCGACTGGACCTGTATATTGGATTACTCTACCCGGACGACGGCGAGCCTTCCACGGCTTGGATTATGCTTTGGGTGCTTTGATTATTCCATGGATAAAGGCCAACACTGCGGAGTGTTGGAACTACCCCCCGGAGAGGACTCCAGGTGAGACGGCGCTCTACACCAGTGAGGTCGCCTCACGTCTCTCCGTTGTGGACCGGCAGCTACCGTCCACAGAGGGTCCAGCTGTATTCGTCTGCGGACCGAGGTTCTGTGGGCACCGTGTCCAAGACTTTGGATTCTCCCAAGACACCGTCGGCCAGATGGGATACCGCCAGCGGCTTCTCTAACCCCCCCCTCCTACTGTCTTACAACCAGCGGGACCCCCCCCCCCCTTAGTGTATCCAGCTATAATCATTTAAGTACCATCGCTATCGTTTCCTAAATATTCCAGGTTGTATACTTACTCCCTGCGTAACCAGAGATTGGACATTCAATGTTGATTTACCTACGAATACTCATTTGCCATAAAAGTGCATATTTCATATTTCAAATCATAAATGTAATTAAGTGAACGTTGTATATACCTTTTGCTATATTAAACCTTCGATTTGGTACATTTGTGTGGATTCGTTTCATCAGGTGGGAAAGTGTTCATCATACTTATATCATGTACTGGATGGCCAGAAGTTAAAGTACAAGAGGTAGTGGTATTAAATATCATATCTAACAATACAGTCAGGGAATTGTACCCCTCAGTTACAGTACTAATGTACAGTACTATATAGTGCAAAGCAGAAATGGGATGAGGTACAATTTAGGTACAATTTACAGTAAGGTGTACGAGTTGTAGTGCAATCCTTCATCAATAAATATAAAGTGTGGGGAGTGGGTGCTACAGTGTGTTTGTTTAAAGTGGGTGTGTGCTATAAAGTGTGTGGAGTGGGTGCTACAGTGTGTTTGTTTAAAGTGAGTGTGTGCGTGTGGATGTGTGTGCTATGTGCGTTTGGTGGTTGTTGTTGTGTAGTGTTCATTGTTCGTTTAGCAGCCTGATGGCCTGGGGATAGAAGCTTCTTCTGAGTCTTTCTGTGCTCGCCTTGAGACTCCGGTATCGCTTGCCTGACTGCAGCAGTTCAAAGAGGCAGTTGTTCGGGTGACTGGAGTCTTTAATGATTCTCTTAGCCTTGCCCTTGCAACGCTTGTTGTAAATGTTCTGGAGGGTGGGGAGCCCCCTCCAATTGTGCGTTCGGCTGAACGTGTCACTCTTTGTAGTCTGCTTCGGTCTTGTGCAGTGCTATTCCCAAACCAGGAGGTGATGTTGCCAGTCAAGATGCTCTCTATTGTACATGAGTAGAAGTTCTTGATTGATTGATTGATTGATTGAAAACTTTATTAACAGATTGCAGAATGGGTACAATACAGTACAGCTCAATACACACAATTGTTAAAGGGATGCAGACCAGAGAAAGACTTTCGTCTTGTTTACATCAGGGTCCCCCATTTTCAATTCATCAGGACATATATGACATACATGACATACAGATAGTCAGTACTGCTACATCTATACATTTATGACATACCAGATTTGCAAATACAGTACTGTTTGTGATACAGAAGGAGTCAAGAAAAGGGAGTATATACATTTGACGTAGAAACTGTACATTTGAGGAGGTTGGGTGGGGGGGGTTGGGTACATTGGGATATTGACAACCATACTGGGTAATTTACATTGGAGGTGGTTGGGGGGGGGGGGGGGGCACACTGTATAAACAAGTAAAACTGTACATTGAGGGGGGGGGGGGGAGACACTGTACAAACAAACAAAATTGTACATTGGACTATTGACAAAACCATACTAGGTAAATGACTGTACATTGGAGGGGGTTGGGTTAGGATATTTACAGGGGCCAGTGTTGAATTGCAGTCTCCCGTAGGTGTCCCTTGAGAGAGGTTTTGAAAGTGGGTAGTGATCCACATTCCTTTACAGCTTTTGGTAGGGCGTTCCACATTGATGTGGCATAATTGCGAAACGTGTTTAGTCCCTTATTTGAGCCGAATCTGGGTTTAACATGATTTGTGGAGCTCCCTCTGGTGTTGTGATCGTGGTATTCACTGACCTTTGGGAAGTATTTTGACATGTACATGGGTACCTTGGTCGTGTAGTGTATCTTGTAGACCAGGCCCATTGCAAGTTGCTGTACTCTGTTGTCTACTCTAAGCCATCCTAGGTTGTCAAAGTGGGCAGGGGTGAGGTGGGTTCTAGGAGTAAGGTCAAGCAGTAGTCTGACCAGTTTGTTTTGAGATGTTTGTAATTTTGTTTTTAGCGCCTTTGAGGTGCTTTGGTACCATGAGGTGCAAGCATAGTCGTAGTACCCCTGAATGAGTGCTCCTGCCAGAGTCTTCAGGGTATTCTTGTTTACCAGAGAGGAGATCCGGTACAAGAATCGAGTTCGTTGGTTGACTTTTTTTATTACATTGGATGCCATTTTGTCACAGGAGAGATTAGCCTCTAGGATGGAACCTAGGATCTTCTGACTGACTTGGAACTTCCTTAGGCGCCTGAGGAAGTAGAGGCGTTGTCGTGCCTTCTTCACAACACTGTCAATGTGTGTGGTCCATGTCAAGTCCTCGGATATGTAGGCTCCGAGGTACTTAAAGCTGTTGACTCTCTCAACCGGTGCCCCGTCGATGCTGAGGGGGCTGTAGTCCTTGACCCCCGACCTCCTGAAGTCCACAATCATCTCCTTTGTTTTGCTGACGTTCAGGGAGAGGCTGTTTTCCTGGCACCATCCCGCCAGGACCTTGACCTCTTCCAGGTAGGCCCTCTCGTCGTTGGCAGAGATCAGGCCCACCACCACTGTGTCGTCCCCTTAACAATTGTATGTATTGAGCCGTACTGTACCCATTCTGCAATCTGTTAATAAAGTTTTCAATCAATCAATCAATTCTATACGCGTTCTTATGGTGAGTGGGTTATATACCGAGGGTGTGCTGCTATAGTCTGTGACACCGTCACGGCAGACGACAGGAGATATCGAGGTATAATGGGTTTAATGGGTTTAATGTGGAAAAAATACACTCTTAAAAACAACATGTTGAAATAACAAAGGGGTGTGTTAAAAATGAACACAACAAGGCTTAGAATTGTGTTGCTGTTATTAACACTTGGTGTGTGTGTGTTGTTGTCGTTTTTCAACACACCTGTAACACACATCTATGTGTTTAGTTAGGTCCAGCACACACAAGATATGTTTTATTGTACGTGTGTGCAGCGGCACCGTACGAGACACATTGACTGGTTTTAGTAAGGGAAATATATGAAAATCTGCAAACTAAATCCTTACCAAACAATTTCTTCACTAATGTGTTTGTAAATGTGTGTAGTAAGATGTATTAAAAAGTTGAAGTTCAAATCCTGTATGTTTTTTCGTAACAACTGCTCAAAGTTGAGGTACCGAATACGTTTTTTGAAAAATCTAAAATGTTCAGTTTGGCCTTGGGTAACTTGTGAGGGGTCAAACTAGGGTTTTTCAGGATTCTGAGTTGATTGCAATCATGTATTTTTCACTAAAATCATTCCTTGGTTGAAAAAAGGCCACGCCCACTCTTATATTTAAATTCGAAAGTAGCTTTATTTGTAGTTACAAGTAGTTACAAGTGCTGATCACTTCAGGAGTCAATCTCTGAGTCTCCAGACTCACCAACATCATGACCACAATTCTTACATGAAATTCCTTTACAGACTCCACATGCTGAGATGCACTTAACGCCATTCCTCTTGCAGCTGCACCGCCGGTTGCTGCAATCTCTGTCACAGTTGCAGCTTGTGAACTGCAGTAGCTCCTCAGGAGCCATGGGTTCTAGTGTTGGGACTGGCTCATAGCCATGTACACCTAATGTCCATCCATAGTCACTGGGGTTCAGAGACATACTCTGCAGAAGGATACAGTCCTGGGTTTGTAGGTAGGCACGGAGAGAATGCTGTGCAGCTGCACCCTCTGTTGGAGGTAGAGTTTCTGGTTTGATCAGCCCTGCCGCTGCCTTCCGTGAGAACATGTTTCACCCAAAGCAGTACCTGGTGCATGATGGTAAATGTACGGAAGATGGTAGTACCAGCCTGTATCACTGCATCCTTAGTAGCTTGTGTGTCAAGGAAGATATCCATGTGTTCATCAATGTCCCCTGCACAGAACCTGCAAAAGAAATGCACTTTGACATTTGTTTCAAATATAAAGTGAAATATAAAAGAAAATACATTATTATTATTACCTGTCAAATAAGGTTGTTTTCCCATGGCCAGCTATTGCAGAAACCGTATCACAACCAGTGAAGGTGTGACAAAAGTGCAGGTAGCATCTCTTTCTTTCAGAGAGAGCTTCGCGGATCCTTCTGACATCATAAGAGCCCTTAGATGTTGTGAAGAAGAGTGGATGGTTGGTGCTTGGAATATGGTGTACTAGCATCACTAGCACATCTGCATCTTCTGCCTGCACCTTAAAATAGAACAAAATATGCAAAACGTGTTGCACTATACAAAACCAGATAAAACTATTCAAGTTTGAATACTCGAGAGTGAATACTTTTGTTTCCACAGTAATTGCACTTTATAAAAATAGGCTACCTACACAAATGCTACTAACCTCAACAGAGTCATCTGTAGCAGTGGCCAATTCCTCTCTCACAATCGAAGTGTCAGCATCATTGTCACACTGCTCCACTGTGATGTTATGTTTTCTGAATGTTGAAGAGAGGAGGTGGATTAGCTCACTCTTGTTATTGGTGTTGTCCAGGAACTTTGCTCTTGGTGTCCAGTGTATAATATCCGGTCGAATCTGGAGATCACAGCATGGCTTCTTAGTGCACTGGATGTGGTCATGATCTTTTGGTGATCGGCTATAGCCATCAAAGACCACAATGATCTTCTGAGAGCGGCGGCCAAGACACTGTACGTAGCTCAAGTAACTGTTGGCAATCTCCTGCCAAGTCTGACCTTGTTCCCATTTTACCATGTAGAGAAGCCATCCGCCATCAACTACAAGAGTGGAGCAGGATTGGTTAGTGAGGTCAAGCGGATCAGTTAACTCCTTCAGGCTAGTCTTGGAAAAGCCTGCCTTGTTCGCCTTGTTCATTTTCTGATCTTTATTGCTGAAGAGGGACAATGGGAAGGGAGTCAGCTCATAATCCAAGCTTGTCTCAACTGTCATATCCCGTTGGGCAAAAATTATCAGTCGGTTGAACAACTTGAGTGAGTCAAGGTGTATCTTCTTCTCGTTGATCTTGGGAATCTTTGACAGGGCTTGTACCTTTGACTTCACTTCCATGGTCGATGTCACAGACTGTCCATCCAGCTTGATCTGCATCTCTCTCAGCATTGACTGGGTCATCTCCTGTGCTCCTGAATCCTGTTGAGAAAGACTCAAGCAACTCCTTGTCTCGATCGGGGTCAAATGGGTTGTTCTCCTCAAACCATTGGAGGGCAAGTTCAATTGCTTCAGCATCGCTCTTCATCTGTGTTTTGCTGTGGAGCGGAGCATGTTTCTTGATACTTTCCTCCATGCGTGGGTTGACATTGGAGAAGTGACTGAGGGTGAGCACCCAGCACTTGTGACCAGAATCACTGTGTCTCATCCTCCCTCTGCTCAGTCCACCTTCTGACTTGGCTGCCTTCATCAATGTCCATGGGCAGTGAAACTTTCGAGCGTCTCCTTGTAAGCAGGCAAAGTTTTGAGTTGCTTCATGAGTTGACAGTACAGCCGTGCACCCTTGGCATATTGATGATGTCCTGCAGCTGCAAAGATGTCCAGCATCCTGCTAACAATGCAGCACAGGTGGCCGTTGTGATCTGCAAGCTGCTCAATTCTGATGAAGACCTTGATCACATCTACCATGTAGTGGTACTGCACCCAGAGAGCAGGCGTTCTTCCTCCTTCAGTAAGTATTTTGAAGGTTTCTTCAAACCGCTGTTCAACCAGTGCCACTACTGGATGGTAAATGGCTGCTTTTTTATATAGCGCTTTTATCCAAAGCGCTTTACAATTTGTTACTCACATTTGACCCATTCCCTCACACATGCACTCACACATTCACTCACACATTCACACACCGACGGCGGAGGCAACCATGCTAGGTGCCAACCTGCTCATCGTGAGCAATTAGGGGTTTGATTGATTGATTGATTGATTGAAAAGTTTATTAACAGATTGCAGAATGGGTACAGTACAGTTCAATACATACAATTGTTAAGGGGATGCAGACCAGAGAAAGACTTTCGTCTTGTTTACATCAGGGTCCCCCATTTTCAATTCATCATAACATATATGACATACATGACATACAGATAGACAGTACTGCTACATCTATACATTTATGACATATCAGATTTGCAAATACAGTACTGTTTGTGATACAAAAGTGTCCAGAAAAAGAGTGTATATACATTTGGCGTAGAAACTGTACATTGGAGGAGGTTGGGTGGGTGGGGTGGGGTTGGGTGGGTGAGGGCTGTACATTGGAGGTGGGGGGGGGGGGGGGGGGGTTGGGTAGGGGACACACACACATTTTACACTGTACATTGGAATACTGACAAAGCCTTACTTGGTCATTTACTGTACAACTAGGTTAGGACATTTGTAGGGGCCAGTTTCGAATTGCAGTCTCACGTAGGTGTTTTTTGAGAGTGTTTTTAAAAGTGGGTAGTGATTCACATTCCTTTACAGCTTTAGGTAGGGCGTTCAACATTGATGTGGCATAATTGCGAAACGTGTTTAGTCCCTTGTTTGAGCCGAATCTGGGTTTTACATGATTTGTGGAGCTCCCTCTGGTGTTGTGATCGTGGTATTCACTGACCTTTGGGAAGTATTTTGACATGTACATGGGTACCTTGGTCGCGTAGTGTATCTTGTAGACCAGGCCCATTGCAAGTTGCTGTACTCTGTCGTCTACTCTAAGCCATCCTAGGTTGTCAAAGTGGGCAGGGGTGAGGTGGGTTCTAGGAGTCAGGTCAAGCAGTAGTCTGACTAGCTTGTTTTGAGATGTTTGTAATTTGTTTTTTAGTGCCTTTGAGGTGCTTTGGTACCATGAGGTGCAAGCATAGTCGTAGTACCCT
Source organism: Notolepis coatsorum (assembly GCF_963971535.1). NCBI lineage: Eukaryota > Metazoa > Chordata > Actinopteri > Aulopiformes > Paralepididae > Notolepis > Notolepis coatsorum. The sequence goes on from NC_140176.1 coordinate 101,026,281, forward strand.
TGAATGAGTGCTCCTGCTAGAGTCTTCAGGGTATTCTTGTTTACCAGAGAGGAGATCCGGTACAAGAATCGCGTTCGTTGGTTGACTTTTTTTATTACATTGGATGCCATTTTGTCACAGGAAAGATTAGCCTCTAGGATGGAACCCAGGTAGGTAATTTCATCTTTCCTTGTGATAATATTGTCACCCACTGTAACCGAGAAGCTGTCGGTCTTGCTGAGTTTGTTATTTGAACCGAAGAGAATGTGTTAAGTGTCTTGCTCAAGGACACATCGACACGCTGCCCGGAAAAAGCCTCCGGATTGCCAGACGACTGCTCTACCTCCCAAGCCATTGTCGCCCCTGCTACCTTCTCCATGAAAGTCCTCATTTCACCAAGTTCCTCCTCGGTGAAGGCATGTTTCATGATGTGCTGATTGATGGCTGCATCGATGAGGAGGTGAGCATGGATTGCCTTGTCAAAAAATCCTCCATCCAGGATGTGGTTGGCTGTCGTACTCCCTGGATAGATCAGCTGGATCAGCTCCAGTAGTCCAGAATCCTCCATGATGTTTCCAATGGATGCAAGGTAGGACTTCAGCAGGTGAAATCCACCCAACCTTGGAATGATAGGTAGATTTGTCTGTTTTATGATGTCCACAGCCAGATGGGAAGATCGAATGTCACTATAGTGACTCTGTCTGCAGAGAGCCGCATGCACTCTTTGAGAGTGGTAAAGATGGTGTTGAGGTCATTAGGGTCACCTTCAATGATTGGGAGGAAGTCAATCTGTGTGCGCTGCTTGACATCATAAAAAGCAGTCTGTCCATGATCAAATGAAGGTTGCAAATGGCTTCAGCATGTTAACTCTAAACTTCCTCACTCTGAATGCCAACCAACTAGAAACTACTACTAAACAATAATAAGTCCTAAAAGGGCAAATAGTAAAATAATCAAAAACATTTTATGCTAGCAGTGGAAAGGTATTGTGGGGGGGTGGGAGGGCCGAGCGGGAAAGGTGGGCGTGGCCGTTTTTCCACAAAGGAATGATTTTAGTGACAAATAAATTATTGCAATCAACTCAGAATCATGAACCCCCCATAGTTTGACCCCTCACAAGTTACCCAAGGCCAAGCTGAACATTTTAGATTTTTCGAAAATCGGTATTCGGTACCTCAACTTTGAGCAGTTGTTACAAAAAAACATACAGGATTTGAACTTCAACTTTTTAATACATCTTACTACACACCTTTACAAACACATTAGTGAAGAAATTGATTGGTAAGGATTTAGTTTGCAGATCGGTCAAATATCTGATAAAATGCCCTTACTATTTCTAGTAAAGCTGCAGAGCGGAAGATGGCATCCAATGTAATAAAAAAAGTCAACCAACGAACTAGATTCTTGTACCGGATCTCCTCTCTGGTAAACAAGAATACCCTGAAGACTCTGGCAGGAGCACTCATTCAAGGGTACTACGACTATGCGTGCACCTCATGGTACCAAAGCACCTCAAAGGTGCTTAAAACAAAATTACAAACATCACAAAACAAACTGGTCAGACTACTACTTGACCTGGGCCCTGTTTCTCGTACCTGGTTCAACTAAGTCGATCAAGATGTCATTATCCAGATTCAGTTAACCCGATGTTTGAAGCCGGGATTTTCCTGTTCCTCGAAGGTGGATTCAGTCTCGTTAACTCGATTCAGACTTGAGACCCAGGCTAAGTGCGCGCGGCCGCTTCAGGTGAAAAGCCAGCACGTATCGATGGCAGAGATCCTGGTTCTCTAACGGCATTGATTGATTAATTGATTTAAAACTTTATTGACAGATTGCAATACGGCTCAATCGCCTCGCCGACAAGTTAAATGCGTTATCTATAGGCTAATTTTAAGTCCCTCATTACCTCAATCAATCAGATTATATTTCTTTAAACTTGCCTGCTGGATTGAATAATCAAATGAGATCTTGCTAGCGAAAATAATTAGTTGAACTGTTATACAGAATTACGATACGGCTCTCTTACCCATTGATTGATGTATAGTCGATCTTTAACTTATCTCCACTGTGGTCTAACGGGTTGTTCTTTTGACTTTCACGCAGACGACCGGGGTTCGAAACCCTAGTCTTTTCCTTCTTTTTGCAATATAGGAATAATTCAATTTGGTGCACGTTGAGAGCTATATAAAGAATGACATCCTCAATGCATGTAGATTTATTATATAGATTATATTGGAAACACAGGGTTTCGAACACCGGTCGCTGGGTTGGCAGGCTTGAGCACTACCGCTGCGCCACTGTGCCAGATTGGATAAATTCATTGTTTATACATTAATGAACGAGAGACCCGTGTTTAGAATATTCTTTATTTTGAATTAAGTTTTATTTCTTTATCCTCATTCATTAATGTGACGTCAACGGCTCATTCAATTTCTCAAATCCGTCAAACAGCGCATCTCATCAGACATCTTAATCCCAGTTACAATTAAAATAACCACGTCATAATGTGTACATCGCACCGAGCGAGCGCCACGGTATATATAACGTGCATTATTTAGGACAAAGTGAATTTAGTATCAGCATTTTGGGTCTATTTTACATTTCAAAAGCCCCCTCTGGAAGAATGGAGCACAAAAACGTAATTCAGAATGGTATAATGCAGATCGTAGACTGTGGGAATAATTTCAGGAAATGGGCTGTCACTTTTTTGCGGGGGCGTGGCGATGGTTCAGGCTAACTTGAACTTAAACTCTGCTTTCGACCAGGCTCAAACTTTTGGATCTGTTGTCATGGTGATTTGGAAAATCCAGGTACGGGGAATCGGAAAGTCCGGCTTAAGTCAGAATTACCCGAAAGTTATCCGGCTAACTCAGTTATCCAGGTACGGGGAACGGGGCCCTGAACCCCAGAACCCACCTCACCCCTGCCCACTTTGACAACCTAGGATGGCTTAGAGTAGATGACAGAGTACAGCAACTTGCAATGGGCCTGGTCTACAAGATACGCTATACACGACTAAGGTACCCATGTACATGTCAAAATACTTCCCAAAGGTCAGTGCATACCACAACCACTACACCAGAGGAAGCTCAACAAATCATGTTAAACCCAGATTCGGCTCAAACAAGGGACTAAACACGTTTCGCAATTATGCCACATCAATGTGGAACGCCCTACCCAAAGCTGTAAAGGAATGTGAATCCCTACCCACATTCAAAACCGCTCTTAAAGAGCACCTACGGGAGGCTGCAATTCGAAACTGGCCACCGTAAATGCCCAAAACCCCCACCACCTCCCAATAGACAGTCTCCTCCCCGCCGTATGTATATTTATCTCCCACCCACCCACCCACCCCCTCCTAATGTACAGTCCCCTCCCCATCATATGTATATACTCTGTCAGGATCTAGGGGTAACAGTACTCATAGGCGGAGTTTGAACTTGACGCCAGGGGGTGCGACTGCTTGGCGAACTATACCCGCGCGCACGCGCAGCGGGCGCGCGCGATTTTTTTTTACCTTTATTTTATTATTTTAGCGTTTTTACAATGCCCTAACCCCTAATTTCTTATTTTATTTAGGTAGTACAGCAGCACACACACACACTCACACACACAGCACTACGGGGGATCATTTTTAACTGACTTAGGCTCTAATTATTATTATTCATAGAGACTCTCGAGCAATAATAATTATTACAGCCTCCATTTTTCGTGGACGAAAAATATACCAGGCTATAGATATCAATTTTCCCGAAATAACGCTACCTGCCTCGACAAAATTCGTGCATTGGTTATCCAGATACATTAATTATCATCTCAGAATAAGTGGCTTTGTATCGCGCTGCTGCTGCTGCTGCTGGCCGCGCGTTGCCGTTAACCCTTTCACTGCCACACTACAGAAGGTTCGCCTTATAATGTGACATGATTACTACTATAAAATGAATGTATTGTAAAACAAAACATAATAGAATTCAGATTTGTTTCTCACAATTATTATAATTTTATTAAAATAAAAATAATCTTGATTAAAAAAAAAAAAAAAAGGCAATTTCACCCCCGGCCACCAGGGGGTGCAATGCACCCCCTGAACCCCCATAAACTCCGCCCATGACAGTACTGTATATTTGAATACCGTTTATGTCACAAATGTATCAGTACTAAATACCTACATGTCCCTATGCCATAAATGTCATGTATGTTGTGTATGTCATAAATGTCTATATGAATTGAAAATGGGGGACCCTGATGGAAACAAGACAAACGTCTTTCTCTGGTCTGCATCCCCTTAACAATTGTATGTATTGAGCCGTGCTGTATTGTACCCATTCTGCAATCTGTTAAATAAAGTTCTCATTCATTCAAGAAGAGACACTTCTTCACAGCGTGCACTGGAAGGTCGGCCGGTGGTGGTGGTCCCTCAGTGGTGCGCTAGCGCCCCCGGCTGGACAAGAGAGGAGGAGCAAATGCATCCTCACTGTGTCAGCAGCACATTATTGTTGTTATTATAATAATAATATAATTATTGTTGTATTATATAAACTGGTATTTATTTATTTTGAAAGCCCTTATTGGTAAACAACCTGTTTCTGTCTCGTCACTGTTAGATTGTAATATTGGAACCTATTCAACTCGATCGAATGACTGGATGGTTCTTAGGGTTCCTCAAGTTTGTTCTGAGGTAGGGAAGTCAGCCTTTTCCTTTGATGCCTCTAACTTGCGGAATGTCTCTCTCTAAAATTGGAGGTTCTCCCTTCCCTTGGTATGTTTAAATGTATGATTTCAGACCATTGTGACCATTCATACCTGTAACTGTAGCTGATCTTTTAAAAATTATTTTAACACTTTGAGCGCCAGAGGTTAATTCCGTATTAGTCCCTTGAATGCCCAGATCCACTTCAATGTTAGCATTAATATCGCCTAATCTATGTTTTAAATTATGGCTATGTGTCTAATCTGCCCGTCGCTTATCAAAGACTCGTTTTCCAGTCAACATTGTCAAAGCAGATTTTTTTTATCGCTTCATTTCCGTGTTCTACCATTCTGAAAAGCACTCGGTTTCACTGAAAAAATAAGAGATTCCCTGATAATCGCCTTTTCCTGGAATATTCTAGAACGTTGTCATTTGTCTGCCTATTTTGAATAGTTTTCAAATAAATGCTAGATAATCGATAGTATACGTGTGCGCACGCACGCTCGTGCCGCGCGCTGATAATCGCTGCTCTTATTTCCTGACGGTGCGCACAGCCAAACAGCAATATCACAAACGCTTATATATCCGTGAAAATGGGTCTGATCATCCTTAGACTGATAACATAGATTCCTTACCCGAGATCAGATGGTATCCAAATGGATTATTCCAATTCCTGATTGCCATTCGAAAAAATCGCTCATTTGATTGATCCACCGAGTATAGTGTAAACACATAATCACCGCTGCTCTAAGGCTCCAGATTGAACTCTAGTAGACCCCGGCTGCATGAGTGAGAAGTAAAATGTGGAGTCAGGATTGCTTTCTCCCATTCACTTTCATTGAGTCCAATCCAAAAGGGTGATTTACCATCTGGGAGACGATAGGGGGCGCTTTTTTCACATCTGAGCGCCGGGGGTTCCTGGATCTCCAACGGTAGAGTCGCTTGATGCAATATGATTTCAGATCGCTAATTAAAAAAAAGAATATTCTCTGGCGTGGGCATTCAACCCGCGGGGGTTAAACCCGAGAAATCTCGGGCGTGGCATCCAAAGTGTTAAAAGTTTTTAAATGTTTACTCTGGTGTTTAATTTTCTATGAATATTGTTTGTATTATGTCAGATTCAGATTCCTTTATTAAGCCATTTGTGTAAAAACACATTGGTAATTGTTGCAGTGTTACAGTTTATGCGTTTTTTCCTTTCTTTTTTCACAATAAACGACAAACACCAACACAGACACAGGACAAAAAACAGTGCAGTGGGGGATTAATCAATTAAATACATATATATATATAAAGTGTAGAGTGCAGAGTTCCAGTAAGGACTAGTGCAGTGCAGTCAGTGTCATTGTGCCAGTGTCACTTGGGGGCAGAGGGGGGGGGGGGGGCTGAGGCATTGATCAGCCTGGCAGCTGAGGGGAAGAAGCTCAGTCTGTGACAAGCTTTCATAGCCTTTGGGATCCTCAGCCTTCTCCCAGAGGGGAGCAGGGTGAAGAGGCTGTGACCGGGGTGGGATGGGTCGGCCATGATCTTCCTCGCCCTCTTCAGCGCCCTGAAGTCGTGCAGGGACCTGAGGGAGGGCAGGGGACAGCCGATCACCCTCTCCGCAGAGCGAATCACCCGCTGCAGCTTGGCGAGATCTTTTGCCGCTGCAGCGGGGAACCAGGAGATGATGGAGTGGGTGAGGATGGACTCAATGATGGCCGTGTAGAATTGGGCCATCATGGTCCTCGGCAGTTTGTATTTCTTCAACTGCCGGAGGAAGAACATCCTCCCCTGGGCCTTCTTGATTGATTGTACCGTTTACATTTTGTACAATCGTCATTTCTGTAAATGAGGGAAACTTCAGAAGCTTACGATTTTAAATAAAGGTTGAAATGAAAAATGATCACGGAGAGCTTCTTTTTCTTCTTCACTAAATGCGATGAATGTACATGATGGACTTGTGTGTCGTGACTTATGATGTAAAACCACATCAGAGTTTAGCCCCTTTCGTGACTGTGATGCAAGCCTTGCTTGAAACATTACCTGTCTATATAACGTTGAAGAAAAAATTATAAAGTGTGCGAGTGTGTATTGTTGTACATAATCACATCAGCTCTCGAAACTAGAGTGATTAATTCGGTTTGAGAACAAAGTGCAGCTAACTATTTAGCTACTGTCTGTAACTGCAATGCATTTTCTGCTTTGCAGTCCAATGTTCACCAAAACACACACTCACACACTTTATAATTTGTTCCTCAACGTTATATAGACAGGTAATGTTTTGTAAACTAACGTTACGTTTAGAATGGAATGAATACATCAAGTATGCGTCGGCAAAGATCGTTATCTCAAAGCTAATCCGGCCCGTTCATCAACTTCCTGTCTTTTAGAAATATGTTTTTATAGTGAAAATCATTACCAAAACGTCCGGAAAAACCTCACAGGAGCATTATAGACTGTCATACAAATGTACAAATGCTATAAGGTGGCAAGAAATGCACTATAAATACTACTTTGCGGCGTCGTTTCTTGGGCTAGCTTCTGTTAGCCAGCATTAGCCTTAATTAGCGTGAGCACGTAAACTAACAGTAAACGTTTTTACATGAAATACAGCCCAAAAACCCTGCTGACAAACGTTTGCTTATTAAATACATTCTATAATATAATAATACAAACGTTTCATTACCTCTCTGTGACGACAAAGTTGTTTAAATAACAGGAGAAAAGTTGCTAAAAACAATGTATTTGGATGGGACCGGAAGAACCATTCTCAACCCGGAAGACCTACCGGAAATGCCTACTTCACGTTGTGCAAGTGGAGAATAGAGGACTTGTCCTGGTGGATATGTAATGTCCTGTAGAGGTTTTAGTGGATCTGTCATTTCCTGTAGATGTTTTAGTGGATATGTAATCTCCAGCAGTCATACAAATTGTCAAATTTCCCTCAGGATGATTAAAGTATTTCTATTCTATTCCATTCTATTTGGACAACTTGGTTTAGGCTACATTCAGTTGCAGGTGCTGGGATGCATGTGTGGAATTGGTTAATTTAGCTGAAAACTAGAACAATTTACACTTCTAATATAATGGTAACCCAGTGTACAGGATGTCAGCTTTTGATTTGGACTGTAATCTCTGACATTTAAAAACATTATTATCTAAAGGGTAAATTAGAGTGTTGTGTTCATTCATAGTTAAAGACAGTAGAGGTGGAGTACTTTATTATCTAAAGATGGTAAGTTAGAGTGTTGTGTTCATTCATAGTGTAATAAATACGTGAGTTATACCAGTAGCAGGAGAAACTGCTATTTAGCAGGGAAACTGCTATTTGTCCTAATGCCCTGAAATAACAAACTTCACAACCGGGGTACAAGGAGTAACAACTTTATTTCATTCAAGTACCTATACTAAGCGATTATACCGAGGACACGGGATCTATTAATTAAGAGGACCAATTGGGTACCGTAGAGCTCCTATTATATAACACCCTCTTATATGAGGCACTGCAATTACAAAACACGGTGTGTCTAATCCCACCTATTAAACACCCTCTTTTTGAGGCACTGCGACTGCACACCACGGTGTGTCTAATCCCACGCATTAAACACCCTCGGTAAGAGGCACAGCAATTGCACACACCACGGTGTGTTTAATCCCACACATTAAACACCCTCTGTAAGAGGCACAGCCCTTGGAACAAAAGGCCTAATCAACCACGCACGTCAGACACCCTCTCGAAGAGGCATTTGGAAAACACATCGAACCATAGTAGTTAATTAAGGAACACTCTTCCGGCAATAATTAATCCACCCTCTCGTCTTCCCATGTCCCTCCTCAATCGGTCATACTCAATATCCTACCGGCTTGGCTATACAATAAATAGGGCATAAATAGGGGATAGGAAGAAATAGCCTATATGCAGGTAAAATTAAGAGGCACGGTAGAATACAGAGAGCATAACTATAGGATACCCTAATAATACCATATACAATACAATATACCAATTTACACAGTAGGCCTATAGTTTATAAAAATAGAGCATAATACAACATCCTATACTAAGTGCAAATGTGGGTAACAGTGGACTTAACTCGCCGCACGGCGCGACCCCCCCCCCCGATGGTCGAAGCTTGGACCCCGTCCAACTCTCTGGGCGAATGCTCCGGCATACGGTGGTCCTCCGGGTTGTAGTTTGATTTGTAACCTGGTAATCGTACCCGGTGTCCGCGAGGACGTTCCAAGTATAATGTCTTTGGGAGCGATGTAACTCAGTACCCTCTATGTCCCGTCCCTATCTGTCTCCAGGAGGGTAAGCCTCCCCTCCTCACGCTACCGGTACCTGTGGACGGCTGGCTAACTTATCTTCATCGCCGGTGGATGACTCTCCATGATCGACCCCACCCCCCGGGCCCTAACAGAGTCTGGTTACCGCTTGTGTGCTCCAACCCCGATATCTGAGTCCCACTGGCTTAACAATAGTCTCAGCGTCTCATCCCCGCACACAATCAGCAACACCTGAGTTCAATAATGAAGCCACTTGAGTCCCTGCTCCTGATGGCATTACTTCGGCCCATTCACATCACAATAGTTAAAGCCAGTAGAGGTTGAGTACTTCATTATCTAAAGATGGTAAATTAGAGTGTTGTGTTCATTCATAGTTAAAGACAGTAGAGGTTGAGTACTTTATTATCTAAAGATGGTAAGTTAGAGTGTTGTGTTAATTCATAGTTAAAGACAGTAGAGGTTGAGTACTTCATTATCTAAAGATGGTAAATTAGAGTGTTGTGTTCATTCATAGTTAAAGACAGTAGAGGTTGAGTACTATATTATCTAAAGATGGTAAATTAGAGTGTTGTGTTCATTCATAGTTAAAGACAGTAGAGGTTGAGTACTATATTATCTAAAGATGGTAAATTAGAGTGTTGTGTTCATTCATAGTTAAAGACAGTAGAGGTTGAGTACTTTATTATCTAAAGATGGTAAGTTAGAGTGTTGTGTTCATTCATAGTTAAAGACAGTAGAGGTTGAGTACTTCATTATCTAAAGATGGTAAGTTAGAGTGTTGTGTTCATTCATAGTTAAATACAGTAGAGGTTGAGTACTATATTATCTAAAGATGGTAAATTAGAGTGTTGTGTTCATTCATAGTTAAAGACAGTAGAGGTTGAGTACTTTATTATCTAAAGATGGTAAGTTAGAGTGTTGTGTTCATTCATAGTTAAAGACAGTAGAGGTTGAGTACTTCATTATCTAAAGATGGTAAATTAGAGTGTTGTGTTCATTCATAGTTAAAGACAGTAGAGGTTGAGTACTAAATTATCTAAAGATGGTAAATTAGAGTGTTGTGTTCATTCATAGTTAAAGACAGTAGAGGTTGAGTACTATATTATCTAAAGATGGTGAGTTAGAGTGTTGTGTTCATTCATAGTTAAAGACAGTAGAGGTTTGAGTACTTTATTATCTAAAGATGGTGAGTTAGTGTTGTGTTAATTCAGTTAAAGACAGTAGAGGTTGAGTACTTTATTATCTAAAGATGGTAAGTTAGTGTTGTGTTCATTCCTAGTTAAAGACTGTAGAGGTTGAGTACTTTATTATCTAAAGATGGTGAGTTAGAGTGTTGTGTTCATTCATAGTTAAAGACAGTAGAGGTTGAGTACTTTATTATCTAAAGATGGTGAGTTAGAGTGTTGTGTTCATTCATAGTTAAAGACAGTAGAGGTTGAGTACTTCATTATCTAAAGATGGTAAGTTAGAGTGTTGTGTTCATTCATAGTTAAAGACAGTAGAGGTTGAGTACTATATTATCTAAAGATGGTAAATTAGAGTGTTGTGTTCATTCATAGTTAAAGACAGTAGAGGTTGAGTACTTTATAATCTAAAGATGGTACGTTAGAGTGTTGTGTTCATTCATAGTTAAAGAATGTAGAGGTTGAGTACTTTATAATCTAAAGGTGGTGAGTTAGTGTTCATTCATAGTTAAAGACAGTAGAGGTTGAGTACTTTATTATCTAAAGATGGTGAGTTAGAGTGTTGTGTTCATTCATAGTTAAAGACAGTAGAGGTTTGAGTACTTTATTATCTAAAGATGGTGAGTTAGTGTTGTGTTAATTCAGTTAAAGACAGTAGAGGTTGAGTACTTTATTATCTAAAGATGGTAAGTTAGTGTTGTGTTCATTCCTAGTTAAAGACTGTAGAGGTTGAGTACTTTATTATCTAAAGATGGTGAGTTAGAGTGTTGTGTTCATTCATAGTTAAAGACAGTAGAGGTTGAGTACTTTATAATCTAAAGATGGTACGTTAGAGTGTTGTGTTCATTCATAGTTAAAGACTGTAGAGGTTGAGTACTTTATAATCTAAAGATGGTACGTTAGTGTTGTGTTCATTCATAGTTAAAGACTGTAGAGGTTGAGTACTTTATAATCTAAAGGTGGTGAGTTAGAGTGTTCATTCATAATTAAAGACAGTAGAGGTTGAGTACTTTATTATCTAAAGATGGTGAGTTAGAGTGTTGTGTTCATTCATAGTTAAAGACAGTAGAGGTTGAGTACTATATTATCTAAAGATGGTAAATTAGAGTGTTGTGTTCATTCATAGTTAAAGACTGTAGAGGTTGAGTACTTTATTATCTAAAGATGGTGAGTTAGAGTGTTGTGTTCATTCATAGTTAAAGACAGTAGAGGTTGAGTACTTCATTATCTAAAGATGGTAAGTTAGAGTGTTGTGTTCATTCATAGTTAAAGACAGTAGAGGTTGAGTACTATATTATCTAAAGATGGTAAATTAGAGTGTTGTGTTCATTCATAGTTAAAGACAGTAGAGGTTGAGTATTTTATAATCTAAAGATGGTACGTTAGAGTGTTGTGTTCATTCATAGTTAAAGACTGTAGAGGTTGAGTACTTTATTATCTAAAGATGGTGAGTTAGTGTTGTGTTCATTCATAGTTAAAGACAGTAGAGGTTGAGTACTTTATTATCTAAAGATGGTGAGTTAGAGTGTTGTGTTCATTCATAGTTAAAGACAGTAGAGGTTTGAGTACTTTATTATCTAAAGATGGTGAGTTAGTGTTGTGTTAATTCAGTTAAAGACAGTAGAGGTTGAGTACTTTATTATCTAAAGATGGTAAGTTAGTGTTGTGTTCATTCCTAGTTAAAGACTGTAGAGGTTGAGTACTTTATTATCTAAAGATGGTACGTTAGTGTTGTGTTCATTCATAGTTAAATACTGTAGAGGTTGAGTACTTTATAATCTAAAGGTGGTGAGTTAGAGTGTTCATTCATAGTTCTGTACCGTTAAGAGGCGACGCTTGGCATCACACTGCACTATCTCGCGTACGTGCACGCGCACTGAATAAACCACAAATGTACCTCTAATACCAGTATTAGTCTGACCACACCCCTCATCAGCTTACCTTCATAAGCAGGTGTGTGGTCACCTGCTCTCCTCCTTCTCGCTTTCACCACAAGGAAAGTGCCTCGGTAGTACCCCACTTGACGTGTTTGTTAGTTGAAAAGAGTTGTGACTGGTTTACATTGTGCTTAACCTTTTTCTTCTCTCACTTGTTGTATAAGAAAAAGGTTTGGGTCATAATGTATTCCGCGGAGAGTAGACCCGCTAGACCTACTCTTCACCACCGATTCTCCATTCCCGCCTCCGTCGTGCGTTCCGGTGCTGGGCTGTTGCCACTCTCGTGGTTGCCGACCCAGCCCGGGAGACTGCCGGTGGATAGTTTTCCTCACCGACGAGCCGAGGGTTCGGTGCCGTCGCTCCGGCGATGGCCTGATCTCGACTCTGGTTCCTCTGTTTCTGGGGAATCGCCCGTTGATGAACGGGGGATTGTCTTAGAGCCAGAGGATTTGCGACGAAAACTTTTTGCGTCTGCTCGCTCACGTCGCAACATGGTGGCGTGCAGACGCGAACGGCCTGGGTTTGGGGAATTGCTGGAGACCAGCGAGGCCGTGTCCGACTCTGGATTTCTGATGGAAACTGAAGACTTCATGGAGGAGGCGGACGGGTTCTTGTATGATGGTCCCGTGGAGGAGAGTATCCCTCCTCCGGAGACCCCGGAGGGGGGAGAAATGGCTCCACGGGGCGCCTTGTTCGAGGATGTCGAGGAACCACCTTGGCCTCATCAGCAGGATGCCCTACTGTCAGCCGCATCGGATTGTGGCTCCTTGACCAGTCGCAGCCTGCTGTATGCGAGGGATGCGGGGTCGGTGGAGGAGGGTCCGCAGGGGGAACTGCAGGCCTTGTTTCCCGAGCTCATGGCGGTAGCCGCCGCTGCAAACGGTGTGCCGCTGCCGCTGCCATTGCCTGCACCTGTCCCTGATGACCTCATAGGCCATCCCTGGCAGCGTCCCCCGGTGAGAGGGGTGGACGTTGTCTACCCATTTTTCCCATCGATGGGGGCCTATGTTCGTCGGGGTCAGGCGGTGTCCAACATCATGGGACTAACTCCCGCCTACGTACCAGTTACGCGGGTGTCGGGGTTAGTCAAAGGTATGGGGGAGGGCGTACCTCGGCTTGACAATCCGATGGCCGCGCTCCTCTGTCCGGATATGGTGTGGGAACCCCTATGCAAGCCGGTCCTCCAGGGGAGGTCGGCTAGGCGATTGGCTTATTGGGGTGACCAGTCATTCATCGCTGGTACACAGTCACTGGCTGCGGCGTCTAACATCGCCCACCTGGCTAGATTTGTATCGGGGATAATGACTGGCGGCGCGGATCTGAACGAGGTAAAATGCGATCAGATCACCCAGGCTGCGGGAGCTGTGCTGCACCGTTCCCAGGTGCTGGCCATAGCCATGGGGAAAGTGCGCGCCCTGGCCACCCTGGGCCAGCGTCATCTTTGGCTGGAGCAGGCCCGTGTGCCGGAACGGAAGAGAGCCCCTCTTCTGACGGCCGCCCTCTCCGACGCTGGCCTATTCGGGAAGGCCCTGCAATTGATGACCTCAACATGCAGAGAAATGGCAGAGGAGAGATCCGTCCTTCAACCCCATTTTCCGCCTCCCGTCCTTGCCGGTGGGGGCAGAAGGCTTCCGCGACGTCGAGCTGTCTCCGTCGCCGCTACCACTACCTCCACCGCCACTGCTGGCCCTGCCAAGAGGGCCAGGGGACGAAGCGGCGCTTCGGCCACCGCCGGCCCATCCCAGACCGGAGGAGACGGTAGGGAACGTCGTGTCCAGCAGACTGTAACCTATCGTCCCTCCGGGGCTCCCCGGGGTGGCAAGACTCGAGCGGCGCGAGGTGGCAGGCGCCGTTAAGAGTGACTTTTCCCCTTTGTGTCCCCTCCTCTACACCCTTCCCGGCCCCTCTGTGATTTTGTGCCTTAAACACTTATTAATTAATAAAAATAGTTCCCCGATATAAGGGGGACTGTGTTTGGCCGAACAAACTGTGTGTTTCTTCAATACAAATCATGTGGTGGGGTTGTGTTTATATGAATCTACCCTGTTACGTTGGGGGGGTGAGTTGTGTTGTGTTACGAGTTTTAAGCAAGGTCTGCAACTTACACTCGGTAATAGGTTCTATTAGCTTGATGCTCCACATGCAATTAGAACTGGTGTTATTCCATTGCTTTAACTAAGTATATGTGTTTCACAACGCTGTGTTGTTAGTTGCAGTAATGCTCGTACGCACATTTTTTATGGCCTAGCCATTACTCTCGTTCAGCGTTCTTCCTATGTGTAACATAGGCTACGGGTATGGGATTCACGCACAGGCGACTTGTGTTTTGTTGTAAACCCTTTTTACACTTTGTGGGTAGCTGACATTGTATTAGCTTGTGCTATATTTTGTTCTACCGGAGGTTTTCAAAATGGCTACGGTTGTTTTCTGTGTGTAGGGATAGAAGGTGTGTTTTCGGGAGGGGGTGTCGGATAAACCCCTCCTTTTTTTTCCCACTTGATTGGTTTAGAGGATTTGTTGATCTTTTCTGCTGAGCCAGTCAGGGCCAAGCCAGTGCTTGACAGGGGGGGGGGGGGGGGGGGGGAGGGGTATTCTACCGACTCCTGTTATGACAGGATCCGGTGGGTTTTCCCCGCCCGTTATAGCGTTGTTGCTATGGCGACGCCTTCCATGAGCTGGGGTCGTAAAGATGTCGAGGTTGGGCGCAGAACTTACAGCCTGCTGCGCCCGTTTATGTGTCAAACTTGAGTCTGTTGGTCACGTGTCTCACAGTTTACATATCTTTTTCTTGACCGTGGTCTCATGTGGGAAGGTGTTTTCTGGGGGAATCTGGTCTTACACTCTGATTAAAAGGAGTGACTGGATTAAAATCATGTGAAAAACAGGGTTTTTACTCCCAGCTGTGCAGTTAGGTCATACGTGTGATGCCTTTTCTTTATTTTATAAAGAGTTGAATGTGTCTTGATGGATATGAAATGAGGGTCCCTGATGGAACAAGACTGACGTCTTTCTCAGGTCTGCCTCCCCTTATCTTTTTGTGTGTATTCCTGTACTGCAGTCTGTTGGGTAAATATTTTCATTCATTCATTCATGGAGTTGATTGCATCTCGCCCCTCTTGTCGTTCCCTGGGCGTCTTGGGGATTCAATATGGTGGTCTAAACGGCCTATTGTTGATGTGGGTATGTCAGAACGCACACATAGTGCTGGCTCAGGATGTGCTTTGGCCGTTGCTGACTGGCGCGCCTCGTTTGCTTTGGTAAAACAGCGTTTTTATGGAGCAATTGGGATGGGGGTTTTTCCTCTTCCGACATCCTGTGTGTTGTCGATGGGTTCCCGTTCATGTCAGGGGATGATGACGGAATGGGTCTGGACATATGGGGAAGGGTCTCACGCCCTAGGGGTGGGCCGCCGGACGCGGTTCATACCGACACGTCTGGGTGGCGCCTTCTTTTTTATGTTGGGATCAGACGCGCATATCTGCCCCTTCTCCTGGGGTTGGCAGGTCGGCGTGATTAGGGCACGGGACTGGTTCTGGTCGCGCTGGTCCAGATCAGTGCACCCGTTGTCCGCTGGGGATGCAGATCTGCTGTTCTGGTACCCTGAGGGACTTAGGGTTTTTTCAGGGGGGAAAATGCTAGGTCGATCCGGGTGTCACAGGGTTGTGCGTTATGGGACCCTTTTTGATGTATTCTGCACTGTCATAGTGGCTTATGGCCGTGCCGACCTGTACGCGTCCGATCTCGTCGGATCTCGGCCGCTGTGCGGGTTGGTCTTGGTTGGTACTTGGTTGGGTGACCTCCTGGGAATACCGAGTGCGGGGTCTTCCATATTACGCTCTTCTCTTGCGTTTTGGCGCTGAGGAGCCTGTTGGGTGGGGTTAACCTCCTTTGGGATCCTGTGCTCCCCGTATCGCCGGGCCCGGTCCGGGGTGATGCTCGTTGACCCGTAGGCCCAGGATAGCCCTGTTGGGAACCGGAACGCGGGCTGCGGCGGTGCCGCAGGTGCGTTTCGGGGTTTTTCCTGAGGGGTTATGGGACCAACCATTGCATGGGGTGATGCCTGGGTGGTTGGTTCTCTGGTGTGTTGCTGCAGTGTCAACTCCCGGTTCTCCGGTTGAGGGTGCCCCTGCACGTTCATGACGTCTGCCGATCGTATGGGCTTTTCTGTGGGCAGCTGTCAGGGGCCGAGTGGTCTACGGATCCCACTTCTGACGTGCTGTTTGAAAGCTTGGTTATGCGACAACGGCAGCATACGCCCCTTCCGCCGGGGCGGCTGTTTCAGCTGTCCTTTCTGGCGCCTGCCTCGTCCGCAGTTTTCCAGGCTTGGGTTGACAGCCTGTTGCCTGGTCTTTCCCCGGTGCACTGCCTGCTTCCGTTGGGTAACTCTTGTGTGTTATGACCATGCTGTCTGCCTGTTGCAGGGCTTGTGTTCCAGGCGGTGTGCTGTTGGGGGGGACAGGGCCCGCTCGGCTGAGGGGCCTTTGTCCGAATACGCTGGCGATGTGGGGGGCGGGGTCACTAGGTGCCCCCCTGGTGGGGTCTTGATGCTGGCATCATGGACTTCTCCGGGCCCCCATTTCAGGGAGCCCAGTCCTTTGGTGGATCTGGGCCTTCCTTCGCGCTCCGCTGCTACGGCCTTGCCACGGGGTTGGGTTGGCCCTTGACCCCGTGATTCTGGGGGCAGTAACGAGGTGGTTTCCTCCGTTCGTTCCCGGGTGGCATGCGGGTTGTGCGTGTGTGTAGTCGTGGGGTCAAGCCACGGCTGCTCACCCTGTGCGTTGAGTTGCTTGAGTGCCTCTTCGCACGGTCGGGTCCGTCGCCTTCCCGTGAAGCCCCTAATAGGGGGGCTACCCGCCATTAGGGGGGGTCGGGGGGGCTCGGCCCTCCCTGTTCTGATGGTTGTGGGGGGGCTGTCAGCGGGGTGTATTTGTCAGCCAGCGGCTCCGCTTGGCCTCCCTTGTGCAGTGTGATGCCAAGCCGAGCCTCTTAACGGTACAGAACGATAGGTTATGACTATAACCAAGTTCTGTTAGTTAGAGGCGACGCTTGGCATCAGACGGCCGCTGCAGCCCTTGTCCTCACCTTGTGGTGAAAGCTTGGGAAGGAGGAGAGCAGGTGACCACACACCTGCTTATGAAGGTAAGCTGATGAGGGGTGTGGTCAGACTAATACTGGTATTAGAGGTACATTTGTGGTTTATTCAGTGCGCGTGCACGTACGCGAGATAGTGCAGTGTGATGCCAAGCGTCGCCTCTAACTAACAGAACTTGGTTATAGTCATAACCTATCGTTAAAGACAGTAGAGGTTGAGTACTTTATTATATAAAGATGGTGAGTTAGTGTTGTGTTCATTCATAGTTAAAGACAGTAGAGGTTTGAGTACTTTATTATCTAAAGATGGTGAGTTAGTGTTGTGTTAATTCAGTTAAAGACAGTAGAGGTTGAGTACTTTATTATCTAAAGATGGTAAGTTAGTGTTGTGTTCATTCCTAGTTAAAGACAGTAGAGGTTGAGTACTTCATTATCTAAATACGTTTGAGTGTTCATTCATAGAGGCTGAATACTTTCTGGTGATATATCACATTCACACTCCAAGTGATTTCGATTGATTTTAAAACTGTTATACATGGGATGTTTTAAAACGGACTTACGGTATATTATGGTTCTTCAGTGCAAGGGTTCCATTGTTCACTCGATTCCATGGACAAATCTGTCATATTACACGTCACATGGCATTATGGACCCACAAATCAATGCAACCGTGCAGAAGAACCTCTTTTTTTTATCTACTTTTTCTCCCCATTTTCTATTTTTCTCCCATCCCAATTTCGTATTATCCAATTCTTCCCCCCATCTCGAATGTTGTTAGACTATGCCTCCCACTGGTCGGCTGCAATGTGGACGAAGCCTTGGATCACGTGTCCCCTCCGCGTGTAGCATAATGACAAGCACGCAGTGCAAAAATGCGGAAGCATTCGTCACCGCACGCCACTACGGTAAAGCGCCTTTCTTTTCAGGCCCGCTTTGGGAGCTGTCGCGCGGAAATAGGCTGTCTATTGCCATTCTCTTTGACAAACTCTAACCTTAACCAGCTCCTTAACAGCGCCTAAACTTAACCGTTCTAACCTTAACCAACTCCGAAACAATGCCTAACCTTAACCTTAACCATGCCTAACCTTAACCATAGAAAGAATATTGCCATTCTCTTTGACAAACTCTAACCTTAACCAGCTCCTTAACAGCGCCTAAACTTAACCGTTCTAACCTTAACCAACTCCGAAACAATGCCTAACCTTAACCTTAACCATGCCTAACCTTAACCGGCGAAAGAATACACGTTAAAAAAAAAATCACGTTAAAAAAAAAATATTTGATGGGATTCGAACTCGCCAGCAAACGAGCCGTAGGATCCACAGCCATGCAGTCTTGCCAATTGAGCTATTTCTGGATACTGAATAAGGGGCGGTGACTTATATATATTGAGCTCCGCTCGTGTCGAACCAAGGCAGGATCTCATGCGCATGCGCGGGCACCTCGCGCGAGCACGCCGGCGCACGCACCTGAGCGAGCACGCCGCCGCCGGTGCACGCACCTGGGCGCTGGGCGAAGGAAAATGAAAGGCGCATTACCGCACGCCACTACGGTAGAATGCTTCCGCATTCTTGCACTGCTTGCTTGACATTAAGGAACAGGCGTCCCCTCCGGTACACGAGGAGGCAGCCGTCGCATCTTTTCACCTGCACAGCGCGATCTCTCAGCGGCGAGGAGTAACGCGTGGGAGGCTCACGCTGCCCCTGTTGCTTCCCGATTCTGCTGTACAGGCGCACCAACAGACCTGTAGGAGTTGCTGTCCACAACGTCCGATCCCCACCCACCGGCTTTCCCACCCCCTAATACTGCCAATTGTATTAGTATGAACGACCAGCCAAAGCCGGAAGCAACGCCGAGAGCTGGGCTCGAACCCAGCATGTGGCGAGCGCCTTGCCCACTGCGCCACTTAGCCGCCCATGCAGAAGAACCTCTTTAATTCTAATATGAACTACAGATAAATGTATATTATATAATATATATACACCTGCATATAACCCCTCATATACTTGCTTGTACACCTGCACATAACCCATAACTCTGTATGATAGCTACTGTTACGGGGTGGTAGGTGTGTAGGACCCAGGGGCAGAACGGATAAGACAAGAGGCAGGTGTTGGTTTTCAAACAAAAGGTACTCTTTTAGAAAAAGGGTACATGCAGACGAGGGCGTATAAATAAAAGGGGAGATACATCCGTCTCCAAAAACACGTTTAGAGCACAAACACATACACTTCTCTATACAACAAATGGGGAACGCAAAGGGGAGAAAACGATGTCTCCAAAACATGAAATACGTCGGACGACGGTGCTGCATATGTACACAATAAGGTCATACAAGCGATAAGGAAAAGACACACGCCAATTAATACAAAAGGCGAACGGACTCATTCTCCATGGCAGGAGCGATTAGTGTTACTCACGTAGGCACTACTCACGGGCAGTCTGGTGATCGACTCACAGTGTCTGTAGTAACACGGAAGAGCATATAAAGCCACCTTAAAGACACACCAGGTGCCAATGAATGCAATTAGGGCAGACAGACAGGTAAATTACCACCAGGTGACGCTAGGGCTTTGCTCCCTGAGGAGCAAAACCCCAAACGTTACAATGTACTATAATGCTGTATATACCATATATATTTATTCTCACCACAAATATTATACCTATCCTGTCTGTACTTACTGCACATAGTCCCTTACTTACTATATCTGTACATATCCTACTCTTTACTAGTTACGCTGCTGGCCAATAGTAGTCATACTGTCTCTATTTATATACTACAACTCTGTACATACATCTGATTAGCACTACACTCAGTAGTACTCATTTGTATATTTTGTACCCAGTTTAACCACCTGTACATTTTGTTTCTATTGCACTACATTTGCACTCTGGTTGGATGCCAAACCTATTTTCGTTGTACTGTTGTTGTGCTGTATGATGACAATGCATTTTAATCTAATTTGTGATTTAACGACTGGCATGTGTGTTTGTGTTCACAGAACCAGCAGGAACATGAAGAAACGTTTATACACACTGAAATAAATCTGACCCGACACTATACTGACCCAAAGGACTTCCAACTAGGGATGCTAGATATTGGCTTTTTTACCGATACTGTCCAACTCTTAATTTCCGATACCGATATCAACGGATACCGATATATGCAGGGTTCCCCCCCCCCCAAAAACTGAATAATTTCAGGTAATCAACATTACATAATCTCTTGTCGTGTAATTAACACAACATTATGCATACTTTGACAATAAATAAAATAATAATTTGTTCTTACTTGCTTGCCTGGGTAAATAAAGGTTAAATAAATGTAAAAATAAAAATAATTACTTTTTTGGAAACAGATTCCGATATTTTCCGATATCACATTTTTATGCCAATATCGGCCGATAATATCGGACATCCCTACTTCCAACGTGTTGCTAGTGTTATGGAAAATGTTATTTGTTTCATCCCATTGCACTCTAGTGTACAGACAGCATGTAATAGCTCTGTTAAATACATATTCTCTGTACAGCCATGACTAGTTAATATAGTTAACTAGTAGTATACAGTTTCTCAGACACTACGGCGACAGTCTTAAAAACAACAACCAAGGCCCAGGACAGTTCGTCTTAGATAATGTCATATTTTCAGAATGTCATCTTGTCATTTGTTTCATATCAATCTTGTGTCAGATACGACAAAAACCCCTAAACCCATCTTTGTTTTCATTTGTCTTTCCAAGTTTGTGTATTTAATGCAAGTCTGACCTCTTTCTCACTTTCTGGTCAGACGCTCGTGTTACACTTGTCTCTAATGGTAAACTGAGGATACTTTCTGTGGCCACGGAAAATAAACTACTTTCTGAATTTCTACAGTTCACTGTATTTGGCTAATTTAAAATATTCCACAACACTAGTCCTACTGAACTTCCACTAAACCATCATCAGTGTTATTTCCAAGGCATCGTGCGAGTTCACAGTCACCACGGAGGTCATTCAGGAGGATATTCATGTCTTCGAGTTGAGGGTTTGGAAAATGACCTCACGATCATTTCCATTCTAATTCCCTTTCTTTAATTTCCTTCTTAAAACGGCAGACATTTGGAACACAAGCGGTCGATAGAACAGACGCCCCGATTCCTCAGTAGAAGCATTTGTCTTCACTACTTCACTCACTCCAAAGAAAATAACGCCGAACACAGAACATTCTTCAACTGCCTGAAAGCGTCTCTCTGACAAAACAAACAAAGAGAAAGGGAATAAAAGATGATTTTGACATCAAGTATCAGGATATATATCAACACTCTGACCGCCAATAGTAACGCCACACTCGCGTAAATAATACGCTACTCACAAAAGGAAGTGTTCTCAGAAGACCATCCACAGAGCCTAGAGCTTGTACATGTATATAATAAGGAGGCTAAGTAAAACTCTCAATATTTCTGTGGTCGATAAGTAGTTTGTTTATTTAGTCTCTCTCTCTCCCTCCCTCGACAACCCAGAGGGTACGCTGGCATTTCCACAGAGCTCTTAATTAACACAACACAAGGATTCAATGTCCCCGATGACATCACTGGTGGCCGCCGTGTTCACACTCACTTAACTCTCAATAGCTGTCAAACTAAATGAATGTGTGTGTGAAACCGTTTTGAACGTTTTTTGGACATGTGTGAGATTATGTGCTAAATGAATCAGCATTGTTTTTTTTGGGTGAAGTGCCCCTTTAAAGGGGGTTTGAAGTGAAAAGTATCGACAGATTGAAAAGGAACAGCTGTGTGACTGTGTGTCTCTCTCTCCCTCGCTCACAGCTGTGTGACTGCGTGTGGGTTTTTGGACACGTCTGCGTGTGCGGTTGTAACATTAATACATATGATATACAGGACAGGACTTTTGTCTACAGTACATTTCCAGAGCTCCAAACATACCGCTATACTGCCGTCGAGGCAAGAACCTTGCACCGTGTGAATATTATGGTCAAAACCCCAGTGTATAATAAAACATTTGCACTATATCCAAACCACATTTAGCATATTTATTTTTAAATAGTTAGCATTTTGTACCTCATTTTGTACTTTAGTTTGTATATTGTATAGTGGTTGGACTTTATTATTTTTACTTTTTTTACTGTGTGAAGCACATTCTCAGCTCACACAGAACCAAGCATTTCACTGTAATGTACATGTACTTTATACGTGACGAATAAAACAAAACTTGAACTTGAATGCTAGAAACAAGACAGGTGTTGATACAAAAATGATGATACGTTTTTTTGTCAATTCCTGAAAAGTTGACGCCTTTGAAAGATTCACAGTTTTTGTCCGACAGCGGAGCCTGGAGAGCTGAAATCCTGTCCTGAGGTCGGCCACGAAACACGCCTTGTTACCCCCTGCTCTCAGAACGTGGGCTGATGACCACCATCGGATGTTTACCAGGTGTGAGCCTCGTACCGGACGCCATCTTGGTCCATTACTTCGTCCCACACGTCACACGTCAAACGTCTGGGTGGAGTCTTCTGAGTGAACTGTCCTGACCTTGAGAATTATCGAGGGGGAGGGCTACGTTGGTCGGTAATTAGCTTAACCCTTGTGGGGTGGAGAACTGGGTAGGGTAGCTGCCTATGAGAAAATATCTTTTAGTTTAGGAGAGAAAGGAGAAAAATATATTAGCAAATGGGGGAAATATCTGCAATTTCACTCACTATAACTGGAGGGGGGGCACACTTGCCTAAGACAGCGACGATGCACATGATTATATAATACCTGACAAATGCACCATGTTTATGTCAACAAGATTGGCTCTATGTATTAACACTTTGAGTGCCAGGCAGTGGTGGCTCGCCACTGGTGGCGCTATGGGCGCCGACCCACCTGTTAAATGAGAAGAATAAAAAAAAAAAACTTTTTTGTTTTTTGTTTTATAGCCCTATAAATAATATAAACATGTTTAAAATGAATAATATTTACTCATTTTAAGTATGTTTGTATTTCCAATGCACAATATAACGTTATTATCTAAATTAAAAAAACAGCGTTTTCATGGGCAGGAAGTGACGTTTTTTTTTATTTTTTCGTATTTCTCGCCCGGGCAAGAAGCGATAGCGCTCTGAGTGCGCGTCACAGTTTGATCGCTGTCTCCGTCACAGCCAATCAGTGCATACGGCGTTGTGCGTTGAAATATGACTATTATGTTGGAATCCGAGCGCGATTTGAAGCGGTCTAGAAAGCAGCGTGAACTTCCGTGAGAATTTCCATAGCCGCATTTCGCGGAGACGCTCTCTGATTGGCCGACGCCAGTATTTTTTTCTATGGCAGAATTTCACAGAGACGATCTCTGATTGGCCGAATCCAATTTCTAATGTTCCAATTCTAGCAAGTTCTAGCTTGGTTCCTGGTACTAGGACTGTTGTTTGTCTTAGAGCGTGCCGTGCTGTGACTGCAAGTTCTTTAGACTGTTAAGCTTAGGCACTCTTTCAAAGTTGGTTAAGGTTAGAGTTTGTCTTAGAGCATGGCGATAGAACGCCAGGTAGTTTGCAGTCTGTTCGAGCGGAAATGGACAAAGGAATGTACTTGTTGAGTGTTGTGCTAACGTCGACGAGCTCAGCTGAGCTAACACTTGGCTAACAAGCTATATGGCGGATTATACACGTTTCCTGCCCTGGACGTTTCAACTAAACAGTGAGTCTCTCTCTCTCTCTCTCTAACGTTAGTACTACTAGGCTGGTGCGGGCTAACTGGCTATCGTTCTGGGAGCTAACGTTAGTAGTACTACTAGGCTGGTGCGGGCTAACTGGCTATCGTTCTGTGATTTGTTTACTTGGTAACACGGGTTGCTAAGGAATTTAGGTTCGAGGTTGAAGAAATCTCTCTCTCTCTCTCTCTCTCTCTCTCTCTCTCTCTTCTTAACGTTAACGGTTGTAAATAGTTTTTTTAGGAGCAGTACTACTGCTGGCCATTCATGAAGCGAGACATTGCTGATTGTTTATTTATCGATGGCTCATTGATTTAACTACTGCAGCTCTCTCGGATTGAAAATACGTGGATTATGGCTTGTTCAATATCGTCTATGTTTGAATGAATGAATGAATGAGAACTTTATTAACAGATTGCAGAATGGGTACAATACAGTACGGCTCAATACACACAATTGTTAAGGGGATGCAGACCAGAGAAAGACGTTTGTCTTGTTTACATCAGGGTCCCAGATTTTCGATTCATATCGATAGTTTAATAGCTAGCCTTGGCTCGTTTAACAATATGCAAAATATGTGTACAGCCCTGTACTCATACTGAAGTTATTCTTGGTATATAATAGGTCTGATTGTGTAACGAATCGATTCCACGTCGCGCTGTGTGTGAGAGAGAGAAGGAGAGAGGGAGAGATCTGCCTGTGTTTGGAGACGGGCGAGTTTTGTTTCTAACTTTTCTATTTATATTGTGTTTCAAGTTGTGAATTAGAGTCTAGACTATACTTTATTTGACTGGTTGTGTGTTGTTGTAGTAACAGCTGAGCGACTCGTTCATAAGAGCCGATTCATTGCCGTGAGCGTGAGTCGAATCGCTCACGTCTTGCCATGAGTCTTGCGTGGTACAGTACTGTACTGTACATGTTCGCAAAATATTTGGTATAGCGCCCCTAGTGGCGAAGTACCCAGCGGCCGCCACTGGTGCCAGGGACGCATTGTCATTAGTTCATGCCGCCAGTTGAGTGCCACCAAGGCCATATAGCGTTTGTTTGTCGTATTTTTTTTTATTAGCGATTTTAATTCATATTTCATCAATCGAGCCTCACGCTAGTGTTGCAGACTCTCTCTGAGCTCAATTGGGAAAATACCGCCACCTATTGTCTCTCCCTGTGTAACTGCCCCCCATTCGTTTAGACTGATGGGGGGGGGGCGGTCCAGCCTCATGTTACTTTCCGACGAGGCATCTGAAAAGACCCAAGTTGATCGCCGGTCCGGAAAACGCGTGGAATATATATTTACTGTACCCAACGCTGAATCAATAAACCCGATCGATATTTGGAATGGCGATCAGGAATTGGAATAATCTTTTTGGATAACATCTGATCTGAGGGAAGCAATTTATTTGACCAGTCTTGGTATAATCAGAACTTTTTTCACAGAGATATCAACGTGTCCCATATGTGTGTGTGTGTGTGTGTGCTCGCTGATCAGGAAATGAGAATATATTTTTCAGATCGCTTCTCTAGCGTGCATAAGTACACATACCGGTATACTATCGATAATCTAGCGTTTATTTGAAAACTATTCATAAATAGGCCGAAAAATTACAACGTTTTTTGTGTATGCCAGAATATTCCAGTAAATGCCATTTATCACAAAATATTTATTGTAGCTTTATTTTCGATGTAATGTAGTCAAATATATATATTTTTTTTGTGTTGTTTGTTTTTGTTTTGTTATTAGTTTTCATTCTATTTCCGGGTTGTTGTTTTTTTGTTGAATTTTCCGTTTATTTTTTTCACATGTGGGGGGGGGGTGTCATTGTAGCCTGGACGCTAGTGGTCTAGGTGTGTGTGTTGTCCTTCAGGACTGACCCATGTTGATTCACAGAGATATGTCATCATTCATTTGTATTGTCCTGAAGTGCTGTGTGCAAAAAGAAAAAAGAAAACTCAATAAAGTATAAGTCATAAAAAAAATTTGCTTAACCCTTTCACTACCACACTACCAAAGGGTTAACCCCTTTCACTGCAACAATACAGAAGGTTAACCCTTTCACTGCCACACGACAAAGTGTTAACCCTTTCACTACCACACTACAGAATGTTAACCCTTTCACCACCACACTACAGACGGTCGTAAACCGTCTGTAGTGTGGTAGTGAAAGGGTTAACCTTCTGCAGTGTGGTAGTGAAAGGGTTAACCTTCTGTTGTGTGGTGAAAGGGTTAACAGGTGTGTAGGCTAGAGGGGAAAACAACAACAACAAAATAACAGGCAACTCATGTTAACACATTCCCTGCCATGACTTATATCCATCAATATAGCCAGTCTGCCACCACTATAAGTCTATGGAGATGTTCACCTTCTTTGCAGGGCTATAACTTTTTAAATTGTATTGCTAAATTGACATTACTATGGCCCATTCAACATCGATTATCTATCGTTCAGGATGTAGGAACGTTATACTTTTTCATTCAAACATTCATACAAAAATACCTTCTAGAATATAAGTATGTTTTTATCGTTTTCTGCAGTAATTCCTAGAACGCTAGTTATAGGCATAAACGCATATATAGATTATCGATTGCCGTTTATTCCCGATACACGCTATATTAAAAAATTCAGGGGGGGGGGGGGGGGTTGTTTATAATTCCGTGATCGTCAGTAAATGCTTTATGTAGTATGGGTGATATATTGATCAGATCGGTTTACAGTGAAATGAATGAACAATTGGGCTGAAAATGACGTTAGCGTCCTCTTACCGTGCGTCAATGAGACTGGCGATGAAAGATCCCATGTATACAACGCCGATCGCCTAGGTCCATTTCCGGTTTGTATGTCGCAATAAACGCCGAAATCATATCGATTATTAAGTTTATAAAGCGATCCATTATGTACATAGTGTCTGTCGGGAGCCTTGCGAAAATATCTGACGGCCGGATGAATTTAATCGACACACACCTCTCACTTCCTGTTGTTCGAGTGTAACTCGCCCCGACCATCCACCAGGCGGCGGTATTGAGCCGTCGTTGTATTGAGCCGTAGGGTCCAGCTGCAGCGCCGGAGGTGTATATATGAATTATGAATGCCATGGCGAAAAAATGAAATATTGATCTCAATATCGCTGTACAGCGTGGTGTGGCAGACAACGCATGGCGGGCAATAACGCTGTACAGCGTGAACGGCGGTGGATGTGTTAAAAGTCAGTAACAGAAAGCAAAGAAAGACAAATGAAGTGTTGAGCCAGAATATGTCCTGAGGCCAACAACAACAATAACAACAACAATGACGATTACCCAAATGAACACTAAATAACACAAGTATTATCTTGTGTTCGCCCTTCTACTTTGCTTACAACAGCATACTTAGTCCATAGTTAGGAGTTTCACTTTGAAAGAGAACTTCTACCGTGTCCTTCTGTGACATAATGCCTGGACCCTTCTAGATCTTAGAGAGCAGGCCAGACTCTAGATCTTAGAGAGCAGGCCAGACTCTAGATCTTAGAGAGCAGGCCAGACTCTAGATCTTAGAGAGCAGGCCAGACTCTAGATCTTAGAGAGCAGGCCAGACTCTAGATCTTAGAGAGCAGGCCAGACTCTAGATCTTAGAGAGCAGGCCAGACTCTAGATCTTAGAGAGCAGGCCAGACTCTAGATCTTAGAGAGCAGGCCAGACTCTAGATCTTAGAGAGCAGGCCAGACTCCGGGGCGCTGGCTTTGATGAGGTTCTGGACCTCCTTGAACTTGGGATGGTCTTTGTCCGCCACCAGCTGGAGAAGCACCGCCTCACTGGTGGTGATGATGACGCCCACCCGGGCCATTCTCTGAGAGAGAGAGAGGGGGGGGGGGGGGGGGGAGAGAGAGAGGCAGAGGGAGAAAGAGGGAGGGGGAGAGAGAGGGAGGGGGAAAGAGAGGGAAAGTAACTAAATAAAGTACTTATCTTACTTATCGACCACAGAAATATATAGGTCATATATTTATGTTTTTATAAAAATGTACAATGTGCATGTATTAAAAATAAGTACCTTTTAACATAAATGTTTTACTTTTAACATTTTCAGGAAACACACACACACACACACAACACACATGCTGCAATCGCTTTACACAAAATGTCACTTTAAACAAAATGGAAAAATCACTTTAAAGGAATGAGGAATATAAAAGTCACTTTAAGGAAAGAACAGACGTGGTTCTATAGTATAGTTTAGATCAGTGGTTCTCAACTGGTCTAGCCTCGGGACCCAACATTTTCCTTAGTCATTAAGTCGCGACCCAAAATTTTTAACCACTATGATTTATGTAGAAGAAAAAATATTTGCAGTAATACGCAATCTTTCAAAACATGAAATAAACACAAAAAGTGCAACAAAAGTGCAACTATTGCTAAAAACCCAATGAAATAAAAGAATAATAAATAATATATGGTTCTTAGCAGATTTCTTAGCTTAACATAATAGACCTAAATTTGGGGGAACTAATGGGATAACTGAGTTTGCAACAAAAGTGCAACTAGGGCTAAAACCCAATGAAATAAAATAATAATAAATAATATGCTTCTTAGCAGATTTCTTAGCTTAACATAACAGACCTAAGTTTGGGGGAACTAATGGGATAACTGGGGTTGCAACAAAAGTGCAACTAGGGCTAAAAACCCAATGAAATTAAATAATAATAATAAATAATTATGCTTCTTAGCAGATTTCTTAGCTTAACATAACAGACCTACGTTTGGGGGAACTAATGGGATAACTGGGGTTGCAACAAAAGTGCAACTAAGGGCTAAAAACACAATGAAATAAAATAATAATAAATAATATATCCTTCTTAGCAGACTTCTTAGCTTAACATACAGGGATTGATTGATTGATTGAAAAGTTTATTAACAGATTGCAGAATGGGTACAGTACAGTACATCTCAATACATACAATTGTTAAGGGGATGCAGACCAGAGAAAGACTTTCGTCTTGTTTACATCAGGGTCCCCCATTTTCAATTCATCATAACATATATGACATACATGACATACAGATAGACAGTACTGCTACATCTATACATTTATGACATATCAGATTTGCAAATACAGTACTGTTTGTGATAGTGTCCAGAAAAGGAGTGTATATACATTTGGCATAGAAACTGTACATTGGAGGAGGTTGGTGGGGTGGGGTTGGGTGGGTTGGGTGAGGGCTGTACATTGGAGGTGGGGGGGGGGGGGGGGGTTGGGTAGGGGACACACACACATTTTACACTGTACATTGGAATATTGACAAAGCCTTACTTGGTCATTTACTGTACAACTAGGTTAGGACATTTGTAGGGGCCAGTTTCGAATTGCAGTCTCACGTAGGTGTTTTTTGAGAGTGTTTTTGAAGGTGGGTAGTGATTCACATTCCTTTACAGCTTTAGGCAGGGCGTTCCACATTGATGTGGCATAATTGCGAAACGTGTTTAGTCCCTTGTTTGAGCCGAATCTGGGTTTTACATGATTTGTGGAGCTCCCTCTGGTGTTGTGATCGTGGTATTCACTGACCTTTGGGAAGTATTTTGACATGTACATGGGTACCTTGGTCGCATAGTGTATCTTGTAGACCAGGCCCATTGCAAGTTGCTGTACTCTGTCGTCTACTCTAAGCCATCCTAGGTTGTCAAAGTGGGCAGGGGTGAGGTGGGTTCTAGGAGTCAGGTCAAGTAGTAGTCTGACTAGCTTGTTTTGAGATGTTTGTAATTTGTTTTTTAGTGCCTTTGAGGTGCTTTGGTACCATGAGGTGCAAGCATAGTCGTAGTACCCTTGAATGAGTGCTCCTGCTAGAGTCTTCAGGGTATTCTTGTTTACCAGAGAGGAGATCCGGTACAAGAATCGCGTTCGTTGGTTGACTTTTTTTATTACATTGGATGCCATTTTGTCACAGGAAAGATTAGCCTCTAGGATGGAACCCAGGTAGGTAATTTCATCTTTCCTTGTGATAATATTGGCACCCACTGTAACCGAGAAGCCGTCGGTCTTGCTGAGTTTGTTATTTGAACCGAAGAGAATGGACTCTGTTTTGCCCATGTGTAATGATAGTTTGTTGTCGGCGAGCCATATGCAGATTTTGCCTAGTTCCGAGCTGAGGGCTTTTTGAACCTGTAACTTGTTCTTGTCAGAGACCAGCAGGGCTGAGTCGTCCGCAAACAGGAACAAGTTGCAGTCACAAGCTGACGACATGTCATTTGCATAAATTAGGAATAGTAGCGGCCCTAGTATGCTTCCTTGTGGAACACCACAGCTCACTGTGAGGGGGGGGGATAGGGTACCGTTTACTTCCACCATCTGTTCCCTCCCCTCCAGGTAGGATTGTATCCAGCTCACTGATAAACTATCAAAACCAATTGCTTTTAGCTTGTCAATCAGAATGGTGTGATTGACAGTGTCGAAGGCCTTTTGTAGGTCCAGCATGACCATGCCGCAGTATTTGCCCGCGTCCACCTCTTGTTTGATGTGGTCGTTCAAGTAGAGAAGGCATGTGTCAGTGGAGTGGGATGTTCTGAAGCCAGATTGGAATTCGTAGATTAGATTTTTTTCCGCGAGGTACTTTTCGATCTGTTCGTATACTATTTTTTCCATGACTTTCGAGATGGATGTAAGGATAGAAACAGGGCGGTAGTTACCCGGGTCTAATTTGCTGCCCTAACTAATGGGATAACTGGGGATGATGTTTGCTCCTGACAAGAGTCTCAAAGTCTGGGGTGATGGTAGACAAAGCAACTCTGAGGTCATGCTCAATGTCCAATCTGTTCCTCCGCTTTGTCTTCAGCTGGACCAGAGCTGAGAAGCCACTTTCACAAAGATAGGTAGTGCAAAAAAAAAGTAAAAAAAAAAAAAAATCTTTTTACTTTATTTTTTTCTTTTTTTTTTTTTACACACACATGCGCGACCCACTCAAAATGGCCCCGCGACCCACTTTTGGGTCGCGACCCACCAGTTGAGAAACACTGGTTTAGATATTGTAAAAGTATAGCATAATGACGGAGTTAAAATTGTATATTGTATAGTAGCGTACATAGGAACCAGTGCCTTCTCAGGAATTTAGCATGTCTATTTTATCATGCACATCTTATGTCTTCTTATTACCTGTTTTTTTATGTCTATTTTATTATTGCACAATCGATGCAGGCATGACCACCCGCATTTCACTGTATGCCCTGGTATGTATGTGACAAATAAACCTCTTGAATCTTGAATCTAACCTTAACCCTAACCTTAACCACACTGTTACCTTAAAGTTTAAGGTAACAGTGTGGTTAAGGTTATGGTTAGGGTTAAGATTATAGTTAACCATAATCTTAACCCTAACCATAACCTTAACGATACTGTTACCTTAAACTAACCATAACCTTAACCATAACCACACTGTTACCTTAAACTAACCATAACCTTAACCATAACCACACTGTTACCTTAAACTAACCATAACCTTAACCACACTGTTACCAGGATGTCGCCAGGGTTCTCCCGTACCTCCAGAGCAAACATCCTGTCCATCATACTGCGGGAGGAGGTGGAGTCAGCCACGATGTGGACCTCGTAGCCTCGGCCAATCAGATCCAACGCCGTCTGCTGGATGCACACATGCGTCTGGGGGGCGGGACAGAGAGGAGAGAGAGAGGAGAGAGAGAGAGGAGAGAGAGAGGAGAGACAGAGAGGAGAGAGAGAGGAGAGACAGAGAGGAGAGACAGAGAGGAGAGAGAGGAGAGACAGAGAGGAGAGAGAGAGGAGAGACAGAGAGGAGAGACAGAGAGGAGAGAGAGAGGAGAGAGAGAGGAGAGAGAGAGGAGAGACAGAGATGAGAGACAGAGAGGAGAGACAGAGAGGAGACAGAGCGGAGAGAGAGAGGAGAGAGAGAGGAGAGACAGAGAGGAGAGACAGAGAGGAGAGACAGAGAGGAGAGACAGAGAGGAGAGGAGAGAGGAGAGAGAGAGGGGAGACAGAGAGGAGAGACAGAGAGGAGAGACAGAGAGGAGAGACAGAGAGGAGAGACAGATGAGAGAGAGAGGAGAGACAGAGAGGAGACAGATGAGAGAGAGAGAGGAGAGACAGAGAGGAGAGAGAGAGAAGAGACAGAGAGACAGAGGAGAGACAGAGAGGAGAGAGAGAGAGGAGAGAGATAGGAGAGACAGAGAGGAGAGAGAGAGGAGAGACAGAGAGGAGACATAGAGGAGAGAGAGAGACAGAGAGGAGAGACAGAGAGGAGAGACAGAGAGGAGAGAGAGAGAGAAGAGACAGAGAGGAGAGAGAGAGAGGAGAGACAGAGAGAAAAGAGAGAGGAGAGGCAGAGATGAGAGACAGAGAGGAGAGAGAGGAGAGACAGAGAGGAGAGAGAGAGGAGAGAGAGAGGAGAGACAGAGAGGAGAGACAGAGAGGAGAGACAGAGAGGAGAGAGAGGAGAGACAGAGAGGAGAGAGAGAGGAGAGAGAGAGGAGAGACAGAGAGGAGAGACAGAGAGGAGAGAGAGGAGAGACAGAGAGGAGAGACAGAGAGGAGAGACAGAGAGGAGAGACAGAGAGGAGAGACAGAGAGGAGACAGAGCGGAGATAAAGAGGAGAGAGAGAGGAGAGACAGAGAGGAGAGACAGAGAGGAGAGACAGAGAGGAGAGACAGAGAGGAGAGGAGAGAGGAGAGAGAGGGGAGACAGAGAGGAGAGACAGAGAGGAGAGAGAGAGGAGAGAAAGAGAGGAGAGACAGAGAGGAGAGAGAGAGGAGAGACAGAGAGGAGACAGAGATGAGAGAGAGAGGAGAGACAGAGAGGAGAGAGAGAGAAGAGACAGAGAGACAGAGAGGAGAGACAGAGAGGAGAGAGAGAGAGGAGAGACAAAGAGGAGAGACAGAGAGGAGAGAGGAGAGACAGAGAGACAGAGAGGAGAGACAGAGAGGAGAGACAGAGAGGAGAGAGAGAGGAGAGACAGAGAGGAGACATAGAGGAGAGAGAGAGACAGAGACAGAGAGGAGAGACAGAGAGGAGAGAGAGAGAAGAGACAGAGAGGAGAGAGAGATAGGAGAGACAGAGAGGAGAGAGAGAGGAGAGGCAGAGAGGAGAGACAGAGAGGAGAGAGAGGAGAGACAGAGAGGAAAGACAGAGAGGAGAGACAGAGAGGAGAGACAGAGAGGAGAGACAGAGAGGAGAGACAGAGAGGAGAGACAGAGAGGAGAGAGAGGAGAGAGAGAGGAGAGACAGAGAGGAGAGAGAGAGGAGAGACCTTTATACCTTTGAACACCTTTATATATATTTTTTTGTACAAAAATGCAATCATTTGCTATCAGTTGTTGGAACATACAGGGTCTTTGCTCTTCAACATTCGGCCTGAAGAGTAGAGACTCTGATTTTTTACAGGCTATAACAAACAATGACCTCTTAATTCTAACTGAAACATGGTGTAGAGAGGAGGTAGCCACACACTGTCCTCCACACTATAGAGAGGTCATTTTGCCATCAAATAAAACATATTAGTCAGGGCAGAGACTCAGGGGGATTGATAATTTGGTAAAAATCACAACTCCACCAGTCAATACAGATTCTAAAAACCGGGAACAATCATATTTGGTTAAAACTAAAAAAAGAAGCAATCCCCTCTCAAAGAGATCTATTTATCTGTGGAATATATGTACCACCCACTGGGTCTCCATATTACTCAGAGGACATCTTCTCCAACCTTGAGTCAGAAATATGTTTTATCAAAGTCAAGGTCATGTGCTTGTTTGCGGTGACTTTAATGCCCGAACGGGAACCCACCCTGATTTCACCAGTACACATGGAGACAAATTTATATCTGACCACACCATATGCAACCATGTAAACCCGTCCCCTAGAAATAACCATGACACCTCCATAAACAAAAATGGGAAGGACTTATTACAGCTCTGCAGAGGACTGAGTCTCTACCTTGTCAATGGGCGTGTGAGAGGGGACTCACAAGGAAGGTACACTTACTGCTCATCCCTTGGCAGCAGCACAGTAGATTACATGATAACAGATCTGGATCCAGTATCTTTCAGTTCATTCACAGTCAAACATCTGACCCCACTCTCCGACCACAGTCAGATCACTGCATACATGAAAATAACTGAGTCTCTCAAAAATCCCCCTACACAGCCCAGTAAACTACACAACATCCCCAAATACTACAGATGGTCCCAGAACAGCATGCAGGACTACCAGAGAGCCATCGCCAGTGATGGGATACAATCACTGTTAGATACGTTCCTAGCCACACCATACTCTAACAGTGTTGAAGGAGTCAACCTAGCTGTAGAACACATAAATTATATATTTGAAAGAACTGCAATAAAGTAGAGATGTTCCGATACCATTTTTTCCTTTCCGATCCGATTCCGATACCTAAGCTTATCTGATACCAGTGCATACATACAAAAATAAAAAAAGATATTATATAAATTATATATATATATATATATATATATATATATATATATATATATATATATATATATTTTTTTACAGATACTGTTTTATATATACTGTTTTTTAGTAACAACTAGAAAGTAATGGTATTTATTCAACAATAGGTGATTGTATAGATTTGTATTAGTATCATTAATCAATGAGTATGGGGCTGCAGCACTGCAGATATACCCTACTCCAATGATCCACACGGACATTAGACGGTGTTGCACTCACTACCCAGTGGCTCTGCAGATATACCCTACTCAGTCTACAAGGCTCCGTTGAAGTAGCAGAGGATCTGTTGTGATTTTTGCACAATAAATATTCAACATTCTCTTTTGAGACTCCGCTCTTCTTAGACTCCCTCAGACTCTTATCATTTGGCACTAAAAGCTAAACATTGTCACTGTTATGGCTGTCCGCAACATGTCATTAATTGTGTACGCAACGTGGTCGATCACTAGTGACGACGTTAACGTGAGCTAGGTTAGCTAGCATGAGCTACCGGTAGATGAAAAGACTAACTTTACTGGTGAAAATGTGATTTACGTTGGAATACTCCTTTGCCAACTTTCTGTACTTTGCTTGCAGGTCTGCAGCCATTATTGCTGGATTATGAATAGACCCAACTTTAGCCAAGGTAACGTTTAAGCTAAACCTTTAACGTTAGTTAACGCTAGCTTTCGGTTAGCTGTTCAATGCTAACACCACCAAGCGAACGGCCGATACCGATACCAGCATTTTAGGCAGTATCGGCGGCATTTCCGATACTGGTATCGGTATCGGAACAACTCTACAATAAAGTCCAAATTAAAATTATCAGGTAACAAACAGAGAAAAACTAAAAAGGACCACTGGTTTGACAAAGAATGTAAAGTTCTTAGAACACAGTTAAGAAGAATATCAAACCAGAAACACGTAAACCCACACAATGATACCTTACGCCTCCAATACTGTGAATCACTGAAACTACAAAAAGACCATCAGAATTAAAAGGTACAAACACGTAAATAAACAGTTATGCAAAATAGAGGACTCTTTAACACTTTGGTCGCCAGGCTTATATTCTTAATAAACCATCCCGGGGGGGCAGGTGGCGCACGGAGATTACGTTCGTCACCAACACCGGGAGACACTAGGATTCGCCTGTTCAAATCCAGCTCCTGGCGTTGCTATCAGCTTGGCTGTCCTCTCACGCTGATACAATTGGCTGTATCAGGGGGTGGGAAGCTGAAGGGTGGGTCCTGGGCGTTGTGGACAGCGACCCTTACAGTTCGGTCGGGGCGCCTGCTCAGCGAGGGTTGGATCTGAGGAGAGATAGTGTGGCCTCCCACACGCTACACTCTCCCCGGTGAGAACCTGCACGGCCAGGTTGGCCTGCCCCAGGCTGCACATGCGTCGGAGGAAAGCATGTGACAGTCTCCGGTCTCCCGGACCAACAGTAGGGGAAAGTACGCAACAACCAGGAAGGGTGGGATGGGAGAAAAAATCGGGAAAAAGGAGGGGAAGAAAGATAATAAAAAAAAAAAAAAAAAAAAAAAAAACCATCCCACGCCAGCTCTATTTGTCTATGGAGAAGTTCCCCTTCTTTGCAGGGCTATAACTTTTTAAATTGTATTGCTAAATTGACATTACTATGGCCCATTCAACATCAAGTATCTATTGTTCAGGGTGTAGCAACGTTATACTTTTTCATTCACATATTCATACTAAAATACGGTCTAAAGTATAAGTATGTTTTTATCGTTTTCTGCAGCTTTCTCCAGAACGTGATTTATAGGCCTAAATGCATTATATTGATGATTGTATACAGTTTGATAGCAATCGGCGCGAGATAAAAAATTTCAAATGGACGTGCTTCTAGAAGTTACTACTTATCATCTGATGTCGACCGGATGGGGGGGGGGGTCGTTTATAATTCCGTGGCCAACGTTAGATGATTCATCTAGTGTGGGTGATATGATCATCAGAGCAGTTTATATCGAACACGTTAAAAAATAACACTGAATCTTACCCCAGTCTCCTCGGGCCGTTGGGCGATGAGCGTGGAGCAGAAATATTCCTATTATGGGATGTAGAAATATGCGATCCATCTCCAGGTTGTATAATAGTATATACATCCAAATCATGTTGTTTATCGAGTTATTGGTAACGGATTGCTATCCATTGCGTCTAGCTCGAGTCCTGGGACTATTAGCGAGTGATCGGACCGAATTGGAATGAGCACCAGCTTCCATTTCCTGTTTCCTGTCTGGGCGATCCGCCGATCGGCCACCAGATGGCGCTCTTGAACCGTTGGAGAGTTGAGAGGGGATCAACAGTAGATCTCAAGTCTCCGGGGGAGAAATATGATTGCGATCACAGATTTTTGAAATATTGATATCAAAGACGTGGTACGGCGTCTTTGGCAGAATGAGCATGGCGAGGAATGACGTGATAAGGCGTTTTTGGTGACCATAGTGTTAAGCTCGAACTCCTTCTGGGACCACTGGAACTCATTGAATAAAGATAAGCCGGAAGAAATGGCTATTCAAGATGGGGATGTTTGGACAAACCACTTCACATCACTCTTTGCAACTGTACCCCTGAATACAAAAACGGAAACCAGCCAGATATGTGAAAAGTTACAAAAATGGGAAGATATCATGAAGGATAATCAAAACCAGTTCCTTAAAGCTAGAAAGGCCTGTGGTACAGATGGCATATTGAATGATAATGATTTTAAAACATACATCAGAGGGAGGAAATTCTATGTTAAACTAGGAGATCACATGTCTGATATATACGACAACAACTATGGAGTTGCACAAGGGAGTTGCTTAGGTCCTTTACTCTTCTCCCTTTACATGTTACCGCTGGGTGATATCATCAGAGAACATAATGTAGATTTCCATAGCTATGCGGATGATACGCAACTGTACATATCTGCTGAACCAAATGATACAGCGATTAGCTCCATTACAGACTGCTTACTGGCAATAAATAAATGGATGAGTAAGAACTTCCTGAAACTAAACGAGAACAAAACTGAAATTCTAATTATCGGCCCCAAAACTAAAAAAGAAACATTAATAAAGAACCTGGGAGGACTAACCCCTTAGATCAACTCTGAGGTCACTAGTCTCGGGGTTATCATAGATTCAGAACTGAACTTCAATTCTCATATTAGCAAAGTGACGAAAACATCGTTCTTCCATCTCAGAAATATAGCAAAAGTACGACCATTTATTAATCAGAACGATGCTGAGAAGCTAATTCATGCATTCACATCTAGCCGGTTAGACCAGTGGTTCCCAAAGTCGGGGTCGCGACCCAAAGGTGGGCCGCGAGCAGCCACGGATGGGCCGCGAGATGATTTAAAAAAAATAAAAAAAATAAA
This sequence comes from Notolepis coatsorum, assembly GCF_963971535.1. Classification (NCBI taxonomy): domain Eukaryota; kingdom Metazoa; phylum Chordata; class Actinopteri; order Aulopiformes; family Paralepididae; genus Notolepis; species Notolepis coatsorum. Next base: position 101,063,930 of record NC_140176.1, read on the forward strand.
AAATAAACATTTTTTTTTTTTTTTTTTTTTTTTTTGTCAGGCCACTGAACTTAGAAGCAGGCCAGGACAGTGTTTCTAGTTGTATTCTAAAATTCTATTCTATTGTATTCTAAAATGTGACTATATGGTTTTATATTAACTTAATAAATAAACAAAAACGAAAAATCTACTTATTTCAACGAACATTTCAAACTAAATAACAGATTATGCACATAAAACGCTGAAAACAACCGAAGCAACAATAGTATTTTAATGAGGCTACTATTATTATCATTATTATTTTGCAACAAGTTAGCCCTCTCATAAATAGCACATATAAATGAATAACTAACTTGAACTAACTTAATAGGATTGAAGTGATATATAGTCGCCTGGCAAAAAAAAAAAAAAAAAAAAAAGCCAGACGATGTGCATTGGGCCGCGGCTCTCTGACGCCTTATTTTCTGGGCCCCGGCCTGAAAAGTTTGGGAACCCCTGGGTTAGACTACTGTAATGCACTTTTCACAGGTCTCCCTAAGAAAACCACAGAGAGGCTTCAGCTAATCCAAAACTCTGCAGCCCGACTGCTAACTAGAACCAAAAGGAGAGAGCACATTAGTCCAGTCTTAGCTGCTTTACACTGGCTTCCTGTAACATTTAGAATTGACTTTAAGGTCCTTCTCCTTACATACAAAGCTCTAAATGGACAGGGACCTAGCTACATCGCCAACACTCTAATAAATTACACACCAGCAAGAACACTGCGATCATCAGCTGCTGGACTACTAGAGGCTCCCAGAAACAGTCAAAAGAGGATCGGTAATGCAGCCTTTATCAACTATGCCCCAAAACTGTGGAACAAACTACCCGAAAACATCAGAGAAGCCAACTCGCTAGACATCTTTAAAAGACAGCTTAAAACCTATCTCTTTGCTCAGGCATTTCACTGTGAGGTAGGGGTGGACGGTATGGTCTAAAATTTATATCACGGTATAATTTGAAGCATAGACGGTAACGGTATATATCACGGTATCAGTGTTTCTGTTCGAATAATTTTTTTTGCCTGATAGGCAGGCTATATAAAGAATGACATCCTCAAGGCATGTAGATGTATAATATTTTAACTTAAAACTAGGCTACTTTTGTGTATAAAGTCATTATATTCCAAATAAAATAAGTCCCGAGTCGAGACTCCTGCTCCCATTGCAAACAGCGGGGCTGGATTTTGCTAGAAGCATATGTAGCTGCAGAGCCGCAGAGCAAATTGAATTGAATAAGAATTGAGACAAAGGTGCCACTCATCCTCAGCTTTAAGAATTGACAATTGTGTCAACAAATTGACACACAAAATGGTGATGGGGGGGCGCTGTTTGACGGGCCTGTGACCAGACCTGAAAGAGCCCCTGGCTCTGCGGCTCTGCAGCTGCATGCTATTCGCAAATCCACTGCTGCAGCCATCCTCCCGGCTCCCGCTGCTGCCGTCGTTATCATAACACTACACACATATCGTAATGTTTACAGCAAACTGTAGTTGATCACCAGGTATGTTTTATTAACGTAGAATAATTCATATAAGAAAAACGATAGGGAAATATCTTACCTTTCTCCACTGGTTAAAAATGCCAGGAACTGAAATTGAAACTTGCTGTGCGCCGCAGTGATATGTGTTTATTATGAAATGACAATTGCGTGTTGACACGCCCACTGCGCGAAGCCTCCTAAATAACTTTTTCCAGTTTGCACATATCTATTATCTATGACTAATTCTATCTATTTTTAGGGGCAAATGCGATTGAACTAGTCGCGCTGTGGTTACATGACGTCATTGCTATTTTAGAGCTGCTGTACCGGTTACACGGTATAGTCAAAATCCATACCGTAGAGCAAATTAATACCGTTTATACCGTATACCGTTTATACCGTCCACCCCTACTACTGTGAGGTAATGCAGGCAAATACTTGATGCTCTGTTGTGAGGAGAAGATGACTTTTGACCTAAATCTTTTCAAAGTTGTTTAACATTCCAGTTAGGTACATGGTGTTCACCGCCTAGCCAAGGTTGATTCTCCTAACTGGGCCATTTTCATCTGATTGAACAATCTTATCACACTTTTTACTGTAACCTTGCTATTTACATTTAAACATTTTATGCTCGCTTATGCCTGTATTTTTTACTGTTGTTGTACGTCCGTTCTATTTTATAATTTTTTGACTATCTTTAAACTTAATCATTTTAAACTATTTTATTATTTGTATTACTGAATGAAACTGTAAACAGCCTATTGGAATGCTAGATCCTAATGTGAAACACTGTGATTTACCATACCTTGCTATGCTCGCTCATGCCTGTATTATTTTTACTGTTGTGAAGCACTTTGAACTGCAACCTCTGTATAAAAAGTGCTATACAAATAAAGTTATTATTAGTGCTGTCAGGCGATTAAAACATTTTATCGAATTAATTACAGGATTTGTAATTAATTAATCTAATTAATCGCATAACCATTTTATGCCTGATATTCTATAATCATATTTCAAATTGCATGTGTCCGGATGGCATAATTCAGTACTTGTTCCTGGAGCCAAAGCTATATTTAGGTTATTGTATTATATAATTGTCATAATAGAACATTCTAGAACATTTGTGATGTCACAGTATGATGTCATGGTCGAATATTCTAGAACATTTGTGATGATGTCATAGCCGCACATTCTAGAACATCAAACATTCTAGAACATTTGTGGTGATGTCAGCGCCGAACATTGTAGTACATTGAACATTCTAGAACATTTGTGGTGATGTCATGACCGAACCTTCTAGAACATTTGTGTATCTATATACAGTATATTCAGCTATTCTCTCAGCCAGGTCAGTGTGCATCTTTGGACCATCCATTTGGATATCTTTGTTTTACACTGGAGTGGCTGTGTACATAATTTTTCATTATCAACGAACGTACTACTCACGAGTAAGTAATTTTAACCAGTAGAGTGGAATGTCTGCCCTCATAGTACTGTATCTACAAAACCTTCTGTTGAATGATCTTCCATTGATTAATTTGCTTAGATTTTTCAGGTCTGGTAAATTTGAGCATGGTGTTATTCACAGTCAAAGATACAACATTTTTTATTGATATTCTCATTTGGTTCATTACAATTTACTCAAGCCTAGTAACAGACACAGTATTTCTGACACTGGGAATACATAGATGGCCCTAGAATCAGATACCAAGAACATGCAAATGGACCATATAAAAAAAAAATCTGTAAATGTGTATTCTACGTTCTTATGGAATGAATACGTTTTTTCTTTTTATTTATTTTTTGTAATACATTTTGAGTTAATTTTCATAACGCGATAATTTTCTGTGTAATTAATTAATCTAATTAACGCGATAAACTGACAGCCCTAGTTATTATTATTATTAAACACAGCTCTGAAAAATTCCAATTGGCTATTTTAAAATTATTCAATTTGACACAAAATGTAGGTTATTTTCCTGATGTCTGGAATGAAGGACTCATAACTTCAAATTCAAGAGTGGAGATAAACATGACCCAAAAAACTATAGAGGTATCTGTGTGACGAGTAATTTGGGCAAACTTCTATGTAGTATCATCAACACCAGACTCATAGAATTCCTTACGGAACACAGTGTTCTAAGTAAAAGCCAAATTGGATTCTTACCAAATTATCGTACCTCTGACCATATATACACTCTTAAAACCCTAATTGACATTCACGTGAAACAGAACAAAAACTAAATATATTCCTGCTTTGTCGATTTTGAAAAAGCTTTTGATTCAATTTGGCACAAAGGTCTCTTCTTCAAGATTCTAGAAAGTGGTGTTGGAGGAAATACATATGACTTGATCAAATCCATGTACACAAAAAACAGATGTGCTGTTAGAATTGGCAATAAAAGAACACATTTCTTCACCCAGGGTCGCGGAGTCCGCCAGGGGTGCAATTTAAGCCCAACATTGTTTAATATATATATAAATGAATTAGCAAAGTTATTAGAACTTTCTACTGCACCCGGTCTGACTCTGCACGATACCAATGTAAAATTACTGATGTATGCAGTAGGGCTGCAACTAATTACTAATTTGGTAGTCGACTAATCTGTCGATTATTTTTTCGATTAGTCGACTAATCGAAAACCAATTATGTAAACAAAAAAAAAAGGATATAATTTTTTTTTTAAACTACCTATCTTTGTGAAAGTGGCTTCTCAGCTCTGGTCCAGCTGAAGACAGAGCAGAGGAACAGATTGGACATTGAGCATGACCTCAGAGTTGCTTGTCTACCATCACCCCAGACTAGAGCTGCCGCGGTATTGATATTTTCCTTACCGCACGAATTTGCGCAATATTTCCTACCGCCGCGGTAATTACCGCACAGTGGCGCTTTTCCACTGCATATTACCTACTCGACTCGACCCGCTTTAGGCACCTGGTACTTCGTTCCTTTTCCACTGCAGCCAGGTACTACTCCGTTTGGGGAATGGGGATGCAGGCGGGGCCGCCGCCGCTCGCTTGTGTACACTGAAAGCTCCGTGGGCATAGATGTCCGAGGGCTTGCAGCAAGCCAGAGTTTAACACAGTTTCAATCAATCAATCAATAACAACATTAACCAGACTCTCGTTGCGTCTATTCTGCCAAAGCTAACGTTACCTCTCATTGTGTATTCTACCAAGCAAATCCGGGTTTAACGTTGTTACCTCTCGTGTATATCGGCTGACTGTAGTATTAGGCTAATCACAACAACAAACTTAACACATCAGCGATCTTGTTGTGACACTAAACTCTCCGCTCGGTGGTAAATTGGGTTGATGTCGGTTTTGTTTCATCAATAAATAAGGCAGAATACACAGTGAATCCATTCTTTTTTGTTTATTGCACTTGGTTCTGTCGCAAACAAATCCTGAATGAAATGCATCCTTAGCGAGGCAGTAAAGATGGCGGCGCGGCGTTCTGTTTTCGTTCAGAGGCTACAAAGTGTGACGCGTCGAGTAGGGGGTATCTGCAGAGCCGCAGAGCCAGGCTGGACCAATAGGGTCGCTTGGAACCGAGTAGGGTATATCTGCAGAGCCGCAAGCCGCAAGCCAACTTTATTATTATGATAAAAAACAGCGGTGACGCGGTATTCAGCCTAACTCTGCGGTGAGCGTGATGCAACAGCGATACCGCGGTAATGCGGTTATCGCGGCAGCTCTACCCCAGACTTTGAGACTCTTGTCAGGACCAAACAACAACATCATAACATGATGATCCCATAGCAAATTAAAATAATGACTCATGAAACATTTGAATTTGGATCTTAAGCCACTTTAAATGAAAATGTATTTGAAGAACAATACAGCAATCACTCATAACAAGATAAATAAAATAAATAATACAAATTAAAGTGGAAGTGTACTTTAAATAACTAAAAAAATAATAATAAAAAAGAAATAACTAGCAGCATCTGCCCCCAGCACCGCGGCTGATGGGGCTGTAACTTGGTCCAGGACCAGGAGGGTGATGTGGAACAGCTGTAAGGGGAGAGGGGGATGAGTCAGATCAGACAGACTTCTAGGTCTTTTGTTTGCTGTGTGTGAGAGGAGTCCGTGTGTGTGTGTATGTGTGTGTGTCTTACTCTGATCGCTGTGTGAGTGAGAGGAATGTGTGTACTGTGTAATTTGTGTGTGTGTCTTACTCTGATCGCTGTGTGAGTGAGAGGTGTGTACTGTGTAATTTGTGTATGTGTGTGTGTCTTACTCTGATCACTGTGTGTGAGAGAGAGGAGTGTGAATGTGTGTGTGTCTTACTCTGATCGCTGTGTGTGAGTGAGAGGAGTGTGTATGTGTGTGTGTCTTACTCTGATCGCTGTGTGTGAGTGAGAGGAGTGTGTATGTGTGTGTCTTACTCTGATCGCTGTGTGTGAGTGAGAGGAGTGCGTGTGTAATGTATTGTGTGTCACTGTCTAGTCTGATCATCATCTCCTGCAGGGGAACAATGTTTTCAATGTCCAAAATTTGCTATGGGATCATCATGTCATGATGTTGTCTGGAACCCTGAGAAGCCACTCTCACAAAGATACAGTAGGTAGTGCAAAAAAAAAAAAAAAAAAAAAAAAAAAAAGATTAAATAATACTTTTTTATTTTTATTAATGACTAATCGACGCAACAATTTCTCGTCAACGATTTTTTATAATCGACGTCGTCGATTATATCGACTAATCGTTGCAGCCCTAGTATGCAGATGATCTGGTTCTGCTGTCAGCCACTAAAGAGGGTCTACAACAGAACCTAGACATCCTCCACCAGTTCTGCCAGACATGGTCTCTGAACATAAACATGAAGAAGACTAAAGTCATGGTCTTTCAAAGGAGACACGAGTCTCAGAGTTCACATAATACATTTAAATTAGGCACACACATATTAGAAAACACAAAAAGCTACCCATATTTGGAATTGAAAATAAATCATAATGGTAACTTCAACATGGCTGTGAATGAACTGAAGGAGAAGGGAAGAAGGGCTTTTTATGCCATCAAAAGGAAAATTCCAATTGACATCCCAATTAGGACCTGGCTCAAAATTCTAAATTCTGTAATAAATCCAATAATATTATATGGCAGTGAAGTGTGGGGTCCATTAACTAACCAAGACTTCCCAAAATGGGAAAAACACCCATTAGAAGTACTGCATGCAGAATTGTGCAAAACCCTACTTAGGGTCCACAGACACACTGCCAATAAAGCATGCAGGGCAAAACTTGGCCAATACCCCCTAATCATTCAAATTCAAAAGCGAGCCATCACATTTTATACACACCTCCAATCAAGTGACCCACACTCCTACCAATACAAAGCCCTTCAGAGCCAAGAGATGAATCCAGATAAGAGTCCCCTCTGCCAGCTAGTCAGAAATCTCCGCCCACAAACACCAGGGCTTCAGGACAGACACCAAGAAATCTGGCCCAACCAAATAATCTCAAAACAAAAAGAAAATGATATAGAATATTGGAACAAATCAACTAAATCTCAAAGTAAATTGGAATTCTATTTGACCCTAAACAGAGAGTACACGGTGGCAGAATACCTGACCACTGTGAATGAGATCAAATTAAGAAAGACATTGACACGGTACAGACTGAGTGGACATAGCCTAGCCATAGAAACAGGCTGCCACAGGCAGAACTGGCTGCCCAGAGAGGCCAGGCTGTGTTCACTTTGCCATCAGGGGGATGTTGAGACAGAACCTCACTTCCTACTATACTGTGAGAAATACAAGGATCTAAGAGAAGTCTTCTTTGATAAAATAAATAAAATTTATCCACAGTTTATCCATCTCCCTGATCACCAAAAGCTGCTATATATGTGTGGGGAGAAAAGTCAGTATACAGCATTAGCTGCAAAATATGTAGATGAAGATAACAAGCTTTGTAAATACATGTATCTGAGTGGCCACACTTGAAAAATGACTACCCGATTGAGTGACTATTTTGTAAATTAACATGTTTCTTGTTGATTGTCTTTACTGTTATTACTAATATTATGGTATTTTATTGCTTAATATATATGTTATTGTTTGTATGTTGAACTTGCTTTGGCAATAAGTATGTTAATATTTCATGCCAATAAAGCCTATTTGAATTTAATTGAATTTAATTGAGAGGAGAGACAGAGAGGAGAGAGAGAGGAGAGACAGAGAGGAGACAGAGAGGAGAGAGAGAGGAGAGGAGAGAGAGAAGAGAGAGAGAGGAGAGAGAGAGAGGAGAGACAGAGAGGAGAGAGAGAAAGGAGAGACAGAGAGGAGAGAGAGAAAGGAGAGACAGAGAGGAGAGACAGAGAGGAGAGAGAGAGGAGAGACAGAGGAGAGAGAGAGAGGGGAGAGAGAGGAGAGAGAGAGAGGAGAGACAGAGAGGAGAGACAGAGAGGAGAGAGAGAGAGGAGAGACAGAGGAGAGAGAGAGAGAGGAGAGACAGAGAGGAGAGAGAGGTGAGACAGAGAGGAGAGACAGAGAGGAGAGACAGAGGAGAGAGAGAGGAGAGACAGAGAGGAGAGAGAGAGGTGAGACAGAGAGGAGAGACAGAGAGGTGAGACAGAGAGGAGAGAGAGGTGAGACAGAGAGGAGAGACAGAGAGGAGAGACAGAGGAGAGAGAGAGGAGAGACAGAGAGGAGAGAGAGAGGTGAGACAGAGAGGAGAGACGAGACGTGAGCTGCGAGTTGGTTTTGACATTAACTTTTTGGCTCACCAGCCAACTGTGGCTAGTGGTTTTCCAAAGTCACTAGCCACTCAGCATTTTCACCAGCCAACAATCATACACACACACTATCCAAATATCCAGTTCGTTTTTATAGTGTAAAGTTTGGCTACTTGAGACAGAGAGAGAGAGAGAGAGAGAGAGAGAGAGAGAGAGAGAGAGAGAGAGAGAGAGAGAGACAGACTCATTACGAGTGACGCAAGTAAGAGAGAGAGAGAGAGAGATAGAGAGAGAAAGAGACTCTTCACTACGACTCTAAAACGGTGACGCTGCACGGTCTACCCGCCAAAGTGGCTGGTAAGAGTGACGGAGTTACTGCCGAATTCTACCCGCAGTTGGCGGGTGGTGGGTGTTAATGTCAAGCCCTGGCTGTGACAGAGAAACCACTAAATGGTGCATTTATATACCAGCTTTTATCCAAAGCGCTTTACAATTTTGTGCCTCACACATTCACTCACACATTCACACACCGACGGCGGAGGCAACCATGCAGGGTGCCAACCTGCTCATCGGGAGCAGTTTGGGGTTAAGTGTCTTGCTCAAGGACACTTCGACACACTGCCTCCTTCACCACCACTGGTACCACTCAACGGCTGCCATACACTGGCACCAGGCACACATCACACTACACAATGGCTGAAGGAGACAGGGATTGATATCAGCCAATTAAAGGGGGGGGGGATTATCATGTGGCCTTGATGTCAGAGACCTGATTGGGAATTTGGCCAGGAACGTCAGGGAACCCCCTGCTCTTTGCGATAGACGCCCTGGGATCTTTAACGACCAAATTCAGTCAGGACCTCGGTTTAACGTCTCATCCAAAGGACGGCACTCGCAGCTGTACAGTGTCCCTATCACCGTAACAGAGGGGCATCAGAGTGCCCCCTGCTGGACAACAACACCACCAGGTCCAGAGGACAGAGAGCTCCCTGCTGGACAACAACACCACCAGGTCCAGAGGACAGAGAGCTCCCTGCTGGACAACAACACCACCAGGTCCAGAGGACAGTGTATCCTGCTGGACAACAACACCACCAGGTCCAGAGGACAGAGTGCCCCCTGCTGGACAACAACACCACCAGGTCCAGAGGACAGAGTGCTCCCTGCTGGACAACAACACCACCAGGTCCAGAGGACAGAGTGTCTCCCTGCTGGACAACAACACCACCAGGTCCAGAGGACAGAGTGCCCCCTGCTGGACAACAACACCACCAGGTCCAGAGGACAGAGTGCTCCCTGCTGGACAACAACACCACCAGGTCCAGAGGACAGAGTGTCTCCCTGCTGGACAACAACACCACCAGGTCCAGAGGACAGAGTGTCTCCCTGCTGGACAACAACACCACCAGGTCCAGAGGACAGACTGCTCCCTGCTGGACAACAACACCACCAGGTCCAGAGGTCAGATGTGTGAGAATGCTATTCATCGACTACAGCTCGGCATTCAATACCATAGTCCCCTCCATACTCATAGCCAAGCTCAGGGACCTGGGCTTGGGCTATGACCTCTGCCAGTGGGTCTTGGACTTCCTGACTGGCAGACCCCAGGTGGTGAGAGCAGGCAACTGCACCTCCTCATCCATCACCCTCAACATAGGGGCCCCCCAGGGCTGTGTTCTGAGTCCCCTCCTCTACTCCCTGTACACACACGACTGTGTGGCTCAGCGGAGTAGCAATACAATCGTCAAATTTGCTGACGACACAGTGGTGGTGGGCCTGATCTCTGCCAACGACGAGAGGGCCTACCTGGAAGAGGTCAAGGTCCTGGCGGGATGGTGCCAGGAAAACAGCCTCTCCCTGAACGTCAGCAAAACAAAGGAGATGATTGTGGACTTCAGGAGGTCGGGGGTCAAGGACTACAGCCCCCTCAGCATCGACGGGGCACCGGTTGAGAGAGTCAACAGCTTCAAGTACCTCGGAGCCTACATATCCGAGGACTTGACATGGACCACACACATTAACAGTGTGGTGAAGAAGGCACGACAACGCCTCTACTTCCTCAGGCGCCTAAGGAAGTTCCAAGTCAGCCAGAAGATCCTTAAGAACTTCTACTCATGTACAATAGAGAGCATCTTGACCGGCAACATCACCTCCTGGTTTGGGAATAGCACTGCAAAAGACCAAAGCAGACTACAAAGAGTGACACGTTCAGCCGAACGCACAATTGGAGGGGGGCTCCCCACCCTCCAGAACATTTACTACAAGCGTTGCAAGGGGAAGGCTAAGAGAATTATTAAGGACTCGAGCCACCCGAACAACTGCCTCTTTGAACTGCTGCCGTCAGGCAAGCGATACAGGAGTCTCAAGGCGAGCACAGAAAGACTCAGAAGTAGCTTCTATCCCCAGGCCATCAGGCTGCTAAACGAACAATGAATGAACACTACACAACAACAACCACCAAACACACATAGCACACACATCCACACGCACACACTCACTTTAAACAAACACACTGTAGCACCCACTCCACACACTTTATAGCACACACCCACTTTAAACAAACACACTGTAGCACCCACTCCCCACACTTTATATTTATGGATGAAGGATTGCACTACAACTCGTACACCTTACTGTAAATTGTACCTAAAATTGTACCTCATCCCATTTCTGCTTTGCACTAGATAGTACTGTACATTAGTACACTGCATAGTATTGTGTATTGTATATTATATGGTAACTCAGAACATTGTACATATGTCTATACCGAACACTGTGACCTCATTTTCTTCTTCTAAATTCATGCTATATTATGTTATTATGTTATTTGATACTATCTTGTCTAGCACAGTCTCTGGAGCGTAACAGTAAGAAGCATTTTGTATGAAAGTATTCTGTACTTCTGTATGACAACTATTAAAGAACTTGAACTTGAACTTGAACAGAGTGTCTCCCCGCTGGACAACAACACCACCAGGTCCAGGGGACAGAGTGCCCCCTGCTGGACAACAACACCACCAGGTCCAGAGGACAGAGAGCTCCCTGCTGGACAACAACACCACCAGGTCCAGAGGACAGAGTGCCCCCTGCTGGACAACAACACCACCAGGTCCAGAGGACAGAGTGCCCCCCGCTGGACAACAACACCACCAGGTCCAGAGGACAGAGTGCTCCCTGCTGGACAACAACACCACCAGGTCCAGAGGACAGAGTGCCCCCTGCTGGACAACAACACCACCAGGTCCAGAGGACAGAGTGTCTCCCTGCTGGACAACAACACCACCAGGTCCAGAGGACAGAGTGCCCCCTGCTGGACAACAACACCACCAGGTCCAGAGGACAGAGTGTCTCCCTGCTGGACAACAACACCACCAGGTCCAGAGGACAGAGTGCCCCCTGCTGGACAACAACACCACCAGGTACAGAGGACAGTGTATCCTGCTGGACAACAACACCACCAGGTCCAGAGGACAGAGTGTCTCCCTGCTGGACAACAACACCAACAGGTACAGAGGACAGAGTGTCTCCCTGCTGGACAACAACACCACCAGGTCCAGAGGACAGAGTGTCTCCCTGCTGGACAACAACACCACCAGGTCCAGAGGACAGAGTGTCTCTCCTGCTGGACAACAACACCACCAGGTCCAGAGGACAGAGTGTCTCCCTGCTGGACAACAACACCACCAGGTCCAGAGGACAGAGAGTCTCCCTGCTGGACAACAACAACACCAGGTCCAGAGGACAGAGTATCTCCCTGCTGGACAACAACACTACCAGGTCCAGAGGACAGAGTGCTCCCTGCTGGACAACAACACCACCAGGTCCAGAGGACAGAGTGCCCCCTGCTGGACAACAACACCACCAGGTCCAGAGGACAGAGTGTCCCCTGCTAGACAACAACACCACCAGGTCCAGAGGACAGAGTGTCTCCCTGCTGGACAACAACACCACCAGGTCCAGAGGACAGAGTGTCTCCCTGCTGGACACCAACACCACCAGGTCCAGAGGACAGAGTGTCTCCCTGCTGGACAACAACACCACCAGGTCCAGAGGACAGAGTGCTCCCTGCTGGACAACAACACCACCAGGTCCAGAGTGTCTCCCTGCTGGACAACAACACCACCAGGTCCAGAGGACAGAGTGCTCCCTGCTGGACAACAACACCACCAGGTCCAGAGGACAGAGTGCCCCCTGCTAGACAACAACACCACCAGGTCCAGAGGACAGAGTGTCTCCCTGCTGGACAACAACACCACCAGGTCCAGAGGACATAGTGTCTCCCTGCTGGACACCAACACCACCAGGTCCAGAGGACAGAGTGTCTCCCTGCTGGACAACAACACCACCAGGTCCAGAGGACAGAGTGCTCCCTGCTGGACAACAACACCATCAGGTCCAGAGGACAGACTGCCCCCTGCTGGACAACAACACCACCAGGTCCAGAGGACAGAGTGCTCCCTGCTGGACAACAACACCACCAGGTCCAGAGGACAGAGTGTCTCCCTGCTGGACAACAACACCACCAGGTCCAGAGGACAGACTGCCCCCTGCTGGACAACAACACCACCAGGTCCAGAGGACAGAGTGCCCCCTGCTGGACAACAACACCACCAGGTCCAGAGGACAGAGTGCCCCCTGCTGGACAACAACACCACTTTCAAGCAACGGAACCGGTGATCTTACGATCCGGAGTCCGGAGCTCCACCCATGTAGTGTCACACTGCCTGACAGGTGTTCAATTGTCAATACAGTAGGCGGCGAGATTCTCATATAATATGTCATTCTTATAAATCCTCCAGAAAAATAAATAAATAACGCACATCCTCCGTTCCGTGGTTCTGAGCCAAACTGTAAAAACAGTAGTACATGAAACAAAGCGGGGCTCACAGCAACTCACTTTTGATGCTCCAAGGTGTTTTAATTGTGACAAAAAAATTGCAGCAGATACAACGTTTCGACCCTTCCGGTCTTTTTCTTTTCTTATAAATCCTCTCATTGAGCTAAATTCAAGTAAAATGTAAAAACAGATCAATTAACTTATTAATTGCTGGGGGACCCCTGGAAACCCCATCAAGGACCCCTGACCCCACTTGGGGAGCCACTGAAGATGCAAAAAAAGGAGAACCCCCCCCCCCCCGTCGGTGCCATACCTCCACGTAAGGCTGTTTCCGAAGCCTGTTTTTGGGATTCGAACTTCGTCAGGGTTTTTCTAACGGACGTTCGAACCTTCGTTTTTAATTTAAAAAAAAATATATATATTATAATTATATAATATAGATTTTTTAAATAAATATAAAATGAATATAACTCATCAGTTTTAATACTATAACATTAGTGTAGCCTAATCTTTATCTGCAACTGTGAAGAAAAACCCCATTGGTTTAAACAGAATAGACACATAAAAAAATATATAAAAAAAGAAAGAAAATATTTTTATAAAAAAAAAATTATTCTAATGTTGATTTAGAATTCTAATGCCAACGTAACAAACGAAGGTCACGTTTGGGCGCAGCCCTACCTCTACGCCGAACAGCACCACGCTGCGGATCGCCGGGAGCTCTGACAGCACCGCCTCTGCCTCGGGCAGCACCATGGAGAACTTGGTCTTGGGGAAGACCAGCCGGGCTCCGGTCAGGTCCAGCTCCTGCACCGTGCTGCCCAGGCCCTTAGGGTACTGCTCAGACACCACCACGGGGACGCCCAGGAGACGGGCTCCCAGGAGCTGCAGGGGGGAGAGGTGAAGAAGGGATGAGTGGGTCGGAGGGGGGAGGAATGAGATGAGGTGAGATGAGATGAAATAAGATGAGATAAAATGAGATGAGATGAAATAAGATGAGATAAGATAATTTGAGATGAAATAAGATATGAGATTAAATAAGATGAGATCAAATGAGATGAAATGAGATAAGATGAGGTGAGATTAAATTAGATGAGATCAAATGAGGTGAGATGAGGTCAAATGAGGTGAGATGAGGTGAGGTGATATTAAATGAGATGAGATAAAATGAGATGAAATAAAATGAGATGAAATAAGATTAGATTAAATAAGATGAAATAAAATGAGGTGAGGTGAGATGAGGTCAAATGAGGTGAGGTGAAGTGAGATTAAATGAGATGAGATCAAATTAGATTAAATAAGATGAAATAAAATGAGGTGAGGTGAGATGAGATCAAATGAGATGAAGTAAAATGAGATGAAGTAAGATAGGATGAGATGAGATAAGATGTTCCTTTATTGATCCCCTTGGGAAAATTCAAATGCCATAGCACAGAGGAGAGGGGAGGGGAGGTACATGTATGGGCAGTTATAAACGTCACAGATGTAGTTATCATACTGCATACTTATAATGGACTTTCATATGAAAATATTTTCAACATGGCCAAGCATCCTGAATCATAGCCACGTTAATAACGTTTGTGATAAACCGAACAGTTTGTAAATCGGTTGAAAATTGAGCAAGCTATGGTTATTTCAATAGTAGTACATGCACTGCGTGATTTTTTTCCGTGGCTGCAGTTTGCAAAGACGCTCTCTGATTGGCTAGCCCACGTACAGCGAAGACCCTCTCTGATTGGTTTAGCTCCGAAGAGCTCTGGGATAGAAATGTCCGCCTTGTACATATATATTCTCTGCTTCGAAGTGGTTATGCTTTGGCCCGCTTTCGAAGTGGGTTATGCTTAGAGTTATGGTACCCTAACTCTAAGCATAACCCACTTCGAAAGAGGGCCAAAGCATAACCACTTCGAAGCAGAGAATAATATGTACAAGGCGGAAGAGACCCTTCGGAGCTAAACCAATCAGAGAGGGTCTTCGCTGTACGCGGGCTAGCCAATCAGAGAGCGTCTCCGCAAACTGCGGCTATGGAAAAAAATCGCACACATGCTATGCTGGAGACTCCGCCTTGCACCATCTAGTTATATATATCTATGGGGGTAGCACATAGATATCTATATAGAACACTAGATAGCTTACCCGCGCTGCCGGCCAATGTAGAGCGACGTCGTCGTAGGGCGGCCATCTTGCTCGAGGCAGCTCAGCTACTGATAACATTCATGTCTACTTTTTTACTTAACACTTTGGTTGCCTAAGGTTAAATTCATGATATACCATAGATTGCCAGCGCTATTTGTCTATGGAGAAAGTCCCCTTCTTTGCAGGGCTATAACTTTTTAAATTCTATTGCTACATTGCCATTATTAGGGCCCATTCAAAGTCCTATATGTATTGTTCATTGTGTAGCAACGTTAAACTTTTTCATTCACATATTCATAGTAAAGTATGGTCTAATGTATAAGTATGTTTTCATCTCTTTCTGCAGCTTTCTCCAGAACGTGATATATAGCCCCAAATGCATTATATTGATGATGAAATACAGTTTGATGGCAATCAGCGCGATATAAAAAATTCCAACTAGACGTACTTCTAGAAGTTACTACACGTCATCTGATGTTGACCGGATGGGCAAGGGGGCGTTTATAATTCCGTGGGCAGCGTTATACCAATCATCTAATGTGGGTCAAATGTTGATAATAGCAGTTAGTATCGAACACGGTAACGTTACACGCTGAAACTCACCCCAGTCTCCGCGCGCCGTTGGGCGATCATCGTCGAGTAGAAATCTTATCATTATGGGATATATTTTTACCCGGTCCATCTCCAGCTTGTATAATGGTATATACGTCCAAATCATGTTGTTTATCGAGTTATTGCCAATCGATCACCGTGTAGCGTGACGAGCCAGAGTCCCATGAACTATAGCGAGCGCCCGGAAGTACTACGGTCGTCATGACAACCTCTATTCAACATCCTGTTTGGCGATTGCGCCGATCGGCCACCAGATGGCGCTCCTGAACCGCCAGAGAGCTCAGTGGGTCCTCCTGGTGGATCTCAGGCCAGCGGAGGGGACATATTAATCCGATCGCAGATTTTTGAAATATTGATATAAGGACGCTGTACAGCGTCCCCCGGCAACTTGAGCATGGCCAGCAATGACGTGAAAAGACGTTTCATGGCAGTCAAAGTGTTAAAGGCAGTTTTTTTTGTTTTTTTTTACAAACCGCCTGAATCATAGCCACGTTAATAATGCTTGTAATAAACCAACCCGTTTGTAAATCCGTCAATATTTCAGCGAGTTATGAGTATTTTTGTCTGTGCAGCTCACTCACCCTCACTCAAGGCTGACTCGAGCAAGATGGCGGCGGTTCAGTGACGCTGGTGACTCCGCCTTAAGCTATCTAGTGTTCTATATAGATATCTATGGGGTAGCATACCAGTCTCTGTCCTACGCTGATGATGTCACCGAAATACTTGATGGCAGGTCGGAATCTTTCCTGCATGTCGCAGCAGAAGAAGACAGTGGTGGCCGGACACAGGTTCCCCAACGTGGCCACCTGGTGGAGGAGGAAGAAAACATACAGATTCAGATTATTTTATTGTCACAGCTTTTTTTTTTTTTTATGTACATACATTCAGAAAAACGTGAGATGCTTGTTTTTCCCGGCTCCTCATCCATCGTAGTTTTGTAGACAACAATACACAATCTATACAATACAAGGTAAGAAACAGCAGATCAAATATAAAAGATTTATTATTATACAGTATTATTATAAAATTATAAAAAAACAAATTATGTTGATTTAGAATTCGAATTTCAATGTTATGAATGAAGCTTTGAAGCTTCGAACTATTCGGTACAGCCCTATGACATGGCGGTGACCTCGTGGCGACGTGACAGAGCGCTCCCCGCCAGGAACAGTGACAGCTGATATTACGCAACAGAGGTATAAATAATATTATATATGTATATCCACATCTGTCTGAATATACGTGCATTTAATCTTCTTTACTATATAATGCATCACTGTGCACAGAGTGACAGTACAACTCTGGCAAATCTTCCTGGACATCATCCCTTACTGTAAGGATGTGTTCTCTCTCCGATGTTCCTGGACAAAATATCAATATCAAAGATTAAGGACACAATATCCTGTAGTTCAATAAGATTGTTTATTCCAATATATATAATGGATCAATTTAGTTAATAGAATCAAAATGATACAAAAAGGTAAGTACCGAAAACGGTTAACGGTCTGTAGTGTGGTAGTGAAAGGTTAACCTTCTGTAGTCAGTGGCGTCACATGGGTAAAATAACAGGGGATGCCAAAAAAAGATTATTAAAAAGAAATGTATTAAATATTTTTATTAATATATATATATATTTTTTTAAGTCAAGCAGTCACGGGGGGGCAGGTGGCGCACGGAGATTACGTTCGTCACCAACACCGGGAGACACTGGATTCGCCTGTTCGAATCCAGCTCCCGGCGTTGCTATCAGCTTGGCTGGCCTCTCACACTGATACAATTGGCTGTATCAGGGGGTGGGAAAGCTGAAGGGTGGGTCCTGGGCGTTGTGGACAGCGACCCCTACAGTTCGGTCGGGGCGCCTGCTCAGCAAGGGTTGGAACTAAGGAGAGATAGTGTGGCCTCCCACACGCTACACTCTCCCCGGTGAGAACCTGCGCGGCCAGGTTGGCCTGCCCCAGGCTGCACATGCGTCGGAGGAAAGCATGTGACAGTCTCCGGTCTCCCGGACCAACAGTAGGGGAAAGTACGCAACAACCAGGAAGGGTGGGATGGGAAAAAAATCGGGAAAAAGGAGAAAAAAAAAAAAAAAAAAAAAAAAAGTCAAGCAGTCACCATCAATGTACACTACAGTATGGCTCGGCGGCCAGTCAAACTTTCTTTTGATTTATTTAACAGATTGCAGAATGGGTACAATACAGTACGGTTCAATACACACAATTTTATAAGGGGATGCATACCAGAGAACGACGTTTGTCTTGTTTACATCAGGGTCATTAATACTGCTGGAGCATTGGTTCATTTTTGGTCCGATTTTTCCTTGCACGATTTTGCGCGCCGTGTCGGAGCAAATTCGAGACACATATTCGGTTGCAAAAAGGTGTCCCACGGTCTCCTCTATGGCCGTGAATATTTTCACGCGGATCGGAATCACGGCGCGCCCGTGGGATACTTTTCCATTTCTGCGAGTTTATTCCACGCTTTCGGCTTTCCTTTTCTAAGCATTTTCGGGGCTACATGTGAATGAGTAAAAGTTGTGGGACGCCCAGATGTTCCCACGATAGAAAGCTTGCGTGGAGCCCATAATAGCAGGGCTCTACGCTAACCTTTTTCACTAGGGGCACAGGTGCTCCTAAATGAAAAAAGTTAGGAGCACACAAAGAAATTTAGGAGCACCCAAAAATATTTAGGAGCACAGTGAAAATATTTCAAGTAAAAGATTTTTTTTTTTTCAAAAATAAATGTATATTTGTACTGTGCGTGCATGTGTGTAAATTAGCTCTTGCTACAACCCTGCATGTTTACATTTTGTATTTTGTACTTGATGTTCATTAACATGTGCTGTCCCTATCAAATAAACTATCAAATCAAACTACTGCTACAAAAGTAACAGTCACTTAACTTTAGCTTTTGCCCCTTTTATGCATACAATGCCTATGTTTTGGCTGTGTTGCTCTTCTAGAAAAATAATCCTTTCAGGGTTGCCTATTGAAATACTGTACACCTCCAGTACAGAAACATTGTTTATGAGTTTGCGTGTCAGGTAGACCATTGATTGACAGTCGAGTCTGCCAATTACGTCACACCGCTTGCACTCCGGCCGTCCGGCGCTGCAGCTGGACCCTATTGCCCACCTCTGCTGTTCATAACGCTAGCCAAGTTAGCTGTACACACAGATACACAGTGGGCCAGTGACTTTGGTGTAGGGGTGTAACAATGCATCGATCCTAAGGGGGAAATTCAACTGCATCGATTTGAAAATGTTAGAATCGATTATCGCAATTTGAATGTGTACACAGTGTTATGTTGTTATGTCCGTTACAGTCAACACAACGGCATACGCTACTGCATCAACGTTATGATTAACAAAGCAAGGCATTCGTTTTGTTGCATTAACGTTATATTACTATTGTTATTGCTAAATCTAGGTGTTCTAAAATATATTGCTATTGGTAAGACTAGAAGTTACATGTCTCGGGAAACTCTCGCATATCGCAATGTTGGCGTTTCAGGAAGTAAACAAGCCAAATGAGAGCTTCCGATTGGTCATTTGCTTTCTTTCTCTTGAAACCAGTCACGTCACTCTACTGTGATTGGACCGTTGGCTTGAGTGCAATGTGGGACTTGTAGTTTTTTAACGTTTCTCGCGGCGGATAAAAAAAAGACGAGAGGCTGTAATCTGTACTCGCACACCGTGCGCGTAATTGAGTTTTACAGTTCGCACACACATATTTTTAGGGGCATATGCGAGCAATTTGGTCGCACTGTAGAGCCCTGAATAGGCTCACTTAATACAGCGTTTTTAAAATCACGCAACATTTTCAGGGTCGCGAGCCAACCTTTTCCCCTCGTTTTCGATGATGGAAGTGATTTAGGAAAAGCTTCGGCACGCCGAGAGGTACCCGTGGATTTAATCTCGCGAGGATCGGGGCAATATTCGGCCCGTGGGAGCAGTCACGGGTTAATAAAATGTTCAAATGTGCAGAGGGGAGGCCAGACTACTTAGTCTGCTGACAGGCCCATTTTAAGGTGTGGGCAGGGCTTTAGTCAGCTCGAATCTGATTGGCTAGTATTGGTTTTGGAGTCCACATACATGGGGAGGCTGGAGAAAGACACCTCCCCCCTGCCTCCTCTCCAGTCTCCTCTGCTGCAGTGAGTCTGACAGTGTGTTAGAGAGAGTGAGAAGGAGAAGAGGGAGACATTAAAAAAATAAAAATTATAACACAGATGAAAAATAATGATTTTTTATTATTATTGTAAACTATATATATTTTTTTTTTCACATTTCATATTTGATATTAATTCATATTTTTATAGGGAGGCCTGGCTTCCGTTGGCTTCCATGAGGATTCGCCACTGTCTGTAGTGTGGTAGTGAAAGGTTAACCGTCTGTAGTAAGGCTGACCTTCAAAGCTTTTTTTGGCAATCGAAGCTTCGGGGCCGAGCTTCGATTTTAATTTGAAGCTTCAAAAAAGAAATTATAATAATTATTATACATTTTTGTTAAGGCCATGTTTTCCTTTTTACCCCCTTGAATGCCCATCAACCACTTCAATGTTAGCGTTAACACTTTGGTCGCCAGGCTTATATTCTTAATATACCATCCTCCGCCAGCTCTATTTGTCTATGGGGATGTTTACCTTCTTTGCAGGGCTATAACTTTTTAAATTGTATTGCTAAATTGACATTACTATGGCCCATTCAACGTCCTATATCTATAGTTCAGGGTGTAGCAACGTTATACTTTTTCATTCACATATTCATACTAAAATACGGTCTAAAGTATAAGTATGTTTTTATCGTTTTCTGCAGCTTTCTCCAGAACGTGATTTATAGCCCCAAATGCATTATATTGATGATGAAATACAGTTTGATAGGAATCTGCGCGAGATAAAAAATGTCAAATGGACGTGCTTCTAGAAGTTACTACTGATCATCTGATGTTGACCGGATGGGGGGGGGGGTCGTTTATAATTCCGTGGCCAACGTTAGATGATTCATCTAGTGTGGGTGATATGATCATTAGAGCGGTTAGTATCGAACACGTTAAAAAATAACGGTGAATCTTACCGTAGCTTCCTCATAGCGTTGGGCGATGAGCGTGGAACAGAAATATTCCTATTATGGGATGTAGAAATATGCAATCCATTTCCAGGTTGTATAATAGTATATACGTCCAAATCATGTTGTTTATCAAGTTATTGTGTCTAGCTCGAGTCCTGGGACTATTACCGAGTGATCGGACCGAATTGAAATGAGCACCAGCTTCCATTTCCTGTTTCCGCTCTGGGCGATCCGCCGATCGGCCACCAGATGGCGCTCTTGAACCGTTGGAGAGTTGAGAGGGGCTCAACAGTAGATCTCAAGTCTCCGGGGGAGAAATATGATTTCGATCACAGATTTTTGAAATATTGATATCAAAGACGTGGTACGGCGTCTTTGGCAGAATGAGCATGGCGGGGAAAGACGTCCTACGGCGTTTTTGGCGACCATAGTGTTAATATCGCCTAATCTATGTTTTAAATTATGGCTATGTGTCTAATCTGCCCGTCGCTTATCAATGACTCATTTTCCAGTCAACATTGTCGAAGCGGATTGTTTTTTTTAATCGGTTCATTTCCGTTTTATAGCATTTTGTTGTTTTCACGGAAAATAAAAAGATTCCGTGATAAACGCCCTGTACTGGAATATTCTAGAACGTTGTCATTTTTCGGCCTATTTATGAATTGTTTTCAAATAAACGCTAGATTATCGACAGTATATGTGTATGTATGCACGCTGGTGCCACGAGCTGAAAATCGATTCTCTTAGTTCCTGATCGCTCGCACAGCCAAACAGCCATATCACACACATAGGGGAAAAGCTTATATCTCCGTGAAAACAGGTCTGATTATCCTAAGACTGGTAAAATAGATTCCTTACCTGAGATCAGATGGTATCGCCATTCCAAAATTCGATCCTTTTATTGATCCAATGCTACGTACTGTAAAGACATAATACACGCTGTTCTGATGGTCCACAATGACTCAGAGCGGCTCGGGGTACATGCGTGAGAAGTAAAATGTGGATTCCGGAGGTTTTTTTTCTCATCCATTTTCATTGAGTCCATTCCAAAAGGGTGCATTACCATCTGGGAGACGATAGGGGGCGCTTTTTTCACATCTGAGCGCCTGGTGGGGCTGGTTTCCCAACGGTAGACTAAAAATAAATTCAAGCTAATTATCGTGCTGGGCATTCAGGGGGCGGGCTGCTAACACGTGTTATGTCGTGGCTGGCATTCAAAGTGTTAATATATTTTTTTTTATCTTATGTTGTGGGACTTGTACAGCACTTTGGTAAACGTTGTTGTTTTTAAATGTGCTCTATAAATAAAGTGGATTGGATTAATTAATTAAGTAGCCCCTTTCGTGACTGTGATGCAGCCAACAAGGTTTCACTCGGCTGCGCTGCCTGGGTGCAGTGGGGCTGCTCTCACAGCCAACGACATGACATTACATAATTATGTTGCAACCTTCGTCTATCAAGCAAACAATTATATAAATATTTATATGTAGTTGATAGAGACAAAGGCAGAATTCGACTTAATTAAGCACGTTTTATTAAGACATATTTTTATATGGGTCGGGACACTTTAAAAAAGCAGCACAATGAACACAAATCTGTCCGACATAGTCTTAAATAACAAACGGCATTGATTCGCTTCTTCGTCGTCATGTCTGCTGCACATGTCCTTGTTGTTTTCAACACAGATAATCTCCACATGCTTGTTGTAGAGAGGTGGAGTCGAGGCGCCGCTTACTTTCGTTTCATTGGAATGGAGGCGGGAAGGCGCTGCTTACTTTCGGTTCATTGGAATGGAGACGCAAGATTTGAGGCAAAAACATTTTTTTATTATAATTTTTTTTTATTGTTATTATTATTATTATTTTATTTTTTTCGAACCTTGTGCCATCGAACGAAGCTTCGAAGTATTTAAGACAGCCCTAGTCTGTAGTGTGGTAGTGAAAGGTTAACCGTCTGTAGTGTGGTAGTGAAAGGGTTAACCGTCTGTAGTGTGGTAGTGAAAGGTTAACCTTCTGTAGTGTGGTAGTGAAATGGTTAACCTTCTGTAGTGTGGTAGTGAAAGGTTAACCTTCTGTAGTGTGGTAGTGAAAGGTTAACCTTCTGTAGTGTGGTAGTGAAAGGTTAACCGTCTGTAGTGTGGTAGTGAAAGGGTTAACCGTATGTAGTGTGGTAGTGAAAGGGTTAACCGTTTGTAGTGTGGTAGTGAAAGGGTTAACCGTCTGTAGTGTGGTAGTGAAAGGGTTAACCTTCTGTAGTGTGGTAGTGAAAGGTTAACCGTCTGTAGTGTGGTAGTGAAAGGGTTAACCGTCTGTAGTGTGGTAGTGAGAGGGTTAACCGGCTGTATTGTGGTAGTGAAAGGGTTAACCGTCTGTAGTGTGGTAGTGAACAGGGGTGCAGTGCTGGGCATACGCGGTCAAACGACGTTTGGGCTTCGTCACTGAGGCAAGTGCGCGCATCCTATTATTAAGCACACTTATCACCTAGACTGTGTGTGTGTGTGTGTGTGTGTGTGTGTGTGTGTGTGTGTGTGTGTGTGTGTGTGTGTGTGTGTGTGTGTGAGTGCGTGTGTGTGTGTGTGTGCGTGTGTGTGGAGTGTTGGCCGTGTGTTATGTGACAAAAGACCGCCCGTCTCGTCCCCATCTCCGACTCATGAAAGAGGAGAGAGACATGTATGCGCGTGCGCGCGCGTGCACGTGGCGTTTGGCCTTGGCCCATATTACGACTGCACCACTGGTAGTGAAAGGGTTAACCGTCTGTAGTGTGGTAGTGAAAGGGTTAACCTTCTGTAGTGTGGTAGTGAAAGGTTAACCTTCTGTAGTGTGGTAGTGAAAGGTTAACCGTCTGTAGTGTGGTAGTGAAAGGTTAACCGCCTGTAGTGTGGTAGTCAGGGCCGCCTGGGAGAAATGCGAGGCTCTGTGCAAGATTTAAACGCGAGGCCCCCCCCCTAAAAGGTAAAAAAAAAAGAGAGAGCTCCCGTTCTACAGTCAATATACAGTGTTATCGCTGCACAGACCCGGCAATGCCCCTGACCCTCCACCAGAGCAAGGCCAGAGAGAGAGAGAGAGAGAGACACATTGGAAAGAAACAACCCAAAACCAGAGCAAATTGAAATGCTATTTGGCCCTAAACAGAGAGTACACAGTGGCAGAATACCTGAGCACTGTGACTGACCCAATACTAAGAAGATCCTTGACTAGGTACAGACTCAGCGAGCACAGCCTAGCCATCGAGAAAGGCCGCCATAGGCAGACCTGGCTCCCAAGCGAAGACAGACCCACTGCACACAAGATGAGGTGGAAACCGAGCTCCACTTCTTAACAACCTGCCCACTATACCAAAACATACTTCCCACAAATTGCAAACACCCAAAGAGACTTTGAAAACATCAACAATAACTCAAAACTCCCATACCTACTGGGAGAAATACAAGAATGTGAAATAAAGCCCATTTGAATTGAAGAGAGAGATAGATAGAGCATGTCTGTGTGTGTTAGAAAGAGAGAGATAGAGAGAGAGCATGTCTGTTTGTGTGTGTGTGTTAGAGAGAGAGCATGTATATGTGTTAGAAAGAGAGAGAAATATAGAGAGAGAGAGCATGTCATTTTGTGTGTTAGAGAAAGATATAGAGCATGTCTGTGTGTGTTAGAAAGAGAGAGAGAGAGCATGTGTGTTTGTGTGTTAGAGAGAGAGAGCATGTCTGTGTGTGTGTGTGTGTTAGAGAGAGAGCATGTATGAGAGAGATAAGCAAAGATGAGCCCCTAAAGGATATTCAACTTTTAATGGAAGAACAAAACAGAAGGAAAAGATAACTTCACAAAGGCAACATGAATATACATAGATCCAAAAGGACAAAGATCAACACTTAAATCCAAAGAGAAGAGGGTCTATACCAGAGAAAACAAAGTAGCAAGGAGCCAATGGCCGACATCAGCTAAATAGGTTAACTGCAAATAGAGTAGCCAGGTACTGACACCAGGCCACACACCGTTAGCTACTACAACAGCTAGCCGGCCCGTTTGGCTCAATATAACGTTAGCTAGCCGGCCCGCTTTGGCTCAATATAACATTAGCTACAACAGCTAGCCGGCCCGTTTGGCTCCCGAGAGAGAGAGATATATCCACGGCGGGAATAGACTAGAGTGCATTAAAAACTCACCAAACGTCCAAGAGGATGGAGACAACCGCGTGGAGTTGACGAAGTTCATCTGCCGAATGACCGTCCTCTTCATCTTGGCATAACAATGCTGCACGCGCTCTCTCTAGGTTAGCTAACGCTAGTTAGCCTTTAGCTAAGCTAGCTACTAGCCGACATCATCATGGCTATCCCGACTGAACCACACGTTAGCACTCGATATTATAACGTAGCTAAAGCTAACTAGCTGTCCCTGCCTTTAGCTAAGCCGACATGGCTAGCCTGACTGAACTGTCTAACATGCAACAACTTTCATCTTCAGTCCATCTGCCGAATGACCGTCCTCTTCCTCTTGGCTGGCATAACAAAGCTGCACGCGCGAAATAGTCAAACGCAGCTGACGCACGCCGGCGAACACATGATGTAACCCCTCCCTTCGTTGAAACCAATAGTATGTCTGCTGCAGAGCCCCAGAGCTCCAATAGTGAGTATGTCTGCTGCAGAGCCGCAGAGCCAGGAACAAGTCACACACATTCTACAAACGTGTCTAATGTGAAATATGTAAGCATATAAGCAAAACTAGATTTTAGGTCTGTGATGAAAAAGGGCCTCGCGGGAAGGGGGGCCTCGCAAAAAATAAAAATAAAAAATAATAAAAAAAATAATAATAATAAATAATTTTTTTTTCTTTTTTTTTTTTGTGCGAGGCCCCCCTTCCTGTGAGGCCCTGTGCGACCGCACTGCTCGCACACCCCCTGAGGCGGCCCTGGTGGTAGTGAAAGGTTAACCTTCTGTAGTGTGGTAGTGAAAGGGTTAACCGTCTGTAGTGTGGTAGTGAAAGGTTAACCTTCTGTAGTGTGGCAGTGAAAGGGTTAGCATTATGTAGTGTGGTAGTGAAAGGTTAACCGTCTGTAGTGTGGTAGTGAAAGGTTAACCTTCTGTAGTGTGGTAGTGAAAGGTAACCGTCTGTAGTGTGGTAGTGAAAGGTTAACCTTCTGTAGTGTGGTAGTGAAAGGTTAACCTTCTGTAGTGTGGTAGTGAAAGGTTAACCTTCTGTAGTGTGGTAGTGAAAGGTTAACCGTCTGTAGCGTGATAGTGAAAGGTTAACCTTCTGTAGTGTGGCAGTGAAAGGGTTAGCATTATGTAGTGTGGTAGTGAAAGGTTAACCGTCTGTAGTGTGGTAGTGAAAGGTTAACCTTCTGTAGTGTGGTAGTGAAAGGTAACCGTCTGTAGTGTGGTAGTGAAAGGTTAACCGTCTGTAGCGTGGTAGTGAAAGGTTAACAGTCTGTAGTGTGGTAGTGAAAGGGTTAATGGGATCTTAGGTGTGCAGTGGACTCTCCATCAGAACAGAAAACAAAGAAAACAGTGAAAGTCAATGGAGAAATTGGACGTGAAAAAGTATATCTGTATGTCATGTATGTCATAAATGTCATGCTATATCTGTATGTTGTGTATGTTGTGTATGTCATAAATGTCATTATGAATTGAAAATTATGAAAACCAGATGAAAGTCTTTCTCTGGTCTGCCTCCCCTTAAAGGAAAACTCCAACATTTTGGGAAATTAGCTTATTTAACATCTTCCCTGGAGTTAGACAAGAAGATACATACCTTTTTGTCTCTGTGCGTGCATTTAGCTTTGGGAACAGTCGCTCCGTTAGCGTAGCTTAGCTTCATCACTGGAAGTGGGGGGGGGGGGGGGGGGGGGCAATAGTCTGACGTTCCCTTACAGCAGTGCTTCTCAAACTTTTTCTGTCAGGCCCCCCTTTGGCGGACCAAAATATTTTGGGCCCCCCCCCCCCCCCCCCTCGCCCCAACAAAATAGTCATGAAATGGGCCATGTTTAAATTTATTGAAATAACACCAATATCGTGACCTTTCAAATTGGCCCTATATTTTGTTTTCAGAGCTGTCATGGATGAAAAGCCAGCTTCACACAGATACTGTATGTGGTGCTGAATGGTATCAACACCTTAACTGCTGCATCATGAGATACTTTGTGGGCCATGAGATGAGATACTTGGTACTCAGCACCACACTCTGAAACTAGCTCTCTAGGTGGTATCAGATGAGATTTCAAAGAGTTCTTCCAAGAGTTTGGATGGAGATGTGTCAGGAAGCTTTGTCTCAATGTTGTCTGTAAAGTTTTTTTTTATCCAGAGTAACTTGGTGATAATTTTCTGTGTTTTATTAAATAATGATTTTCAGATTTTGAGAAATGGTATTTTCATGGAGAACAGTGCAGCTGCAACAGATAGCATTTTAGTGATAATTGTCTGTAATCCAAAAAAAATTAAAAAATTTTTTTTAAATAAATCTCAAGGCCCCCCCTGTCATGCCTCTGCGCCCCCCCTGGGGGGCGCGCCCCCCACTTTGAGAAACACTGCCTTACAGTGTCCTGTCCTACAGTCACCAAATACACTCCAAATACAACTCCAAAACGTTCATGTAAACATGTTGTGACCTGTGTATTTACCACGTGGAGAAATAAAAAATAATTGAATTAGACAATTACGTTTTCTAAGCAAATATACTCTGAACTATTTTTTGCCTGAGCACTCGTCTCTGCGCGCAGTCAGTGATTTCTACGTGAAGCCGTGTTTGTGGACATTCTCATTCATTCAAAGGATCCGAACCGATTGAAGTTTATGGATACCATGACTTAAAATCCTGTTACCTTGACGATTAAAAGCCTCCCCAATTTAGAAAACAGTAATCCAATGGCTGGTATTGATAATATAATACTAACTACTGCACGTAGCTAACCGGAGCTAACACAGAACCGGATGGTCACTAAAGCAAATATAATGACTTCCTGTATGGGGGTTTTCAAAATAAAAGTGCGACGTTTATAGCAGCGGAAAACGTTTATTTTGTACATTATCTAACGTTAACACAAACCTAAACTAACGTTACAACTAACCTAAAGTTAGTTTAGGTTCGTGTTAACGTTAGATAATGTACAAAATAAACGTTTTCCGCTGCTATAAACGTCGCACTTTTATTTTGAAAACCCCCATACAGGAAGTCATTATATTTGCTTTAGTGACCATCCGGTTCTGTGTTAGCTCCGGTTAGCTCCGTGCAGTAGTTAGTATTATATTATCAATACCAGCCATTGGATTACTGTTTTCTAAATTGGGGAGGCTTTTAATCGTCAAGGTAAGAGGATTTTAAGTCATGGTATCCATAAACTTCAATCGGTTCGGATCCTTTGAATGAATGAGAATGTCCACAAATACGGCTTCACGTAGAAATCACTGACTGCGCGCAGAGACGAGTGCTTAGGCAAAAAATTACAAGTTTCACTTGTGGCTGCTGTTTTTTCTGTTGCTACTATACACGCAATGTGTGACTGATGTATGAAATACGCATATGACTTAGGGATGGGCATTTTAACCCTTTCTCTGCCACGCTTATATCCATCCTTATACCATCCTCTGCCAGCTCTATTTGGAGATGTTCCCGTTCTTTGCAGGGCTATAACTTTTTAAATTGTATTGCTAAATTGACATTACTATGGCCCATTCAACGTCAAGTATCTATCGTTTAGGATGTAGCAACGTTCTACTTTTTTTTTTTTTTTTTTTTTTTACTTTATTTTTTAGCGTTTATCGCTTTCCTGGTCAAGCATGACCGACAGTTGCAGGGTGAAACGGGAGAGAGAGCAGGGGGAGACATTCGGCAAATGACGGCGGGTCCGGGAATCGAACTCGGAGTCAACCAGATCCGTGACGCAGCACGGAGTCCCGCGCGAGCGCGGTAACATGGTGTGCTACTGGAGCACCCACGTTCTACTTTTTCATTCACATATTCATACTAAAATACGGTCTAAAGTATAAATATGTTTTTATCGTTTTCTGCAGCATTCTGCAGAACGTGAGTTATAGCCATAAATACATATATTAGATCATCAAATGTAGTTTGATACCGATTGACGTCAGATTAAAAATTTCAATTGTACAAGGTCCTAAACGTCATGCCTCATCATCTGCTGGTGACCGGAGGGGGGGGGGGGGGGGGGTTTATAAGTCCGTGGCCGACGTTAAATCATTTATGTAGTATGGGCGATATATAGATCAGAGCAGTTTATATGGATAATAATAATCAAACATGCTGAAACTCACCGCAGCTTCCTCTGACCGTTGGGTGATCAGCGTGGAGCAGAAAGATCGCTATTATGGGATGTTGATATATGCGATCCATTTCCAGGTTGTATAATACTATATACGTCCAAATCATGTTGTTTATCGAGTTATTGGCAACGGATCGCTATCCAGTGTATCAAGCTGGAGTCCCGTGAGCGATAGCGAGTGGCCGGACGAAATATGGGTGAGCACCACTTCCGGCCGCTCACTTCCGGTTTTGGCGATTCGCCGATCGGCCACCAGATGGCGGTCTTGAACCGTTGGAGAGTTGAGATGAGATCAACAGCAAGTCTCAAGTCTCCGTGGGTGAAATATGATTGCCATGACAGATTTTTGAAATATTGATCTCAAAGACGCTGTACGACGTCATTGGCAGATTACGCATGGCGAGGAATGACGTCTAAAGTCGTCCTTGGCGATTAAAGGGTTAAAGAAAAATCCAGATTGATTGATCGCATGCTATACTCGATTGATCGTGTATTACTAAAAAAAAATACAAAAAAAAGATTATATATTTTTTTACTTCTTTTTGTTCATTCACGTATATATGTTTAAAGGCCAACTTGCATGTTGTATTTTTGTTCAATAAACAATGTGGACTAGGCCAACGGTGACTTTCATGAAGAAGGAAAAAAAATTATTGAAATTGACCCAGTTTTAGCGTTTTTATAAAACATTTTGTCTGCCCAACACAATCACCACGCACGTGGATATTTTAATCAATGGTTCATAACGTGCGCGTGTAATCGAATGATGTCGTCACAACAGGTGCAGGGCACCAGGGGGCTCTGAGAGTCACACACAGCTAGTGGCAGGCACTGCAGGCAGAGAGCCTTGCTACTACTAGCCGAATGAAAATGTATCTGTTTCACCTAACAACACTATTGCTTCGCCATCTTTCTTTTGCCAAAGTATAAACAAAGTCTCAAGCGAACGCCGGTAGTATCACGAGAGGTTAAGCGTTGGACTGTGACGTCAGAGGAGACACTCCAAGCTGCACTTGAATGCACAGACTGGAGTGTATTCCGTGATAACACAGCCAATATTAACGAATACACTGAAACGGTGCTTGACTTTGTCTGTACTCTGGTAGAAGAAACAATCCCCTCTACCACAATTAGAATCTACCCAAATCAAAAGCCTTGGGTAGATAAATCCGTCCGTGAGGCTCTGAAAGTGCGCACCTCAGCCTACAACACCGGGCTGGCGACAGGCAACATGGAAGAACACAAGACGGCAAGATACAACGTCAGGAGAGCAGTAATAGAGGCAAAACGGCGTTACAGGGATAAAGTTGAACTTCAGTTTGAACAGGCTGACTAGAGGTATGTGGCAGGGCCTCAGAACAATGACAGATTACAAAGGCACCTCCCTCAAACTGAACAGTGACATCTCCTTAGCAAATGATCTCAATACCTTCTATGCGAGGTTTGAGGCTGTGAATAACAACACCAGCCTACAAGCCACGGCAATGGGGGGGGGGGTCTGCTGATGGAGACTCAGTGTTCAGGGTAACAGAGCATGAGGTGAGGCGGACCTTTAAAAAAGTGAATATCAGGAAGGCAGCAGGACCGGACGGCATCCCCGGCCGCGTCCTAAAAGTCTGTGCCGACCAACTGGCCCCGGTATTCAATGACATCTTTACCTGTCCTTAGAACAGGCTGTCATCCCCACCTGTCTGAAGAAGTCCACCATCATCCCTGTACCCAAAAAATATACGCCCGCTTGCCTCAACGACTACCGCCCTGTAGCCCTCACCTCCATAGCCATGAAGTGCTTTGAGAAGCTAGTGAAGGGCTACATCTGTTCCTCCCTCCCCATCAACCTGGACCCCCTGCAATTTGCATACCGCCCTAACAGATCCACGGAGGATGCCATAGCCCATGTGCTGCACACAGCAGCATCACACCTGGACAAGAGGCAGGGGAACTATGTGGTTCATTGACTACAGCTCAGCATTCAATACCATAGTCCCCTCCAAACTCATAGCCAAGCTCAGGGACCTGGGCTTGAACTATGACCTCTGCCAGTGGGTCTTGGACTTCCTGACGGGCAGACCCCAGGTGGTAAGAGCAGGCAACTGCACCTCCTCATCCATCACGCTCAACATAGGGGCACCCCAGGGCTGTGTTCTGAGCCCCCTCCTCTACTCCCTGTACACACATGACTGCGTGGCACAGCGGAACAACAACACAATCATCAAATTTGCTGATGACACAGTAGTGGTGGGCCTGATCTCTGCCAACGACGAGAGGGCCTACCTGGAAGAGGTAGATAATCTGTCACAGTGGTGTCAGGAGAACTGCCTCTCCCTGAATGTCAGCAAAACAAAAGAGATGATTGTGGACTTCAGGAGGTCGGGGGTCAAGGACTACAGCCCCCTCAGCATCGACGGGGCACCGGTTGAGAGAGTGAACAGTTTCAAGCACCTCGGAGCCCACATATCCGAGGACTTGACATGGACCACACACATTGACAGTGTTGTGAAGAAGGCACGACAACGCCTCTACTTCCTCAGGCGCCTAAGGAAGTTCCAAGTCAGTCAGAAGATCCTTAGGAACTTCTACATGTACAATCGAGAGCATCCTGACTGGCAACATCACCTCCTGGTTTGGGAATAGCACTGCACAAGACCGTAGCAGACTACAAAGAGTGACACGTTCGGCCGAACGCACAATTGGAGGGGGGCTTCCCACCCTCCAGAACATTTACAACAAGCGGTGCAGGGGGAAGGCTAAGAGAATCATCAAGGACTCCAGCCACCCGAACAACTGCCTCTTTGAACTGCTGCGGTCAGGCAAGCGATACCGGAGTCTTAAGGCGAGCACAGAAAGACTCAGAAGGAGCTTCTATCCCCAGGCCATCAGGCTGCTAAACGAACAATAAACACTATGCAGCAACTAGGGCTGTCTTAAATACTTCGAAGCTTTGAAGCTTCGTTCGATGGCACAAGCTTCGAACATTAAAAAAAAATCGAAGTGTAAAAAAAAAAAAAAAAAAATTAATAAATCTTTTTATTTTATTTTTATTTTTACTTCTGTGTGTGTGTGTGTGTGTGTGTGCATGGGGCCATTGGGTGGGGCCGGGGGACAAATACACTGGAGGAAAGTAGTAGCACTGCCCAAATTATATCATCACTATTGCCTGTTTGAAGGATATCATCCTCAAACACATATACGCATTTCATTGTATATCCGTATGCCGTGACAAATAAAACTCTTGACTTGACTTGACTTGATATACACCACTTACACGCCTATTCTCAGTCCTTGCCCCACAATGGTGGAATGAACTACCCACCCCAGTTAGGACAGCCGAATCCCATCCAATCTTTCGCCGTCGACTAAAGACGCACTTCTTCAACCATTATCTGAAATAAAATTTTAAAAATAAAATAAAAAAAATCTAACCCTAACTAACCTTACTGTCATGCACTTGTCCTAATAAACTAACCTACACTGTAACACGCAACACTTTGATGAATATTGTTACTCAGCTGATAGAGTTGTATCCTTCCTGATGACCTGTCGTACAGAACTTGTAAGTCGATTTGGATAAAAGCGTCAGCTAAATGACTAAATGTAAATGTGAATGTAAATGCCTTGTAGAATTCCACACATAAGAAAGAAAGATACTGGGATGAATAAACAAAATAGGAAATAAAATGTAGAAATGCATGCAATACATAAATAAATATGAATCTCCATGGAATAGAACATTTAGATAAGGTGCTACTGAGATGTTTTGGTGAGTTCTTTGTTTTTTTGTGGAAGTAGCCTTTCTTAAAAATGCATGAACATTCACTGATAATTGGTCTGTAGTGGAGTCTACAAGGTCTACATTGCCGGACCATGTAGAATCCGGACATTGTAGACTGACATAATTCTGTGCATAGTTTAGTCTACACAGGCCATATTTCAAATAATCAAAATCTTACTTCATTCATCTTAAACATTCTTGATTTGGGGGATTGGTAGTTCCCATGAAATCTGAAGTTGTTCAAACGACAACAGCGATCCACCTTGAATTAAATCACACTGTGTTGGCTGCGTCACAGTCACGAAAGGGGCTATTTAATTCATTAATCCAATCCACTTTATTTATAGAGCACATTTAAAAACAACAAAGTTTACCAAAGTGCTGTACAAGTCCCACAACATAAGATAAAAAAATATATATATATATATATATATATATATATATATATATATATATATATATATATAAAAAAAGTAATTAAATTTTTTTTTAATTCGAAGCGAATTCGAAGCGAATAGGCTGAAAAATTACAGTTTTTGTGTATTCCAGAATATTCCAGTAAATGCAGTTTATCACGGAATCTATATATTTTCCTGAAAAACTAGGGCTTTTCAAAATGCTATAAAACGGAAATGAAACGATTAAAAAACAATCCGTTTCGACAATGTTGACTGCAAACAAGTCATTGACAAGCGACGGGCAGATTAGACACATAATTTAAGCCAGAGATTATGCGTTCACAACGCTATCATTGAAGTGGGTGCTGGCATTCAACCATGCTTTACCATGTTAACAAGTGGCAACAAAAGTGTTAACAATTGTGTGTATTGAGCCGTACTGTATTGTACCCGTTCTGCAATCTGTTAATAACATTTTCAATCAATCAATCAATCAAGCAATCAATGTATGACATACGCATAATGACTGATGCCTAATTTAAACTAAAGTATCTCGTTTTTAACTGGAACTATTCATGTCACTTATTGTAGTCAATGACGAAACAATGGTCTGAATGAATGAATGAAAACTTTATTTAACAGATTGCAGAATGGGTACAATACAGTACGGCTCAATACACACAATTGTTAAGGGGATGCAGACCAGAGAAAGACGTCCCCCATTTTCAATTCATAATGACATTTATGACATACACAACATAGATATACAGATAAAATAATCTAATCATGACATTTATGACATACAGTACTGTTACATTTGTGACATACAAGATATGCAAATATACAGTAGTGTTAAACAGACCATAACAGTAAATATATACATACGAGGGGCAATTTGTGCGCAACTACTGTACTGCTATTATAGATTTCTGGTTCAACCTGTAAATCAACATGATCAGCTTAGGTAGGCCACCTTTATTAACTGTATTATGTGAGGGAGCAGCAACTTTTCTACTTGATTACAATACAAAACGAATGTACTATAGTTTTTTTATTGGAACTATTCATGGCACCTATTGTAGTCAATGACGAAACAATGGATAGTTATAATCTAACCTCACTGCTGTAAGGCAATAGTCAACAAGTGCAGGACTTGATTGATTTATTTATTGATTGAATTGATTGATTTTTCTACGTCAAATGTATATACACTCTTTTTCTGGACACTTTTTGTATCACAAACAGTACTGTATTTGCAAATCTGGTATGTCATAAATGTATAGATGTAGCAGTACTGTCTATCTGTATGTCGTGTGTGTCATATGATGAATTGAAAATGGGGGACCCTGATGTAAACAAGACGAAAGTCTTTCTCTGGTCTGCATCCCCTTACTGTACTGTACCCATTCTGCAATCTGTTAATAAACTTTTCAATCAATTCAATCAATCAAATTGATTGATTGAAAACTTTATTAACAGATTGCAGAATGGGTACAGTACAGTACAGTACCGCTCAATACATACATACATACTTACTACATGGACAACAACACTACTATCTGGTAACAACTGACCTCTGCTTGCAGGGGCACCAGTCGCAGCATGCTCCTGTGAGACACCCTGGCCCCTGCCGGCAGGTCGGTGAACTGGTCCCACTCCTCGCAGTACTGCTGGATCTGCCACTTCCTACACACGTCCACCCGACGGCCGTACACAGAGAGAAACTTCTGCATCAGCACCTCGTATCCGGAGCCCGACGGCACCGTGGAGGGACGGGAGGAGGAAGCGAAGGAAAGTAAAACAGGGACATGATTGTTGCTGTTGTTGTTGCTGCTCTGACCGTCCGCCATTATGGTTGGAGCAGTGTGACGCTCTGTGAGCTGTGTGTGATGAACAGAGCAGTCGGTAGGTGGTGCTGTTGGAGGAGGAGGCGTTGGTGTATAAACTTGCGGTCCCACGATTGGGTGTACATGTCACATGACCAGAAATGACACTGGCCAATCAGAATCGCAAATCGCCGAACTCCGTTGTAGAAAGTATTCAGGCAGCCGGCACATAGATATCTATGCAGACGTCCGGAAGTGGGAGGAGTCAGGACAGGAAAAGGAATTACTGCCGTTTATTGAGAAAATAAAGGTATAAAGTCAGAAATCTTGTACTTAAACATATTGACAAAAAAAACAAGCAAATTACAGACTAAAAATATTAAAGAATATAAAATGTGATGATGTATGGTTAGACACAGGTTTTCTTATTAGCATGTTCCAGAGGCTGCATTAAAATAATAAGATCTATCTAAAAAAAACAGGGGGATGAAAATTTAGATTTTTGTATGAAACTTACCAAGCAGGATCATGAGATTCATTATAACAACATTTCAATGAGTTAACATTTCTTTCAAAATAAACAACATCTAAGATATATCATAAAGTATGATCTCTGACCACTGTGTATCGACATGTAAACTGTCTTGTTTTGTACGCTTGTCATCGCTGTAAAAGAGGGTAACCTCAGTGTCTCACACGTTGAAATAAAGGTTTGAAATTAAATTTAAATCTTTAAGTGGGGTAAATTGAGCCATCTCCCTCCTTCCATCCCTCCTTCCTCCCCCCGCCCTCCCTTCTCCCCTCCCATCTTCTAACACCCCTCCCCATATACCCCCACCTCCTCCCCTCCCTGGATTAAGATATTCCACACTTATATACAACATTTGTATTTATTAAACACAATTCAGCCTAGCTTTGTTTTATTATTGCATTTGAAATCATTTCAACATAGGCCTGATAATGCCTTAAAGTGCGGTCTGAAAGAAAACGCTGAATCTGAACTTGAAAAAATAACGAACATTCTGAACTGAAACACTGGCTCAATTTACCCCAGAGATACCATATGTAATTAATTAGCCCCAACAGCTAAAATGGTTTCCTAGAAACAAGGGGTGGCTCAACTTACCCCAGTCTCCCCTACCTACCTACAGTACCTCTGCAGCTACACTGCGGCTAGAGCCAAAATGGTGGCGGCTATCATCACACACTAGAAATCTCAGCGTATGGTTACACATGCGACTAAATGAAAAGCCAAAAGGCCAAGTTCTGTCACACGTAGATACAGGTACAGGCGCACTATTACGTGCGTTATTTACCGACTGTGAAATACTCTACCTACTGTAGGTGTCACACTCAAACACAGGAGCCAACTTTTTTATTCATAGTATTTAGTATTTATACTAAAGCACCACCTCACCAGTGAAGCATGGCAAGCGATACCGGAGTCTCAAGGCGAGCACAGAAAGACTCAGAAGAAGCTTCTATCCCCAGGCCATCAGGCTGCTAAACGAACAATGAACACTACACAACAACAACCATCAAACGCACATAGCACACACATCCACACGCACACACTCACTTTAAACAAACACACTGTAGCACCCACTCCACACACTTTATAGCACACACCCACTTTAAACAAACACACTGTAGCACCCACTCCCCACACTTTATATTTATTGATGAAGGATTGCACTACAACTCGTACACCTTACTGTAAATTGTACCTCATCCCATTTCTGCTTTGCACTATATAGTACTGTACATTAGTACACTGCATAGTATTGTATATTATATGGTAACTCAGTTACGTCTATTCTGCATCGAACATTGTACATATGTCTATACTGAACACTGTGACCTCATTTTCTACTTCTAAATTACATGCTATATCATGTTATTTGATACTATCTTGTCTAGCACAGTCTCTGGAGTGTAACAGTAAGAAGCATTTTGTATGAAAGTATTCTGTACTTCTGTATGACAACTATTAAAGAAACTTGAAACTTGAACTTGAAACTTATGGTGTGGGTATGTATGGCTGCCAATGAAACTGGTTCCCTTGTATTCATTGAGGACGTGACTGCTGACAACAGCAGGCGGGCAATATTATCTGCTCATATTCAGCCAAATGCTGAATCAAGCAACCAGTTTTTTTAAGGCAAAGTGGAATGTTATGCAATGGCTAAGTTCATCACCTGACCTAAATCCAAATTGAGCAGCATTTCACTTGCTGAAGACAAAACTGAAGTAAAACTTATGCCTAATGCCCCAAGAACAAGCAGGAACTGAAGACGGTTGCGGTAGAGGTCTGGCAGAGCATCACCAGGGATGAAACCCAGCATGTGGTGATGATGTCCATGAGTTCCAGACGTCAGGCTGTCATTGACTGACAAGGATTTGCAACAAAGTATCAAAAGTGACATTTTATTTATCGATTGTTAGTTTGTCCAATTACTTGTCGTCCCTTAAAAAAATTAACGCGGTTCACCTGGTTTGGATGTAGATACCCTCACATTTAAACCGAAGGTCTGCACTTAAAGCACATCTTGTTTCATTTCAAGTCCGTTGTGGTGGTGTACAGACAGAGTCAAAATTCCAAATATTATGGTTATAGTGTCTATAAGCAAGCTTTACTGTCATATATTGTTACTAGAGAGGATGATTTAGTCTGGACAATCTATCACAGCAATAATAGCAGTCCAACATTTTTCTTTACAATGGTCTTGAAAGACATTGTTGTGATTTCTAGCAGTTTGAAATAATCATATATACATTATATATTTACAGCATATATATATATACATATCTGTCTGCATATAATCCTCCTATATATACCTTATATTATACATCTGTATATAACCTATATAACTTTGTATGGTAGCATGTACAATAATGATGTATATACCATATATATATTTATTCTTACCATATATATCTATCCACCTGCACATAATCCTTTTGCATATCTGTAGATACTATATCTGTACATCCTACTCTTAGTTACACTGCTGGCCACTATGACCATGTTGTCTTTATACCTGTATCACTGTACATTATTGATATTACGACAACACTTTACGGTTACATTTGCACTTGTGCTGTATGATGACGATACATTTGAATCTAATCTAATCAGCATCGGCCGATAACTGAGCACACGGCCGATTAACAAAAAAATTTGCTCTTTTTTATTTTTAATCAATTTATTTGTTTGATACATTTGTTGATTTAAAAATAATAATTACCTACTAAAGAGGTCAGATTTGTCAGATAAATATTGGCATTATATTCTAATTATCGGCATCGGTGAACCCATATCGGTCGACCACTAATACATTGGAGAATTTCCATCACGGGAATGAAAGAATTGCCCAATATCTTTCTTCTGAATATGTTTTAACAATGTTATCAACATCTTCAGTTACGGTACAATGTCACAGCTATGTTTGTGTGTGAGTGCTCATCACAAACCAGTAGGGATGGAGGTCAGAGTTTAAAGGTGAAACGTTAATGAAGATCAAACACAACTCGCTCAGCGAGGCTCTCAGGCGTTCTGTATTTTTTACTCTACCTCTGCCTAGAACCAATGCTCTAAAGAAAACTGCAATGTATAGAGCCATAACATATTGGAATAGGATCCCATTACATATCATACGGATGGAAAACAAGGACAGTTTCAAAAAGAAACTTAAAGGAGCCATAATCCGGAAGGAAATCAATGTCATGCATGAGTGTAGCTGCAGCCATGTTATCTAAACTTCTTCTGTTTACTTTGCGTTTTTCTTTTAAAGGTATGGTGAAATGGATTCACCTATGACCTTTTGTTTGATTTTCTATTGATTATGTATGTGATATATGAGTGATTTACACTGAATGTTTCATATTTGTATGTGTATATCTGTGAGGACCCCAGGAAGAACACCACCCTTTAAGACTGACACAGATTTATTTCATCAATGTTTGGCAACAATTTGTAAGTAGAAGCTGAAGAAATGGTTTCCTATGGTCTAATATTCTCTTTTACATTTCATATCATAGTCCTGCTTCGTTTCATTTACAGAATCCTCTTCAGATTCTTGTAGGTCCAACTTTATGGAGCAGGCAACACGTTTAGCTCACATAACCAAAACAAACCAGTCCAAACCGGTCCAATCCAGTCTGTACTGGAGTAGTCGGCCATTATAGAGGAGCCAGTACAGTGCTGGAGCAGTTGGTACGGTCCAGTACAGTGCTGGAGCAGTTGGTACGGTCCAGTACAGTGCTGGAGCAGTTGGTACGGTCCAGTACAGTGCTGGAGCAGTTGGTACGGTCCAGTACAGTGCTGGAGCAGTTGGTACGGTCCAGTACAGTGCTGGAGCGGTTGGTACGGTCCAGTACAGTGCTGGAGCGGTTGGTACGGTCCAGTACAGTGCTGGAGCGGTTGGTACGGTCCAGTACAGTGCTGGAGCGGTTGGTACGGTCCAGTACAGTGCTGGAGCGGTTGGTACGGTCCAGTACAGTGCTGGAGCGGTTGGTACGGTCCAGTACAGTGCTGGAGCGGTTGGTACGGTCCAGTACAGTGCTGGAGCAGTTGGTACGGTCCAGTACTGTAGGATGAGAACATTACTGGTGTTCCCTGGTTCTCCGACAGCAGATATATATATATATACATATATATATATATATATATATATATATATATATATATAATACGACCCATTGTGGTCAGACGTCACACAGCGTTCTCCATCTTGATCAGGTCTAGAATCAACTGGATGGTCTTCTCATCTGATGGAGACGGAGACAGAAATCAAACGTTGATTGAACAACTAGAGCAGGTGTTTTGTAGTCAGAGCCACTCCGTTCTGGAACATCCTACCAACTGAAATAAGACACTGTGCTACCTACCACACCTTTACAAAAAAAAAAAAAAAAAAAACTGGTTATTAACCAATCAAACATGTAATCACATCAGTTCATTGTGTATTTTATTATTGCTCTTATTATTATGTTGGATTGTGTTGTAAATACTGTGTTTTACTTTTAATGCTTCTGTTCTATGTGTATGGTCGGTCTTATAACATCTTGCCAAAAGGACTACAGTTGCGAATTAGCCAACTGGCTAAAACTGACACATTTACAGAAATGTTTATCAATGTGTACTGTCCTTTAAAAAAAAGAAAAAAAAACTGAAACTGATACCTGGTTTAACCGTTTAGAAAAATGTTATTCATTACATTTCAGTTTATTTTCTACAACCTTAGGGCTTGCGTCCATTTACCAAATTGTTCTGGGCGCAAGCGTCTTTTTTCAATTGTTCCCAATGAGGAGGGAGCGGCCGCCTATAGGAAATGCGCCGCGGTCGGCTTCCAGTGCGTTTCAGATTTTTTGTGCGGCCGCTCCCTACGTTTAAAGTTGAAAACTTCTGAACTCGCCGCAAGCGCTTCATCCCAGCACTACCCAGTGCTCTGCCAGCGTTTTTCCAGCTGGAAATATGCGGTAGATGGACGCAAGCCCTTAATGTCCAGAGCCAGATCTTCCTCTTACACGGTTAAGGGGTGATGTTGATCTAGCAAGGCAGAATTGTATCTTTTGGCCCAATGACAGGAGCTATTTTAGGCTTTGACGTCAGTTCCAGCCAGAGACACAGGCCTTGTGCAATTCATACACTTAAAGCGGCCCTGTGTAGTTTGGTAGGGCTAGAGTTCATAAGCTTAAAGGAAAACTCCAACATTTTGGGAAATTAGCTTATTTGCCATCTACCCTGGAGTTAGACAAGAAGATGCATACCTTTTTCTTCTCTGTGCGTGCAGTAGGAGTAGGAAGACGTTGGGAACTAGGCTAATGGAGGAACCTACTTCCAGTGACTGACGCTAAGTTAGGCTAACGGTGCGCGTCTTCCTACTCCTACTGCATGCACAGAGAAGAAAAAGGTATGTATCTTCTTGTCTAACTCCAGGGTAGATGGCAAATAAGCTAATTTCCCAAAATGTTGGAGTTTTCCTTTAACCCTTTCACTACCACACTACCAAAGGGTTAACCCTTTCACTACCACACTACAGAAGGTTAACCCTTTCACTACCACTGTGGTAGCGAAAGGGTTAATGACTTCGTTTGCAGATATATCACAACAAGGGCGTAGGTTTGGTTTCAAAACGGGGGTCCCAGACGTTTTGAGCATCAAACACTTAATTTCCTGCACTCTGGTGCACTTTCTTATGCACCAATTTGTGCATTTTCTGCATACATTTATGGTGGAAATGTCTTTATTTCTGTAAAGGAAAAAACAAATATAATGGAATATACGTGATATAATGTGGTGTAACACGATGTAACACGGTGTAATATGGTGTCACATGGTGTAACGTGGTGTAACATGGTCTAATATGGTGTAACAAGGTGTCACATGGTGTAACACGGTGTAACATGGTTACATGTGTTTGTGTGTAGGGGGGGTAACAATGTGTAACATGGTGTAACGTGGTGTATCATGGTGTAACGTGGTGTATCATGGTGTAACGTGGTGTATCATGGTGTAATATGGTGTAACACGGTGTAACGTGGTGTAATATGGTGTAACACAGTGTAATATGGTGTAACACAGTGGAATATGGTGTAACACAGTGGAATATGGTGTAACGTGGTGTAACACGGCGTAATATGGTGTAACACGGTGTAATGTTTACCCTCTAGGTTCATCCTGGGGTTCGCCAGCTTCTTCTCCAGCAGTGAGTCCATGAGCTTCCTCAGATGTTTAAAGATCACGCCGATCCTCACTGGAGCCTGGAGGGGGGGGGGGGGGGGGGGGGGGGGGCAGGACACACGGAATCAGCATCATGTGAAGTAGCATCAATGTAACAGCGTCAATACAGAATTGAATAATTCCAAAGGAGAAGAAACAAGTATATTCAATACAGTGTATCGAAATGTAAAACTGACATAGAGCAGGTTGCATCGTACAAATACCTAGGAATCCACATGGATAATCGACTGAAATGGGATGTACACGTTGATGTTCTGTGTTCCAAACTAGCCCAACGACTGCACTTCCTCCGTAGACTCAGACTGTTTGGTGTGAGCACAGCGATCATGACCACATTTCATAAAGCTGTCCTAGAAAGCCTGAAGAGATATGGGATGGCAGCGTCCAATCTATCTTTGAGAAAGTAGTGGTCAGCCAGGCACAGAGAATCTTACAGGACCCTTCTCATTATTCTATATCCTGAATATGAAGTTCTTCCCTCAGGGAGACGGTTCAGAGCAAGTAGATATAAGAGCAACCACTACAAGCTCTCCTTCCTTCCTACATCCATCGCGCTCCTAAATAACACTAGAGGTCGATTCCTTTGAGGTGCCACCTAACAGTGGACTGTCACCTCTTTCTTTCTTGTCCAAGTCTTAATCTGTTGTACCGGTAATTTAATTAGGGCAGGGTGCAATATGAAGCTTTTGAAATTAGTTTACCTACTTATGAATTATGGTTGCACGTCTCTATGTATTGTCATATTTGTCTGAAGTCCTTTTTACTAACTGAATGAATGATTTTTTTCTTCTTTTACACCGTTATCGCAGAATGAAGCAGCACTGATGTTCCAAGTACATTTTCCCCTCGGGGACAATAAAGTTTATTCTTATCTTATCTTATCTATATTCCTCTATACATCTCTATCTACTACTACAGTGGCTCGGGAGGTAGAGCAGTCGTCTGGCAATCCGGAGGTTCCCGGTTCGATTCCCGCTCCTCCCGAGCAGCGTGTCGATGTGTCCTTGATAGGGATGTCCGATATTATCGGCCGATATCGGCATTAAAATGTGATATCGGAAAATATCGGTATCGGTTTTCAATTTTTTATACATTTCTATAACCTTTATTTACCCAGGCAAGCAAGTAAGAACAATTCTGATTTTATTTATTGTCAAAAGTATGCATAATGTTGTGTTAATTCCACAACAAG
Source organism: Notolepis coatsorum (assembly GCF_963971535.1). Classification (NCBI taxonomy): domain Eukaryota; kingdom Metazoa; phylum Chordata; class Actinopteri; order Aulopiformes; family Paralepididae; genus Notolepis; species Notolepis coatsorum. Next base: position 101,106,949 of record NC_140176.1, read on the forward strand.
AGATATGTAATGTTAACACTTTGGCTGCCTAAGGTTAAATTCATGATATACCATAGATTGCCAGCGCTATTTGTCTATGGAGAAAGTCCCCTTCTTTGCAGGGCTATAACTTTTTAAATTCTATTGCTACATTGCCATTATTAGGGCCCATTCAAAGTCCTATATGTATTGTTCATTGTGTAGCAACGTTAAACTTTTTCATTCACATATTCATAGTAAAATATGGTCTAAAGTATAAGTATGTTTTTATCGTTTTCTGCAGCTTTCTCCAGAACTTGATTTATAGCTCCAAATGCATTATATTGATGATGAAATACAGTTTGATAGCAATCGATGCGAGATAAAAGATTTCAACTGGACGTGGTTCTAGAAGTTACTACACGTCATCTGATGTTGACCGGATGGGCGAGGGGGCGTTTATAATTCCGTGGGCAGCGTTATACCAATCATCTAATGTGGGTCAAATGTTGATAATATCAGTTATTATCGAAGACGGTAACGTTACACGCTGAAACTCACCCCAGTATCCGCGCGCCGTTGGGCGATCATCGTCGAGTAGAAATTTTATCATTATGGGATATATTATTACCCGGTCCATCTCCAGCTTGTATAATGGTATATACGTCCAAATCATGTTGTTTATCGAGTTATTGGCAATCGATCGCTATGTAGAGTGACGAGCTACAGTGCCGGAAGCTATCCCGAGTGGCCGGAAGCAATACGGACATTTAGCAAAACCTCTACAGCGCTTCCTGTTAAGCAGTTGCGCGATCGGCCACCAGATGGCGCTCCTGAACCGCCAGAGAGCTCAGTGGGTCCTGCTGGTGGTTCTCAGGCCAGCGGAGGCAGATTATGGATCCGATCGCAGATTTTTGAAATATTGATATAAGGACGCTGTACAGCGTCCCCCGGCAACTTTAGCATCGCCAGCAAAGACGTCTAAAGACGTGTCCCGGCAGTCAAAGTGTTACCTGAAATTATTCATTTTTTTGGAGGGTTTTCAGTTTGAAAACCCTACATATATCGGTATCGGTTGATATCGGTTGATATCGGTATCGGAAATTAAGAGTTGGACAATATCGGTATAGGTAAAAAAGACAATATCGAGCATCCCTAGTCCGTGAGCAAGACACTTAACCCCTAATTGCTCCCGATGAGCAGGTCGGCACCTTGCATGGTCGCCTCCGCCGTCGGTGTGTGAATGAATGGGTGAAATGTGAGAAACAAAATTGTAAAGCGCTTTGAATAAAAGCGCTATATAAAAAAAGCAGCCATTTACTATATTCCTCTATACATCTCTATATTCCATACATCTCTATGGACTATTCTATAATGCCTCTATACATATCTACTCTATACATCTATATATACTACTCTATATCCCTCTATGTACTATTCTATATTCCTCTATACATATTTATGTACTATTCTATATTCCTCTATACATCTCTATATATTCCTCTATACATCTCTATGTACTCCTCTAATCCCAGAGCAGCTCTAGGTGCATGACCTCTGACCTGGAAGTGAATCCATCCGTCCAGGGAGATGAGTCTCTCTCTGTGCTGCACGTCTATCTCTCCTCCGAACAGCAGCATGGGGAAGGGAGAGATCAGAGTGGTGTCCCGCAGGTAGATCCTACTGTACTTCACCTGCAGGGGGACGCGGACAGGGGACAGAGACGGAGGCGGGACTTAAGAGGTTGTCATGATACCCGGTGTGGTGGGTTGTTTTAAAAGGGGACATATTAATAATAATAATACATTTTATTTGGAGGCGCCTTTGAAAAAACACCCAAGGTCACCTTACAGGGCATAAAAACAGAACAGTCAAGATTAAAACAATGATCTTGGCCAAAGTGTCAGTGGAGTTAAAAACAAGACAAACAATGTAAACGTAGATAAACTACAAGAAGTATAAAAAAAAACTGATGTGTGTGTGTTTGTGTGTGTGTTTGTGTATGTGTGTGTGTGTAATCTGCAGAGACCACTTCTCATGAATGTGGGGATTTCCTCCGACCCGTGTCGCTGTAGATAGATACTGCTATTAGCAGCTTCCCCCGCTGCACTCACACCTGCTGCTTTCTCTTTCTGATCCAAGGACGTGGGCACCAGGGCAGGAGAGAGACGTCAGGGTGAGCTCCATGGAGAGGGAGAGCAGACGAGCAGCAGCCCAGTTAAAGGGGAACTCCAACATTTTGGGAAATTAGCTTATTTAACATCTTCCCTGGAGTTAGACAAGAAGATACATACCTTTTTTGTCTCTGTGCGTGCATTTTAGCTTTGGGAATAGACGCTCCGTTAGCATAGCTTAGCTTCATCACTGGAAGTGGGGGAGGGTTAGAGCCTTACAGTGCCTTACAGTGTATTGCAAGGTCTGACATTGACCAAACTTGATATGCATGACCTTGGTGGGCTCTAGGTCAACTCCTGAAAAGGGGGTCAATGTCAGACCTTGCAATCAAAAGTTAGGGGGCGCACTGAAATTATGGCAAGGGTTATTAGCCCCCTAACTTTTGATTGCAAAGTCTGACATTGACCCCCTTTTCAGGAGTTGACCTAGAGCCCACCAAGGTCATGCATATCAAGTTTGGTCAATGTCAGACCTTGCAATACACTGTAAGGCACTGTAAGGCTCTAACCCTACCCCACTTCCAGTGATGAAGCTAAGCTATGCTAACGGAGCGTCTATTCCCAAAGCTAAAATGCACGCACAGAGACAAAAAAGGTATGTATCTTCTTGTCTAACTCCAGGGAAGATGTTAAATAAGCAAATTTCCAAAATGTTGGAGTTCCCCTTTAAGGTGGAGACCGTCTTTCGCAAAGATATTTCTATTCGTCCAGAAGGCCAGGAAGTTGTCAATGTAGGTGATGTGTTTGGAGATGCAGTATGCCTTAAAGGGGAACTATTTTGCTATTTCATTCACTATTTGGGCACTTTTACACAATTCCTGTGAGTCTATGGAACACCTCTGTAATATATATATTTTTTTTATTCATTGTTTTGTATTTCTAATCAAGTCCTCAAAAACAGCATTTTTCTACCTCAAGATCTCGAGCCGTTTTGAGCCGTGTGGAGAGAGAGGCTGTGTGGGCTCCTGGTCAGGGTCCAGCCACTGTGTGGAGCTCATCTTGTACCTCAACATTAACATGCAGCGGTGTCTTTCTGACATCACATATCATCACATTTTCAAATGACTCAGTTCAGTGAGGGTGAATATTGTGAGAGGAGAATTGGAAGAATGCGCCAATATGAGAATTTTGAGACATAGATCATATTAATATAAGTTCACATAGCTAGGAAACAATGCTAAACACTCAAAAAGGCCATTTATAAGATAGTTCCCCTTTAAGCCAGATGTGGAGGCTCCTTACGCGACTGAAGATCATGTCTGTGTATCTCGGAGATGGAAAGGGGCCGGAGACGATGAGTGTTTTACCAGTTGCAGCCGCGGTGGTGATGAGTGTGTTGTAACTTTCTTTGGATATTAGATTAGATTGTACTTTATTGTCATCCTATTTGCATACAACGAGATTTGGGACTACTATACAATAAAACAATGTTACAATACTGTACACTATACAAAATAACAATATACAAAATAACAATCACAGTGTCAGACAGTAGTGGGTGGGTATTGCACTGTGGATATTGCACTTGAGGGGTAGGATGTTGCACAGTGTGGGAGGAGGGGGAGGGTGAGTTATTGGTGCATGTTAGAGTTCGAGGTGGTGATGGCTCTCTAATATTATTATTTAGTCTGAAATATTATTTAGCCACTGGGGGGGAAACAACATACTTTTTGAAGTCAGGGTTTGAAGTCTCCAGTCCAGACCAATTAGCAAGAGGTTCAGCATCGCTGATCCCTCGAAATTTTACTTTGATTAATAAATTAGCTGAGCCAGAAACTAGGCTTGGGCGGTATGACGGTATTAAGGTATACCAGGGTATTTAGAAATACCTACGGTATTGATTTTCAATACCGTCCGTCACCGTCAAAATCACAGATGCGCTTCAGTTTCTATAACAGTGAAACGGAGTTTTCACTGTTGATGATTGAGGAGATGATTGTGGACTTCAGGAGGTCGGGGGTCAAGGACTACAGCCCCCTCAGCATCGACGGGGCACCGGTTGAGAGAGTCAACAGCTTTAAGTACCTCGGAGCCTACATATCCGAGGACTTGACATGGACCACACACATTGACAGTGTTGTGAAGAAGGCACGACAACGCCTCTACTTCCTCAGGCGCCTAAGGAAGTTCCAAGTCAGTCAGAAGATCCTTAAGAACTTCTACTCATGTACAATAGAGAGCATCTTGACCGGCAACATCACCTCCTGGTTTGGGAATAGCACTGCACAAGACCGAAGCAGACTACAAAGAGTGACACGTTCAGCCGAACGCACAATTGGAGGGGGGCTCCCCACCCTCCAGAACATTTACAACAAGCGTTGCAAGGGCAAGGCTAAGAGAATCATTAAAGACTCCAGTCACCCGAACTGCCGCCTCTTTGAACTGCTGCGGTCAGGCAAGCGATACCGGAGTCTCAAGGCGAGCACAGAAAGACTCAGAAGAAGCTTCTATCCCCAGGCCATCAGGCTGCTAAACGAACAATGAACACTACACAACAACAACCACCAAACGCACATAGCACACACATCCACACGCACACACTCACTTTAAACAAACACACTGTAGCACCCACTCCACACACTTTATAGCACACACCCACTTTATACAAACACACTGTAGCACCCACTCCCCACACTTTATATTTATTGATGAAGGATTGCACTACAACTCGTACACCTTACTGTAAATTGTACCTAAATTGTACCTCATCCCATTTCTGCTTTGCACTATATAGTACTGTACATTAGTACACTGCATAGTATTGTATATTATATGGTAACTCAGAACATTGTACATATGTCTATACCGAACACTGTGACCTCATTTTCTTCTTCTAAATTACATGCTATACTATGTTATTTGATACTATCTTGTCTAGCACAGTCTCTGGAGCGTAACAGTAAGAAGCATTTTGTATGAAAGTATTCTGTACTTCTGTATGACAACTATTAAAGAAACTTGAAACTTGAAACTTTTGAGTGTAGTGCACACACTGAGTGTAGTGCACACACGCGCCAGCAGAGGGCGAGACCGCTCTAGTGGAGCGAGTGGGTCACAACAGTGTTCACGTTTTACGGTAATGTTGCGACAGTGCTGTGAAAATACCGTAAAGCGTTGTGACGAGAGCAGTGTTGTTGTGGCGCAATCAGTCTCTTATTATATGTGAACTAAATTATTATATGTGAACTAAAGAGTACAAGGTTTACACAACAGCCCCCACCCGCCTTTTTATTGTATCTGTACCGTCCTGTACTATCCGCTGTCAGCTGTTTATCTCTCTCTGTGAGCTACTGAGCTTGAATAAGTAAGGGATAATGTATAGCTACGAGGTCATTGTCGCAAAATAATTGACCGACACGTAGTTTAAAATACCAAGCCGCTTCGGCGAGGTGTTTTAAACGTCAGTGAAGGTCAATTATTTTGCGACAATGACCGAGTAAAGCTATACATTATCCCGCTTATTACATGGCTAACTTACTAACAATATACCTAATTCATTTGACAAATCGCAGTTGTTCTGTGGCTCTGTCAGCCCAAATAAAGTGATTATTATTATCGCGGGCAGCCTCTGTTCGCTCCGCTGTGTTCTGGCTCCGCTCGTCGCTCCGCCCCCGTCATCGCCGGCAGAACACCGGCAGTGTCTAATTGCACTGAAACAGTGTGTGTCAGTGGGCTTGATTGCGAACAGCTGCGCACAGCGGTCATTATTGAAAAAACAGCGGTCATTATTGAAAAATAATGACCGCTGTCGGGGGGCTATTGATCAATCACAAGCAAGCATTTCGGCGAATGTGAAAACGCCATGTAATAACTAGCGTTAGCTCACGTTAAGTAGTGTTAGCTCTGCGGCTAATCTTAGATTACCCTGAACTAAATCAATGACTAGGTTATAAAGCATTCGAGTAGTTTTCACTGCACATAGAAGTAGCCAAACAACGGGAGCATTTCGGGAGCATATGACCAAAACCCAGGCAATTTCTAGCCCTTAAGGAATCAAATAGTCTGCCATGGCTATAGGCTAGATGCTAACGCTAAAACGGTGCAAGCTTCTACCGGTGCAGGACTACCGTTCTGAGAGCTGACGATGATTTGTTTACTTGGTAACACGTAACCCCCCCCCCCCCCGCGGATGAAAATGAAAGTCATACCGTCAAATACCGTGCACCGGGGTATTATAACATAAAGGTTTGCCGGTTTGAAAATAAGGATACCGCCCAAGCCTACCAGAAACACTGCTTATCCAACGTACTGCCCAGTTTTTTTTTAACCCTTGGGTAGCCAGGCAGGGAATAAACATTTTGATTTAAAAAGAGATATAAAAAGATAAGATAAAATATATAGTAAGAACATTTGAAATAAATACAAATGAAGGTGCAGTCCATTTGCAAGAAACAAAAACAACAAAAAACAACAGGATCGGTAGATAAATAGAAGAAAAAAGAAAAAGCATAAATACATTTTAAAAAAGAGTCAGGGGGGAAGGGGATGAAGGGGGAAGGAAGTAGTTATTAATTCATTAAACACCTGATGTGTTGCTACAGCCACTAAAAACACAATGAGTTCAATACAAGAGAAGAAAGAGGTGCTGGAAATGTAGCCTTCATATTTTGCTTTCAACTTTACAATGACACAAAGAGCGTCAATTTACTTAACACTATCAGTGCCGGCCTTGTTTTCCTTTTTACCCCCTTGAATGCCACCATCCACTTCAATGTTAGCGTTAAAAACGCATAATCTATGTTTTTTTTTTTTTTTTTTTTGGGATATTTTCCCCCCTCCTTTTTCCTCAGATTTTCTCCCATCCCAATGTTAGTCGTTATGCCAATTCCCAATCCCCTTCCTGGTCGCTGCGCACTTACCCCCCACAGTCGGTCTGGGAGAGTGGAGGCTATCACGTGCTTCCTCCGACACACGTCTAGCCAATCAACCGCTTCTTTTCACCTGGCAGCGCGGACTCTCACTGAGAGAGTGTAACGTGTGGAAGGATCACACTACCCCCCTTAGATCCTATCCGCGCTGAGCAGGCGCCCAGACCGAACTGTAGGAGTCGCTGTTTACAACGACCCAGACCCACCCCGCCAGCTTTCCCACCCTCTAATACTGCCAATTGTATTAGTGTGAACGGCCAGCCAAGCTGGTGACAACGCCGGAGCTGTGAGCTGGATTCGAACAGGCGAATCCAGCGTCTCCGGCGTTTGGTGACGAACGCAATCTCCGCTACGCCACCTGACCGCCCTGCATAATCTATGTTTTAAATTATGGCTATGTGTCTAATCTGCCCGTCGTTTATCAATGACTTGTTTGCAGTCAACATTGTCGAAATGGATTGTTTTTTTTAATCGGTTCATATCTTTTTTTTGTTGTATTTTATTTTTTTATTATTTTTTAAACAAACATATAAACAAACATGACAACACACGATAAGATATACAAGCATTAATTGTCAGGGCACATCCAATGAGATCACATTTTAGTTAGTTGTCTTATATAAGATATACCCCTAATACCTGTTATCTAAAAAACCTACACACATATGCTCCAGCTCGAACCCCCCCCTCCCGGACCCCACCTTGAGAAGTACCTCCACTATCCCTCGCACCTAACCAGACACTACCATTATAAGCTAGCTTTTATTCTCTCCACCACTTCTAACCACATTGACATTTTGGATTCATTGAGACCCAGAATTCTTGCTGTAGATATTTCATGGTAAATTACATCGAGATATGTAAGAAACCAAACTTTACGGCACATTTTTTCCGGTTGAAACCAGCGTGATGCGATCAGCTTTTTAGCTACTGTGATACCCGATAAAACCAATCTCTTTAGCTGTGGATTCACTGCAAACTCAAAAACATCATTCAATAGTAATACCGAGGGGTGTACAGGTATATTCCAAGATACGAGTTTTGATATTTGTTGGGTCACATCTTTCCAGAATGCCTTAACTGGTGAGCAGTCCCAATACATGTGCATAAATGTCCCTTCGTCCCCATTTGTACATTGGGAGCATTTGGAGTCTTGTTTAAGCCCCATTCGGCACAGTCTTATAGGAGTCAAGTATGTCCTGTGAATATAGTTAAGATTGATTTGTTGATGATCCGGGTTCCTTGATGTAAGTCGGACATTTGCCCAGGCTCCTTGCCAATCAAAGTCATTTTCCAGGTCTGGTATATCCCTCCTCCAGACAGAGTCTAGTTGGAGGGTTTCATACGAGGACGTTAGTAATTGATGATAAAATTCTGAAACAAAACCTCTCGATGTCTCTCTTTCGTAGAAGAATTTGTGGTATCTGTGGTGTTCAATTGGTCTGTCTAATGGAACACCGTGAGACTTCAAACATAGCTCTAACTGTTTGTAAAAAAGCCATGTGGATTTGGTGAGATTAAATTTTTTGCGTATTTCTTTATCACTACAAAAACCCTGTTTGTTAAAAACATCCCCTAATGAGTGTATGCCTTGCTCTTCCCATATAGGGAATCTTATAGGTCGTTTTCCAATTAAGAGTGCATTGTTATTGAATAAGGGAGTATGATTGTGCCATTTTTGTGGGTTAGGATTTTTTTTGTGATTCACGCCATATCCGGATCGCATGAGTAATTATGGGGCCAAATTTTCGTTCACAGTGCTTGATTGGTAGTTTAGTGTATGCTATGTCCTTCAGTCTATGTGGGGCTACTATGTTTTCTTCTAATTTTCTCCAGGATACTAATGCTTGGGGGTCAAACCATGTTGTCAATGGACTTAATGTGTACGCCTTAAAATATAGGAAAAAATCTGGAAATGCCATGCCACCATCTGCTTTATTTCTCTGTGCGGTGGATCTTTTTATACGTGGTGGTTTGTTATTCCAAATAAATTTGTATGTGGAGGAGTGTAATCTTTTCCAGTAACCCTCTGGAGGGGGTAACGGTAGCATTGAACTGAAGAAGTTGATTCTAGGTAGTACATCCATCTTAACTATTGATATCCGTGCTTGTACTGTGTTTTTAAGTTTTGCCCATCTATCAAGGTCGTCTTTGATTTTGTTTTGGATTTTTGTGTAGTTGTGCTTCACCGTTTGTCTTATGGTGGGGAATATTTCCACTCCCAAGCATCTGAAATGTTTTACTATCGGTATCTCTCCTGGGAGGGTTGTATCTTTTTTTGCAGGGGTGTTAAGTGGAAGGAAAGCCGACTTCGGCCAATTTATCTTAAATCCCGATAAATCACCAAAGTCCTCAATCAACTTGAGCAGATGAGGCAATGTGGTGTTGGGGTTTTGCATGAACAATATTACATCGTCCGCATATAAACTAATTTTTTGTTGTGTGCCCTTGATTACGATTGGTTCTATGGATTGGGATTGTCTTATATATTGTGCTAAAGGCTCTAATGATAGATTGAACAGTCCGGGACTAAGAGGACAACCCTGTCTGGCTGAGCGTGATACCGGAAAGATTTTGGAGATGATTGTGCCTGTTGTAATCATGGCCGATGGGTCTTTGTATAATACTTTAATCATATCGATGAATCCTTTTCCTAACCCCATCCTTTCTAGTACTGCCCATAGATACGACCATTCCAGCCTGTCAAAGGCTTTCATAGCATCCAGGGACAGCATCGCCTTAGGTATGGTGTCCTCCTTGTCGGCATCAAGTACGTGCAGTATTCGTCTTATGTTTTCAGTGATCAGGCGGCCTCCTATGAAGCCAGTTTGGTCCGGGTGAACTAAAGACGTCATATGCTTTTGTAATCTGATGGCTAATACCTTAGAGTACAGTTTGATATCGGTTCCGAGGAGGCTTAAAGGTCTATAACTACCGCACTCGTTGGGGTCTTTGTCTTTTTTAAGGAGGACTGTTATGAGTGCAATATTGTCATTCTTATGGAAGTTCCCCTCCTTGACTGAGTATAAGATCATATTTAGTAATAAGGGGCCAATTATGTCCCAACAAGAAAGGTACATTTCTGATGGGAAACCGTCTATTCCAGGAGCCTTACCACTTTGCATTGCGGTTATGGCCATCTTGAGTTCCTCTAGTGTGATCGGTGTTTCTAACTGTTTAGCGTCATCCTCTGAAAGTTTAGGGAGAATAATTTGATTAAGAAATGTGTCCATTTTGTTTTGATCGAAGGTCGTTTCTGATTTATATAAGTCGGAGTAGAATTCTTTGAATGTATCGTTTATTTTTACAGGATCTGTTACAAGTACTTGTTGTGCTCTAATGGTAGTTATATCTGCAAATTTTGCATTAATTCTTAATCGCATGGCTAATAGGTGGCTGGGTTTGGAACCATGGGAGTACTGCTGTTGTCTTGTGCTGCGTATTTGTATTTCCGATTGTTGTCTGTATATGGCATTGATCTCTATTTTTAGTACGTTAACTTGATTCTCTAGTCGAGTTGAGTTGTTGTATTTTAGAGAATTAAATAACGTTGAGTAAAGCGTTTCCAGCTCAGCCAGTTTTGTGCATTGATTCTTGCGCATTTGAGGAAAAGCTATCCGTGAAATCTTTGATCATTCCCTTTACCGACATCCATATTATTCTGGGGTCTTGCACCGAGTTTGCATTCTCCCGTTGGAATACTATAAGAGCTTCTTTGAGTTGTGTAATGAATTCCTTGTTATTAAGCAGCAACGAGTTAAATCGCCATCTTGGGGCTCGGGAGGATAGTATACCAAATGTACCTTTAAGGAGTAAATAACAGTGATCTGATAGTGCGTTGGGTATCATTTCCACTTCATAATTATCAAATAGTCTCTGTGATGCAAAGACATAATCTATTCTGGATAGTGTATTATGTCTCGCAGATCGACAAGAGTACTTTCGGGTCGTGGGATTAAGTAACCGCCATAAGTCATTTACACCTGTAATCTTCGACCAATCCTTTAATGCCTTCGATGAATTTTTTTGTTCGCTGGAAAAGGCGAGGTAAGATTTGTCCATCCTTGGGTTCCAGATGGCATTAAAATCCGCACCTATTATAAATGAGTAATCGGGAATGTCTAACATTGCATTAGTTAGTGTAGTGAAGAAATCTTCTTCGTACAAATTTGGGGCGTATACCGCTACCAACGCTATTTTCCTGTTCTTATGTTCAATCTTAGCTATAGTTATCCGACCTTCTACATCAGACCATACTCCCTTTAGTACAATATTCAACTTACGTTTAACGACTATGGCTACACCCCGAGTTCTCGTACCAATAGAAGAGTGACTAATATTATGGTATGTGTTGTCCGCTAATTTATCTATGTCTTTCTCTAGAATGTGCGTTTCGCTTAGCAGAGCAATGTCCACTATTTTTCATCAGTGTGAGCACGCTTTTGCGTTTGAGTTGGTTATTTATTCCCCCGGTGTTCCATATCATTATATTCAAACTAGCCATAATCTATACATGTTGTATTGTAATTTTTGGTAATGCTTCTAGAGTGCGAGGCAATAATAGATATACTTCCCACTAGTGAGGTCCCGTTGAGAGCCGAGCTTAAAAACATACATATATACAAATAAAAATCCCCTACCCTTCCCTCCCACCGAGAGTCGTACAGGATTGTGTTCCATGAACACAACCTTTGCGTATGACTCCCTCCCTTGCACCACCGGATATCCCAGAATGATCCAATTATCCTTAACATTCCTATGTATACCATAGGATCTAACACTCTAAATTCTACCATAAGTAGAATGTCGACTGTGGCTTGGCCACTTTCCCGTAAAATAAAAATTTAAATAAGATAAAAATAAAAATAAAGACCAAAAATAAGCTTCAATTGTCATGCCCTAATCACTTACATTTTATATGAACTTGTGTAATTTATAGTAACCCATGAATAATATGGAGGTATTGAACTGAAGAGAGAGCCTCAATAAATCAGAGAAAACGGATGAAAAAAAACGAGTAAAAGGAAGAGAACATTAACTTAGATCTTAAAAGAGCATTGCTATGCTTAAACATCTAAAGTATAAATTGGAGAAGTAGTGGAAATATTTCCAATTAATAAAAAACAGTTTTTAAATACGTATATTCAGCATTTCCCCTGACCGGGGTGGGCGATGATCCGTTGTGTAGAATGATCTTTCAGCCGGCCGCTGCTATGATGGTTCATATCTTTTTTATAGCATTTTGAAAAGCTATCGTTCTCTCGAAAATGTCTGGAAAATTGAAAGATTCCCCCATAAACGGCATTTATTGGAATATTCTCGAATACACTAGACACGTTGTCATTTGTCGGCCTATTTATGAATCGTTTTCAAATAAACGCTAGATTATCGATAGTATATGTGTACTTATGCACGCTATAGAAGCGGGCTGAAAAATCTATTCTCTCATTTCCTCAACATCACATACACACACGGCACATGCTGATATCTCAGTGAATACAGCTCTGATTATCCTAAAACTGGTAACATAGACTCCTTACCTTAGATCAGATGTTCTCCAAAAAGATTATTCCAATTCCTGATCGCCATTCCAAATATCGATCGCGTTTATTGATGGATTATTGGCTGCTGTAAATATATATTCCACGCTGCTTTCCATCTCGCGATCACTTCCATGTTCATCAGACGGCTTGCCAGCACAGTGGAGCCAGTTGGCTCCACCTCCACAGATCCAGCAGTATAATCGAATGGCCTGCAGTTACACAGGGAATGATAGGGGGCGGTATTTTCCCATCTGAGCTCCTATAGGGTCTGCTGTACCAACGGGAGACGCGGTTGATGAAATATGAATTCAGACCGCTAATAAAAAAATCAAACGACAAATCACGTCGTCGGCACTCAACGGGGGGCATGATAAGACGACAATACACGTCGTCGGCACTCAAAGTGTTAAGGAATAAATGTTTTCATCTTTATAATTACAACATTAACAACTTCATAAATAATGTATTAATATACAAATGAATACCTTAGATAACAAGCACACCATTAGTAAATCATTACTAGTAGAGACATGAGTTAACTGTTAATTAATTGCTTATTACTGTATTAACTAATGTTACTTAACCCTTTCACTACCACACTACAGAAGGTTAACCCTTTACTACCACACTACAGACGGTTAACCGTTAGTAAAGGATTAACCTTCTGTAGTGTGGTAGTGAAAGGGTTAACCCTTTGTCGCGTGACAGTGAACGGGTTAACCCTTCTGTATTGTCGCAGTGAAAGGGTTAACCGTGTGGTAGTGCGGCAGTGGAAGGGTTAATGTATTCCCGCGGGGGGCCCACCTTCTCCTGGTAGAGCAGCCAGCCGTGTGTCTGCAGGTTGCGGTTGACGGACGAGGGGTGGACCTGGGCCTTGCCCTGGGGGGTCTCCACCGTGCAGGCCACCCGGTCCAGGACGTCCACAGAGGGCGTGGGCACCATGCGGGCCACGCTGTCGTACAGGCCGGCCGTCAGCACCGCGTTCAGCACCGAGATCTGCTGCCGGGGCATCGAGCCCGGCTGGGGGGGGCCCGGGGGGGGCCTGGAGCGGGAGGAGGAGGAGGAGCGAGAGGAGGACCAGAACCCAGCCTGCTCCATCATCCTTATCAAGTCCTGCTTCACGTCCTGGAGAGGAGAGAGAGAGAGACGGGATGAGGAGGAGAGGGAGGAGGAGCGAGAGGAGGAGCGAGAGGAGGAGCGAGAGGAGGAGGAGCGAGAGGAGGAGGAGGAGCGAGAAGAGGAGGAGGAGCGAGAGGAGGAGGAGGAGCAGGAGGAGGAGCAGAACCCAGCCTGCTCCATCATCCTTAACAAGTCCTGCTTCACGTCCTGGAGAGGAGAGAGAGAGACGGGATGAGGAGGAGAGGGAGGAGGAGCGAGAGGAGGAGCGAGAGGAGGAGCGAGAGGAGGAGGAGCGAGAGGAGGAGGAGGAGCGAGAAGAGGAGGAGGAGCGAGAGGAGGAGGAGGAGCAGGAGGAGGAGCAGAACCCAGCCTGCTCCATCATCCTTAACAAGTCCTGCTTCACGTCCTGGAGAGGAGAGAGAGAGACGGGATGAGGAGGAGGAGGGAGGAGGAGCGAGAGGCGGAGGAGGAAGAGGAGGAGAAGAGCAAGAGGAGGAGCGAGAGGCAGAGGAGGAGGACAAGGAGGAGCGAGAGGAGGAGGAGGGAGAGGAGGAGCGAGAGGCGGAGGAGGAAGAGGAGGAGGAGCGAGAGGAGGAGCGAGAGGCGGAGGACAAGGAGGAGGAGGAGCGAGAGGAGGAGGAGGAGCGAGAAGAGGAGGAGGAGGGAGAGGAGGAGCGAGAAGAGGATGAGGAGTGAGATGAGGAGGTGGAGGAGAGGGAGGAGGAGGAGGAGCGAGTAGAGGAGGAGGGAGAAGAGGAGGAGGAGGAAGAGTGAGAGGAGGAGGTGGAGGAGAGGGAGGAGGAGGAGAGGGAGGAGGAGGAGGAGGAGGAGGAGGAGGAGGAGGAGGAGGAGGAGGAGGAGGAGGAGGAGGAGGAGAGACGGGATGACGACGACCGGATCAGGGCGAGACGGGAGGGGAGAGAAACAACTAAAAAAGTAACTACGTAGTTACTCAAGTACTGTGCTTAAGTGAATTCTTTAGGTACTTTTACTTTAGGCACTTTACTTTGTACTTTTACTCAATTACAATTCAAAGTAAATATTGTAAAAAAGATTGTCACTCACACCAAATGTATGTGAACCTATTAGTTACCAATACCTTTAACCAGAGCCAGCAGTACAACTGGACCACATACCACTTTAACATCAGAGCCAGTGGTGCTATTGCTAGGTTTTAGTGAGTTGGGGAATGTCTGGGAGTAAAAAGTTGACGTGTTCCTTTAAGTAAAATTAGAGAAGTATTTGCTATTGAATGTACTTAAGTATCTAAAGTAAAAGTACACATTCTACATGACGTTTGTGGATCCATTGACCACTATAGGTTGTGTTAAAGTTGTATGTGGTCCAGTTATGCTGCTCTAATTAAAGGTGATGTTAAAGTGGTATGTGGTCCAGTTATGCTGCTCTGATTAAAGGTTATGTTAAAGTGGTATGTGGTCCAGTTATGCTGCTCTGATTAAAGGTTATGTTAAAGTGGTATGTGGTCCAGTTATGCTGCTCTGATTAAAGGTGATGTTAAAGTGGTATGTGGTCCAGTTATGCTGCTCTGATTAAAGGTTATGTTAAAGTGGTATGTGGTCCAGTTATGCTGCTCTGATTAAAGGTTATGTTAAAGTGGTATGTGGTCCAGTTATGCTGCTCTGATTAAAGGTTATGTTAAAGTGGTATGTGGTCCAGTTATGCTGCGCTGATTAAAGGTGATGTTAAAGTGGTGTGTGGTCCAGTTATGCTGCTCTGATTAAAGGTGATGTTAAAGTGGTATGTGGTCCAGTGATGCTGCTCTGATTAAAGGTTATGTTAAAGTGGTATGTGGTCCAGTGATGCTGCTCTGATTAAAGGTTATGTTAAAGTGGTATGTGGTCCAGTGATGCTGCTCTGATTAAAGGTTATGTTAAAGTGGTATGTGGTCCAGTTATACTGCTCTGATTAAAGGTTATATTAAAGTGGTATGTGGTCCAGTTATGCTGCTCTGATTAAAGGTTATATTAAAGTGGTATGTGGTCCAGTTATACTGCTCATATTAAAGTGGTATGTGGTCCAGTTATGCTGCTCTGATTACGTCCTCTTGAAGTCGACAGGCTTCAAATGTGAAAGTACATCATCTTCATATTTTTTTTTATTTTGTATATATTATGTTTTCTATGCAAAATATTTTTCTTCAAAGTAACTAGTAACTGATGGGTTCAGATAAATGTAGTGGAGTAAAAAGTACAAGGTTCCCTAAAATAAAAATACTCACATACAAGTAGCTCAAAATTGTACTCAAGTACAGTACTTTGAGTAAATATACTTAGTTACTTTCCACCACTGGGTGTTACCTCGATGGTGAGGAGCGCGGTGCGGTTGAGGAAGTGTGTCCGGCAGTAGGCTGTCTCCGCTCTGAAGCCATCGATCCTCGAGTTCTTCCACCTGGCGGTGAGACAGGGATCAAGATGTATTCGTCACATACATATACACAAGACATGTAGTGAAGTGACGGTGGCCATGCCCGTCTTGATTGTGCAAAAAATACAAATAATAATAGAATATATAGACATGATAAAAGGTACTAAGATAAAATACTATACAATGCTAAGCTTATGAATGAAAGGTAATGAGTCCTATATACACTACTATACAATATGCTATACAATATACAGTTATGCTATATGTAACTATACTATACAAAAACATACCGGTAGTTATGTTTTTTAAAGTGACCTTTGCTTTTTCCTAAAGTGACCTGTAGTGTGTTTGTGTGTGAGAGAGTGCAGGATGTGTGTGGTGTGGTGTGTGTGTGTGTGTGTGTGTGTGTGTGTGTGTGTGTGTGTGTGTGTGTGGTGTGTGTGTGTGTAATGTAAACAATGTAAACGTATGAAATATAAAACAGTGGCACACAGGGTGCAGTTATAGTGAGTATGCCCAGTAAGCAAGGCAGTTAAAAAACAAGGTTACGAAAATAATAAGATAAACCGCAAGAAGTATAAAAAAAAATAAAAAAAAACAGATGCATGTGTGTTTGTGTGTTCGTGTGTTCGTGTGTTCGTGTGTTCGTGTGTGCTTGTGTGCGCATAGATCAGTGTGGAGTGTTCTGATGGCCTGGGGGTAGAAGCTGAGATCACACACGGACAACATCAGTGAGCGTCACGTTGACAAGAGCAGACGGATTGTTTTTCAATCTCGTTGCATTTTTAGAGCTGCTGTTTGTGAAAATTATGAATTAGGATAAAGCCCCAGGAGTCTATCCTCCTGGAGATCAACAAAATCAAGCCATTTCAGATATCCAATCACATAATATACACAGGTTACTCTGATTGGCCCATCAGTCACATCTAGCTTCTGATTGGCACATCTAGTGTTGGTTCTCAGTGTAGGCATCGTTGTAGTCCTATTAAGCATAGATATCTATAGAACACTAGATAGCTTAAGGCGGAGTCACCAGCGTCACTGAACCGCTGCCATCTTGCTCCAGTTAGCCTTGAGTGAGAGTAAGTGAGCTGCACAGACAAAAATACTCATAACTCGCTGAAATATTGACGGATTTACAAACGGGTTGGTTTGCTATAAACATCAAAGATGTAGTTATGATACTGCATACTTATAAAAAAATTAATTTTAAAGATGTTTTTTTTTACAAACCGCTTGAATCATAGCCACGTTAATAATGCTTGTAATAAACCAAACCGTTTGTAAATCCGTCAATATTTCAGCGAGTTATGAGTATTTTTGTCTGTGCAGCTCACTCACTCTCACTCAAGGCTAACTGGAGCAAGATGGCGGCGGTTCAGTGACGTCGCTCTCCATTGGCCGGCAGCGCGGGCAAGCTATCTAGTGTTCTATATATATCTATGCTATTAAGCATCTATAGTGTGTAGTGAACAGGAGGCCACGCCCCCTCAGCTGCATCTATAGTGTAGTACTGTAGTGAACAGGAGGCCACGCCCCCTCAGCAGCATCTATAGCAGTGGTCACCAACCCGTCGATCGCGATCGACTGGTCGATCTTTGAGACCTTCCCTGTAGATCTTTCCCTGAAAAAGAAATTATAATTTTTTTTTAATCTTTCCCTGAGAGTCCACATTACAGTTCTACTTTTGTTTTGATGTGAAAAGTGATGCTGCATAAGATTACTGCACTTAGCACTGACTGAGAAAGTACATATTACAGTTCTACTTTGACAAACATTTACAATTAGCATTTTCTAATGTTAATAATATGAGAGTCCACATTACAGTTCTACTTTTGTTTTGATGTGAACAGTGATACTGCATAAGAGGACTGCACTTAGCACTGACTGAGAAAGTACATATTACAGTTCTACTTTATAAAATGCTAATTGTAAATATGTTTGGCAATGTTAATAGGAGAAGGTCCACATTACAGTTCTACTTTTGTTTTGATGTGAAAAGTGATGCTGCATAAGATGACTGCACTTAGCACTGAATGAGAAAGTACACATTACAGTTCTACCTTATACAATGCTAATTGTAAATATGTTTGTCAATGTTAATAATATGAGAAAGTCCACATTACAGTTCTACTTTTGTTTTGATGTGAAAAGTGATGCTGAATAAGATGACTGCAATTAGCACTGACTGAGAAAGTACATATTACAGTTCTACTTTGACGTTTTAATGTTGGACCAAAGCATTGCATGTAATTAGAATACAGGCAAATAAAAGTAATTTAGTTTAAAGTACAATCTTGGCTGTCTTTTTCTCTCAACGCTTCAATAGGTAGATCTTGCCTTCACCAAAAAAAAAAAAAAGTGATCTTGGGCTTAAAAAGGTTGGTGACCAGGGCGTAGTGGGCAAGGCGCTCGCCACGAATGACGGAGACGCTGGGCTTGCCTGTTCGAGCCCAGCGCTCCACATTGCTTTCAGTTTAGCTGGTCGTTCATACTAATACACATTGGCCGTATTAGGGGGTGGGAAACTGATGGGTGGGGATCGGGCGTTGTGGACAGCGACTCCTACAGGTCGGTTGGTGCGCCTGCGCAGTAGAATCAGGAAGTGTCGGGGGCAGCGTGAGCCTCCCACGTGTTACTCCTCGCCACTGAGAGATCGAGCTGCGCAGGTGAAAAGATGCGACTGCTGTTACCTCAAGTACCGGAGGGGACTTGTGCTATGTATGACTTATTCCACATTGCAGCCGGCTTGTGGGAGGCAAGAAACAGCGTCCGTGACAGGGGAGGGTTGAATTGGACGATACGAAATTGGGATGGGAGAAAATATAGAAAATGGGAGAAAAAGTGGATAAAAAAAAAGATAAAAAAGTTGGTGACCACTGATCTATAGTGTCTACTGTCTAGTGAACAGAAGGCCACACCCCCTTAGCAGCATCTATATTGTGTAGTGAACAGAAGGCCACGCCCCCTTAGCATAGTGTCAACATGAGGCCACGCCCCCTCAGCCTACTGAGAGTTGGCTGTGCTCAGAGAGGGTAACCTAAAAGACTTAATTATTATATAACTAATCAAATAGTACATCCAACGCTTACATTTCTTTTTAGAAAATTGTGACATTAACTCAATGGCCGCCAACAATGAGTCAACTCAGCTGTCGGGTGGCGTAGCGGAGATTGCGCTCGTCACCAATGCAAGAGGCTGCGGTCTCGACTCCCGGAGTCAGCATTGCCCTGCGGCTTGGGCCGGTCGTCATACTAACTCGTTTGGCTGAGTTAGCGGGAGGGAGGTCGTGGGTGGTAATCTGGCGTTGTGGACAGCGACGCCTACAGGTCAGGTCTGGGCGCCTGCTCAGCGAAAGGCAGGAAATGGTGAAGGCAGCATGACCTCCCACGCGTTACGCTTCACCAATGAGAGTTCTCGCTGCCAGGTGAAAAGAGAGCTGCTGGCTGTATCCGCATGTGTCGGAGGAAGCATGTGGTAGACTTCAGGGTTCCCTTGTACCGACCAGTAGGGGGAACATGCGCACAACAACCAGGTAGGGGAGGGGGGGAATTGGCATAACGACTAAATTGGGATGGGGAGAAAAATACAATCAGGCGGAGAAAAAGAGGATACAAAATAAAATAAAACAATGAGTCAACTCGTTATAGCCCGCCAATCGAATTCTGCCAACGAGTCAACTCGTTATTGGATCGTTATTTCTTTCATTCGCTATTTCCATTCATAAACATGCAGGCAGCTGTGTGTTATCACTGGGGATGGGTCTGAGATCGCAAGTCCAATACCGCCGCCTAACGCCTTGAGGCCGCTATTGCACTCCATTTGAAACAATGTGGTTTGTTTTCTGGGCCGAGCTGCGGCGTGCGGGCGGGGTTTAAATACTCCGGCAAGACAAGCACTTATAACGATGCATCGACGAGGCTCCCCCCCCCGTTCATGTGCAATGCTGGATAACGCTGGATACACGAGCATGACCAGTATTTGGAATGGCGATCAGATAATTGGATTATTCTTTTTGCAGTACATCATAGACAAGGTAAGGACTATATGTTATCAATCTTGCGTTGATCCGATTATTTCCCCGCGATCGAAGAGTGTGTGTGGTGTGTGTAACGTATCATAACACAGAGGGGCGCCCCGTCCCCCTTTCACACATATAAAACATAATACAGAGGGGCGCCCCGTCCCCCTTTCACACATATAAAACATAACACAGAGAGGCGCCCCGTCCCCCTTTCACACATAGAAAACATAATACAGAGGGGCGCCCCGTCCCCCTTTCACACATATAAAACATAACACAGAGGGGCGCCCCGTCCCCCTTTCACACATATAAAACATAATACAGAGGGGCGCCCCGTCCCCCTTTCACACATATAAAACATAATACAGAGGGGCGCCCCGTCCCCCTTTCACACATATAAAACATAATACCCAAAATCTCGCGTTGATTTCAGATTGATTGTTGATCCAAGCGAGGAATGGCAACGTGTTTAGTGAATGGACCTGTCTCAAAACCCTGCCCCTTTTCTTGATCCTCCAATCACAACTGTCGCTTACCTCGGACAAACTTGGTTTGTCCGAGGTAAGCGACAGTTGTGATTGGAGGATCAAGAAAAGGGGCAGGGTTTGAGACAGGTCAATTGCACTAAAACGCTGTTTAGCAGCGTTTCCCGGGATTACACAGAACTACCCTAAAACTATACTCATATTCACCACGGTATAAAACGGGAATGTATTGATGAAAAAATTATCTGTTTTTTGCAACTTGACCGGAAGAAACTCAATGACAATCGACTATGTCATTAGATCCATAGCTATAATATTTAATATAGTTTCAGCACTACAAACACCGGCATGTACCCCCATTTCATTACAGCGCTGGCACAAACGGCCATACGCCCACAGCGACCTCTGGCGGTCAATGAGTTCATAGTCACAAAATAAGCAATTTATGACATCACTGTACTGTATCTTTAAAAAGGTATTGTTCATTGAACTCCGGGAGAAGCCCATACCCCAGGTATGCGTTGTATATGGTCAGGTGATCGGAGTTGGCCAATGCCAGGGCAGCTTTGGCCAGGTTGGCCTCCTCCTTCCTGTTCATGGGCGTGGAGAAGGGCGACTTCTCCGTGATGGCGGCCGCGATGGTCGCCTGGAAGACACAACACATTCACATAGCGGAACTGGGATACTAAGAGAGAGAGAGAGAGAGAGAGAGAGAGAGAGAGAGAGAGAGAGAGAGAGAGAGAGAGAGAGAGAGAGAAAGAGAGAGTGAAAGAGAAAGAGAGAGTGAAAGAGAAAGAGAGAGAGAGAAAGAGAAATAGAAAGAGAGAGAGAGTGTGTGAATTAGACTTAGATTCAGAGAGAGGATCTCGACTCACGATGGGCTCCAGGCAGCCCAGGATGGCCCCGTAGATGAGCATCTTGCCGATCTTGACGTTGACGGGCAGGCTGGCCAGGTGCAGGCCCAGCGGGGTGAGGGCGTGGAGGTCGGGGTGGCACGCTCCGATCCTCCTCAGGAGGCACACCGCGTTACTGACCGACTGGGGCTGCGGGGGGTCCAGGGCCTGGCTCAGGAAGTCCTCCGGAGACCCATACTCACACTTCTACAGATGGGGGGGGGGGGGGGGGGGGGGAGGGTGAGAGAGAGAGAGAGAGCGAGAGAGAGAGAGGAGAGAGAGAGAGGGAGAGAGAGAGATAGAGAGAGAAAGAGAGTGAAAGAGAGAGAGCGAGAGAGAGAGAGAGAGAGAGAGAGAGAGAGAGAGAGAGAGAGAGAGAGAGAGAGAGAGAGAGAGAGACAGAGAGAGACAGAGACAGAGACAGAGAGAGAGAGAGAGAGAGAGAGAGAGAGAGAGAGAGAGAGAGAGAGAGAGAGAGAGAGAGAGAAAGAGAGAGAAAGAGAGAGAAAGAGAGAGTGAAAGAGAGAGAGGGAGAGAATGAGAGAGAGCTCCTGTTTATCTCTATTTAACTCCCTGTTTGTCTATTTAACTCCATACCATGATGTGTAGACACAGCTCCTCCAGCGGGACCCTCAGTATCTCTGGGATGGAGTAATCCATGAAGGCATTGAACCTGCAGAGAGAGAGAGACAGATCACACATTATACCAGATACCGTAATTCCTCTAATAGAAACCGGGTCTCAAATACAAGCCGGGTCTCTATTAATGGCCGGGTGCGCTCTTGAGCTAAGCAATTATAAG
Source organism: Notolepis coatsorum (assembly GCF_963971535.1). NCBI lineage: Eukaryota > Metazoa > Chordata > Actinopteri > Aulopiformes > Paralepididae > Notolepis > Notolepis coatsorum. Next base: position 101,129,200 of record NC_140176.1, read on the forward strand.
CCGGCCTCCTAATACAAGCCGGGTTACTAATATACTGAGCTGCATACTGAGCTAGTTACTTGATTTCACTTTGAAAACGTTGAAATGACCAGTGACCACCTGTAATTGCACTGTTTACTATTTCATACAGTACTTGGTTTCAATAAATGAACCCAGTACATTTTACTGGGTTCAAACTGACACAAAATGTTGATTTATTCATTATGATCCGTTTGAAAATTTGAAATATAGGCCTCCCTCTTATACAGGCCTCCTCCTAATACAAGCCTGGTACCCGCTACAGTTGAAACAAATACAAGCCGGGGTTACTATTAGAGGAATTACGGTAACTCATCTGTACAACAATGCATCATATCCCTGAATTTGAAGTGACCTTTATTTATTTCGTTTTCAACTATTTTATACGACGATGATTCTGATGAACATGATTGTTTTCCAAAGAAACTAGTATTTTTTTTTTTAATCCTCTTTTTCTCCGCCTGATTTTCTATGCTTTTCTCCCCGTCCCAATTTGGTCGTTATGCCAATTCCCCCCCTCCCCTACCTGGTCGTTGTGCGCATGTTCCCCCTACTGGTCGGTACAAGGGAACCCTGAAGTCCACCACATGCTTCCTCCAACACATGCGGAGACAGCCAGCGGCTCTCTTTTCACCTGGCAGCGAGGACTCTCATCTCATTGGTGAAGTGTAACGCGTGGGAGGTCACGCTGCCTTCACCACTTCCTGCCTTTCGCTGAGCAGGCGACCAGACCTGACCTGTAGGCGTCGCTGTCCACAACGCCAGATTACCACCCACGACTTCCCTCCCCCTAACTCAGCCAAACGAGTTAGTATGACGATCGGCCCAAGCCGCAGGGCAATGCTGACTCCGGGAGTCGAGACTAGGGATGCACGATAATTATCGGGCCGATATCAGCAATTATGACGTCATCCCGATAAACTCGATAATGTTATTAATAGCTCCGATAACATATAATACATTTTTTGGTTAAAAGAAATCCGGTGTGGGTGGATTTGGATGAAGGGCGCTTGTTTTTATTATAGCCTCCTCCCGTTTTGCCAGTACTGTGGTAAAACTGATAGCATGTGGTTTAGGAACAGGGAGTTTTTCACAAATCCAGCGCTCCCTTTCTTGGCTGTGACGTAGTCACGTTACATTCGGAGACAGACAGTCGATCTGCCAATTACGTCCCACGGCTTGCACCCACCTCTTCTTCTTACCACCAATCAGAAGCTCTCGTTCGTTTATTTACCTCCGGATTGTCAGCCATTACTCTACTCGGAGCTAACGTTATCTCCCCGCCAGCCACATTGACAAGTACCAGCGCTTATACATTACTGGCAAATGTCTTGTTGCACTTGTGGCAACGAGCGTTGTCAGCATCGACTTTAGTAAAATAGACCCAGACTTTTTTTGAGGAATTTAAACGTCGCAAACTAATCTTGTTGGCCGTTTTCTATCTCTCCTCCCTCTGTCTCTCTCTGCCTGCGCGAGGGGGCTGTGCTCTTACACACACTCACTCACACACACGGGTGCTGTCGAGAGCAGAGCTGTCTACTCGGCAGCACCTGTGTGTGTGTGTGTGTGTGTGAGAGTGAGTGTGTGTAAGAGCACAGCCCGCTCGCGCAGGCAGAGAGAGACCGAGGGAGGAGAGATAGATAGATCGACTTTAGTAAAATAGACCCAGAGTTTTGAACATTTCGTTCTGTCCGCCATTATGAGAGCAGAGCTGTCTGTAGCCTACTCGGCAGCGCAGCACCCGTGTCTGTGTGTGTGTGTGTGTGTGAGTGAGTGAGTGAGTGTGTGTGTGTGTGTGGGAGGGGAAGAGGAGAGAGCACAGCAGGCAGAGAGCACAGAGCTCCCCGCGCAGACAACTGCCAACATGATTAGTTTGCGACGTTTAAATTCCTCAAAAAAAAACTCCATAATTTCTCGAGTACCGATAGCAGTACCGATGACGTCGGAGCTTATAAATACTAAAAAAAAAAAAAAAAATTGATAAATATATATATATATATATATATATATATATATATATATATATATATATACAGTTAAAAAAAATATTATAATACAATAAATATCGGTTATCGGTATCGGTATCGGCTTGAGGAGCATAAAGTTATCGGTATCGGTGTCAAAAAATCAATATCGTGCATCCCTAGTCGAGACCGCAGCCTCTTGCATTGGTGACGAGCGCAATCTCCGCTACGCCACCCGACCGCCTCAAAGAAACTAGTCTAAATGTAATTTTAATTTATTTTCCGGCACCTCTCTCTTCCCTTGTATTGATCACTGTCTCTCGCGAGATGGTCCCCCGTGCTAAACACTTCCTCTGGTCTCACCTCCTTCCAATGTGCTGCTCCCAGCAGTTGGAACGAGATGCAAAATACTTTGAAAATGGACAAGTTGAGCCCCCTCACTACTTAAAAAAAGAAATGTATTCTACCGTACTTTTCGCACTATAAGCCGCACCTGACTATAAGCCGCAGCAGCTAAATTGAATGATGTGTACATATATAAGCCGCACTGGACTATAAGCCGCATGTGTTTTAATGTTTAATTACCATATGTAAGGAATGGAGCCTGCGGCTTAATTTGACTCAACACGGGAAACCTCACCCGGCCCGGACACGGAAAGGATTGACAGATTGATTGCTCTTTCTCGATTCTGTGGGTGGTGGTGCATGGCCTCTTATATTGAGCTTTAAGTTCCCACCTCTACAGAGAATAACTCCCACCTCTACAGAGAATGACTCCCACCTCTACAGAGAATGACATTGGGACACAATACTGTCGGACAAATAACAAGAATTAACTCATTTACAAGTTGTATTAAGTTTAGCAAATAAGGATAAATAACATTTCAATGCAGTAAAAAAAGCAATATTTCGATTTTCGGGTTTTGTCCACATATAAGCCGCACCGTTATATAAGCCGCAGGGTCGAAAAATGGGGAAAAAAGCCGCGGCTTATAGTCCGAAAAGTACGGTATTTCTTTTTGGGCTTTTTCTGTATTTTTCACCCGTCCCAATTTAGTCGTTATGCCAATTCCCTTCCTGGTCGTTGCGCGCACTGTCGGCCTGGGGAGGGTGTAGAACTTACCACATGCCTCCTCCGATACATGTGCGTATGACATTAGAGTTAACGTGGCAAAAATGCTGCAAATCAAGTCACTTTATTTCCGACATGTGTTAAGACATGTTTCTTAGTATCAGATGTTTAGTATCGGGGGAAATTCTCCTCTACCAATATCCATCCTTAGCATTGAGGGAGTGGAGTGTGTTAAATATTCAGGGGTCAAAGGGGCGCCGGTCGGGCCCCGCCTCTCTAACCTTTAGTCCACCGATGCGCGCGCGCCCCCCCCCCAAGAGAGCTCCACACTGTACCTGAACTTGGGGTAGAGTCTGAAGCAGAAGCCGTGTCGCACTCGTCCTGCCCTCCCCTGCCTCTGGAGGGCGCTGGCCTTGGAGACGAAGGTCTCCACCAGAGAGCTCATCTGGCTGCTCTCGTGATACCTGGAGAGAGCACAAATCAATTAAAATCAAATCAAATGTATTTGTAAGGCCCGACAACACACGTTAATGTCCCCTAGGGCTGTCTTAAATACTTCAAAGCTTCGTTCGATGGGCATGGTCTTCGAATATGAAAATAAAATTCGATTATGTAAAAAAATATATATATATGAATATTATTTTTTGTTTGTTTTGCTAAATCAACTCTGCTTCTCTTTGTTAATTACAACAAGCAATGCTGTTTGTTATTTAAGATGAGGTCGGACTCTGCACTGACAGATTTGTGTTCATTGTGCTGCTTTTATAAAGCAAAGTGGAAGCAAAGTGTTTAGTTTGAAGTCCAAAATAAAATGTCAAATAAATTAATTAATGCAACGCTCCCAGACATACCCCACGCGAAGGTAAGGAAAAACTCACTAAAAACCTAGCAATAGGAGAAAAGCACCACAGGCAATGTGGAGGGGAGAAACCTTAGAAGGGCCGTTCAAGGGGGGATCTCCCTTCTTAGATGTCGGTGATAGTAGTGTTGCTATAAAACAGGCGAAACAGTTGGTAAGCATGTACATATACGTGTAATGAACCTCAAATAAGTACATGCAATAGCAACTGGGGTACATAAGAACATTTTGAAAGATTGAAAATAGAGCTGATGACGGATCCATTTGAGGTATGGGGGCGGCGTAGAGAGGATAGAAGGCTAGAGATGAGCTTTTCTATGACAGTCTCATATAGTGTCAATGCTTTTCTGTGACAACCTACCAGACACTAACTGATTCTCCCAATACAGTTAAACCCCACTCATCCATCACTCCCAACAGGTTAAAACCAACAGAGGCACCACAGAGAGTATATACCGACGGGATGCACCACCGCATGGTTTTGGAACCAGAACGACTGCAGAGGACCGGAGAGAGTGGTGCAAACGGCCGAAAAGATCTGCGGATGCAAGCTACCCACCATAGACAGTATTCAGCAAGCTACCCACCATAGACAGTATATTCAGCAAGCTACCCACCATAGATAGTATTCAGCAAGCTACCCACCATAGACAGTATATTCAGCAAGCTACCCACCATAGATAGTATTCAGCAAGCTACCCACCATAGACAGTATATTCACCAAGCTACCCACCATAGACAGTATATTCACAGAGCTACCCTCCATAGACAGTATATTCACAGAGCTACCCTCCATAGACAGTATATTCACAGAGCTACCCTCCATAGACAGTATATTCACCAAGCTACCCACCATAGACAGTATATTCACCAAGCTACCCACCATAGACAGTATATTCACAGAGCTACCCTCCATAGACAGTATATTCACAGAGCTACCCTCCATAGACAGTATATTCACCAAGCTACCCACCATAGACAGTATATTCACCAAGCTACCCACCATAGACAGTATATTCACCAAGCTACCCTCCATAGACAGTATATTCACAGAGCTACCCACCATAGACAGTATATTCACCAAGCTACCCACCATAGACAGTATATTCACCAAGCTACCCTCCATAGACAGTATATTCACAGAGCTACCCTCCATAGACAGTATATTCACAGAGCTACCCTCCATAGACAGTATATTCACCAAGCTACCCACCATAGACAGTATATTCACCAAGCTACCCACCATAGACAGTATATTCACCAAGCTACCCTCCATAGACAGTATATTCACAGAGCTACCCTCCATAGACAGTATATTCAGCAAGCTACCCACCATAGACAGTATATTCACTGAGCTAGTGCTACCCACCATAGACAGTATATTCACTGAGTTACCCACCATAGACAGTATATTCACCGAGCTACCCACCAATTATGCCACATCAATGTGGAACGCCCTACCCAAAGCTGTAAAGGAATGTGAATCACTACCCACTTTCAAAACCACTCTCAAAGAACACCTACGGGAGACTTCAATTAGAAACTGGCCCCTGTAAATGTCCTAACCCAACCCCCTCCAATGTACAGTAAATGACCAAGTATGGTTTTGTCAATACCCCCCCCCCCCCCCCCAACCCCACCCCACCTGCCCAACCTCCTCCAATGTACAGTTTCTACGTCAAATGTATATACTCTCTTTTCTGGACTCTTTTTGTATCACAAACAGTACTGTATTTGCAAATCTGGTATGTCATAAATGTATAGATGTAGCAGTACTGTCTATCTGTATGTCGTGTATGTCATATATGTTATGAATTGAAAATGGGGGACCCTGATGGAAACAAGACGAAAGTCATTCTCTGGTCTGCAACCCCTTAACAATTGTATGTATTGAGCTGTACTGTACTGTACCCATTCTGCAATCTGTTAATAACGTTTTCAATAGAGCTGGGCCGTTAACGTGCTGCGTTAACGCTATACTAGTATCGCGCGATAATATAATTAACGCATTAATCTAAAAAAAAAAAAAAAAAAAAAAAAAAAAATTACATTTTTTTTTTTTACCTTTATTTACCCAGGGTAGGTTCGCTGAGCACAGATGCTCTTTTTCAGGAACGCCCTGCTTCACATTCACACAGTTCCATTCACACCTGGGAGCTGCCCAGTACAACCACAGTTGACACCATTGGCCACTGAGCAACTCCACTGGAGCAGTTGATTCAAGCCATGTCACATAGTTCAAGTTTGAAATGATTCTTTCTGTTTTGCTCCTGAGAGTTCTAGATACTGTACTGTACTGGTAATATTATTTATTTGTGTTAACTTCTGAATAAAACAACTTATTAAACACAAGTACATCTTATTGAACATTATTTTGATATTTCATTACCAATTATCATAGCAAAACAGCTTTTTCAAACAGTCTGTAATGCATTTTGGAAACGGGAGATGGGCTCATGGTGTAATGGGCCACCTGGCCTGAGAAACATAAGGAGGAAAGAAAAAGTAAGGACTTACTTCTGGTCATTATTTGGGTAGAACACACATGTTTTGAATGCCTTCGGCAGTTTTTTTTTTTTTTTGGGCCATTTTAATCTAGATTAATCTAGATTAAATCCAGGATTGCAGATAGATTAATCTAGATTAAAAAAATTAATCTATGCCCACCTCTAGTTTTCAATCAATCAATCAATCATAGACAGTATATTCACTGAGCTACCCACCATAGACAGTATATTCACCAAGCTACCCTCCATAGACAGTATATTCACCAAGCTACCCACCATAGACAGTATATTCAGCAAGCTACCCACCATACAGTATATTCACTGAGTTACCCACCGTAGACATTATATTCACCAAGCTACCCACCGTAGACAGTATATTCACTGAGTTACCCACGTAGACATTATATTCACCAAGCTACCCACCGTAGACAGTATATTCACCAAGCTACCCACCATACAGTATATTCACCAAGCTACCCACCATACAGTATATTCACTGAGCTACCCACCATACAGTATATTCACCAAGCTACCCACCATACAGTATATTCACTGAGCTACCCACCATACAGTATATTCACTGAGCTACCCACCATACAGTATATTCACTGAGCTACCCAGCTAGAGTCTCTCAGCACCACCTACTTGTTCTCCTTGGTCTTCCCAGTGTCGATGACAAACACCACATCAGGGATGGTGACGCCAGTCTCCGCGATGTTGGTCGACAGTACGATCTGAAAGAGAGACACGAGAAGCAAGTTAGCTGCAAGAACAATACTACAATTTAATTATCGATAACTGCGGGAAATCGATAACTTATCGATTTTTTTTGCATGTGAAAAAGAAAAAGAAGAAAATATGATTTAATGTTAGTTTGTGTGTGTGTGTCGTGGGCCAACTGCAGCATCGCAAAAAATACAGTGAATGCACGTGACACACACACACACAAACTAACTTTAAATAATAGTTTTTTAACACTTCGATTTATCGCTTGAATGCCAGCCTTTTTAGACAGATTTTCCGATATTTCATGATTTTCACTGAGCTATTTCTATATTCTATATTATGGCTATGTGTCTAATACGCCCGTCGCTTATCAATGACTTGCTTGCACTGGGTATGGGGATGGAGGGGGCGCGGGATGGTCATTGTGCATGCTGTCTCAATTAGTGTCTTGTCATGATGTGTTAAGTTGATGTCTTATGTTATCTTTTTATGTATTATTATTATTATTATTATTATTATTATTATTATTATTATTATTATTATTATTATTATTATTATTATTATTATTATTATTATTGTTGTACTGTGATATTCTTGTTGTTGTTGTTTCATGTTTGAAGAAAGAAAAGATTTGGTCAAAAAAAAAATTACTTGCTTGCAGTCAACATGTACGAAATGGATTGTTTTTTCATCGGTACATTTCCGTTTTATACCATTTTGAAAAACGCTCGTTTTTGGAAATGTCCAGAAAAAAAAATATTCTGTGATAAACGCCCTTTAGTGGAATACACAAAACACGTTGTAATTTTTCGGCCTATTTATGAATAGTTTTCAAATAAACGCTAGATTATCGATAGTATATGTGTACTTATGCACGCTAGAGAAGCGGGCTGAAAAATCTATTATCTATTTCCTGGTCAGCACACACACACACGCACACATATGGGACACGCTGAGATATAGGTGAAAAAATACTCTGATTACCCCAAGCCTGGTCAAATAGATTCCTTACCTCAGATCAGATGTTCTCCAAAAAGATTATTCCAATTCCTGATCGCCATTCCAAATATCGATCGCGTTTATTGATCCAACGTTAGGTACTCGAAACACATTCCACGCTGTTCTGAGTGTCTACAATGAATGGTATCGGCTCGGGTTACATGCCTGAGAAGTAAAATGTGGATTCCGGAGTTTTCTTTTCTCATCCATTTCCATTGAGTCCAATCCAATGGATGCATTACCATCTGGGAGACGATAGGGGGCGGTATTTTCCTTGTTCGAGCTCATACAGTCCCAATGGTAACGTAATTGCTAATAAAAGCAATAACGATTAAAAAACGAGACTTCTCGTCATTGGCACTCAACGCATGGCATGAAATAATGAGATTTCTCGTGGCTGGCACTCAAAGTGTTAAGAAAAAAGTATTTAAAAATGTATTTATTATAATCTTTTTCGATTCTTCCAAATAGCATATCGTCTCAGCCTTACTACAATTGCAATGATACTTATTGGCTTGAGCCAGTCATGCGTTTTCACTTCACCTCAATAACGTTTTTCTTTCGCCCTTATTTATTTACATTTCGACTACCGATTTTGTAGTCAAATTCATATTTTTCTTTTTTTTGCTGCGACCAGCAACTCTATAGGTCACTCTGTTGGTTGGTGGGTCTCTCAGCATCTCCTCGTCCTCTAGCGGCCACAGGTTTCACCAGGAGGCTGAGATCTGGCATGGAGGTCAAGTGTGTGTGTGTGTTCCTGCCAATTGGCTAAAAGGGGGCGTGGTAACGGGAGTGGCCTATCGCAAAAAGGCTGCAGCTATTGCGAATTTGCACTTGTTTTTCCCCGCAATTCGAATGAAATTCAACAATTGTACCGGTAATTAAATTCCGACCGCCCTATAGCAGACCCATAAAAGTAATTCCCAGGATTATTGTTATTATTATTGTCTGGTGTTGTTCTGTTTATTATTACTGTATTATGTGCTGTCATGTTTTGTTTTATATTCTATGTAAAAAAAGAAAATTATAATATTTGATAAAAAAAATAAAAAATTAAGTAATTCCCAAGACACATGCTGAAGGCAGACACACACACACGCAGTACCTTTCTGACTCCAGCAGGGGGCACTGTGAAGGCTGCAGCTTGGTCCTTGGAGGAAAGTGTAGAGTGGAGCGCCACTAGTCGGTACCTGGGAAATGGGGGGGGGGACAAACTTCAGATGAACGGGAGGAGTCAGCTTCGACTAAGTGTGTAGCTCCGTTGAGTTCAAGGTCTCTCTTGTGTGTGTGTGTGTGTGTGTGTGTGTGTGTGTGTGTGTGTGTGTGTGTGTGTGTGTGTGTGTGTGTGTAGAACTTGTGTGCGCACGCTTGTGTCGTACCGGTCTCTGTCCTTAAACCTCTTGTCATTGGAGAGCAGGTCGTGGAGCTGCTGGATGTGGGCCAGGCCCGGCAGGAAGACCAGAATCGCACCGTCAACCGATGCAAACTGGGGAGACTTGTCTGGAGAAACAGAAACACAAAAACATCAAACCTGTACCTGAACCAGGGTTCCCACAGAGATTGCTAAATGAAATTCAAGGACTTTCAAGTACTTTTCCAAGCACTATTTTTCATTTTAAAAGGATACAATTCCTTTTTAAATACAGTTTTTATAGAAAAAAAATCTGATCCAATAGTTATGGCTTAAAACCAATTTCTGACAATTAGTTGCACTTTAAATAAAAAATATAAAATGTCTTGATTCAGAACAATTTTATCATGGATGAACAAAACTTTCAGTGCGAATGGTTGATCTGAATTTCAAGGACCTTTTAAGCACCTTGTTAAAAAAATCCTGTTTTCAAGGAATTCCAGGAAATTACTTTTTTTAAAGCACTTCAAGCACTTCAAGGACCTTGTGCGAACCCCGTCTACATTACAGAGCTGATCAGAACCAAGGATGAGGAGGTGTGGTACCCAGGTAGTCCACGAGGTCCAGGAGCAGGTCTATGTTGATCTTGTTGGGGTTCATGTACTGTAGCGCCTGGCGGGTTCTGCTGCTGAAGTGGTCCAGGTCTGGACCCAGGTCCCAGCCGGCACCACAATCCCTCAAGATCACCTCCTGGAGGAGCGCACACACGCACACACACACACACACACAGATCAGTAAGACATCAGCAGTAAGGTATCGGTAAGGCACAGGGTTCCCACAGACATTGCTAAATGAAATTCAAGGACTTTCAACTACTTTTCCAAGCACTATTTTTCATTTTAAAAGGGCATTTAAAAAGGATTCAATTCACTTTTAAATGCATTGTTTTGTGTGTCGGATACAATACTTATGGCTTTCTGACAATTAGTTACACTTTATTTACATAATAGAAAAATGCAATTTCTTCATTCAGATTTTCTTTTTTATCATGGATGAACAAAACTTTCAATGCGAATGGTCGATTTGAATTCCAAGGACTTTTTAAGCACCTTGTTAGAAAATGGGCTGTTTTCAAGGAATTCCAGGCCTTGACTTTTTTGTGTGTCAAGAATCAAGCACTTTAAGCACTTCCAAGGACCTTGTGCGAACCCTGAAGGCAGCTACCACAGTACTGAGACCCTGTAAGATACCTGGTGCTGGGAGGTCTGAGACCCTGTAAGATACCTGGTGCTGGGAGGTCTGAGACCCTGTAAGATACCTGGTGCTGGGAGGTCTGAGACCCTGTAAGATACCTGGTGCTGGGAGGTCTGAGACCCTGTAAGATACCTGGTGCTGGGAGGTCTGAGACCCTGTAAGATACCTGGTGCTGGGAGGTCTGAGACCCTGTAAGATACCTGGTGCTGGGAGGTCTGAGACCCTGTAAGATACCTGGTGCTGGGAGGTCTGAGACCCTGTAAGATACCTGGTGCTGGGAGGTCTGAGACCCTGTAAGATACCTGGTGCTGGGAGGTCTGAGACCCTGTAAGATACCTGGTGCTGGGAGGTCTGAGACCCTGTAAGATACCTGGTGCTGGGAGGTCTTCACAGTACTGAGACCCTGTAAGATACCTGGTGCTGGGAGGTCTGAGACCCTGTAAGATAACTGGTGCTGGGAGGTCTGAGACCCTGTAAGATACCTGGTGCTGGGAGGTCTGAGACCCTGTAAGATACCTGGTGCTGGGAGGTCTGAGACCCTGTAAGATACCTGGTGCTGGGAGGTCTGAGACCCTGTAAGATACCTGGTGCTGGGAGGTCTTCCCTCCTTTCTGGCTGATGGCGATGCTGACTTCCTCCTCATCCTCCAGAATCTTCTGGCTGTACTCGGAGTCCTTCTCCAGAACATAGCCAGTCTCCTCCACGATATCTTCCAAATGGAACACCTGGGAACGGAAATCATCATCATCTCCGTTTTACGTCCCTATTTCCCCACTACAGTGAGGTTGGACGGGTGGTGGCTCCGCGCCACTGGAGTCATCATGTTTGGTTTGTAGCTCGTTTTATACCTCGGATGCCCTTCCTTACAGGTAACCCCGTTGTCGGTGAGGACCTAGCCTTTGCGTACTCCTACACACACACAAGGCAGTGCGGTTTTATTTCAGGGTTTTCTCCCTTAGCCTTTGCATATCCCTACGCACACACACACAAGGCAGTGCGGCACCCTGTATCCCTAGGTAGGGAGGCTAGAGAGGGCACTAACACTTGCCCAACCAAGGTGGACCCTCAGACTAGTGGAGGGAAGGAGTTGTCTTACTTCTCCATTCTAGTTCGGCTTCCGCTAGAACTAGCCACTGTCCAACAACAACAACAACAATGTTCCTGAACATAGCCCTGTCCCCTGGGTGGAGCACAGAGATGGAAAGCGCAGGTTCAGAAGACGTGTTGAATCACAGTGAGGAAGACGTAAATGGACAACATTTATATACGGTAACAGCTTTTGTCGAAAGCGCTTTACAATTTGTTCCTCACATTCACTCACACATTCACACACTGACGGCGGAGGCAACCATGCAAGGTGCCAACCTGCTCATCGGGAGCACGTAGGGGTTAAGTGTCTTGCTCAAGAACACTTCGACACGCTGCCCGGGGGAGGGCCGGAATCGAACAGGGAACCTTCCGATAAACAGAAGACCAGCCTACCTTCTGAGCCACTGTCACTCCCTGCAGCATCTTCACTTTTACAGCGTTAAAGGCATAGTTTACATTTAGTCATTTAGCTGAATGCTTTTATCCAAAGCGACTTTCAAGTTAGTAAGTAGAGACATATTAGTATAGTAGCAGACGTGAAAACCTTGGGAAAATATTTTGAGTACCACAATAGTGTAACGCTCACGCACTTTCGCACCACTTCGTGTGTGTGCTTAAACTGATAATCATAAGTGCATTGCATTAAATTATTAAATTAAAATGGAAATCTAGTACAGTATCAGTCAAAGGTTTGAGTACACCTGCATAAAACCATTTTTTTGTTTTATTATGTAAAATTATGAATAAAACCAAGTTTCTGGGCATGATTTCCATTTTTATTTTATAATTAAATAATTGAATGCAATTATTATCAGCTTATTATTAATATTAGCACACATATTATATAATGAAAATGTGTTATTAAATTGACAAAACTATCTAGGAATGTACATAGGTTTTAGCTAAATTATTACCTGAAGCTCCTTGGTGGCTGATGGCTATCAACATCATAATTGCACGATGTACGAAATGCATGGTGAGGCATCTTTGAGGGGCGGAGACACGGCCATTGCTCCTCATATTTTGCAAGGAACGTCCCAAAGTCAACTTCCTGTCTGTTGTTGCTACGCAACTATGGCGTGGGGGAAAAATTCACTCCCGGTACATTGTTTACGCTTCATTTAGTGCACAAAACGGATTGGAAAGCGGCAAATTAAACATAATCAAGGGTAATAATTTTGTAACATTTTGTACCAATAACAAAATGTAAAATTTAAAACTCAAGTTTTATATAATACCAGCTGAGGCATCACGGAGGAAATAGTGGCTGGCGGCTATCAACACGTAGACGCAGACGGGAGAGTCGACCAAAGCAGACACTGGTCCCCCAAGTCAAATCGTACGTATGTCTGCTCTACCCATTTCATAACAGGTGAGAATAAGGAACAAATATTTATATTTGCCATATAGTCCATTCTCAGTGTATGTGCACTGGAGGCTTCAAGTAGCCTACATGCCTTTTTCATGTTTATATGTTACTACTATTTATCAATCACATTCAGTATTGTTGTCCTTGCTCTAAGGACTTTCCCCCAAACTAAGATGGCGGCGGTCTCGTGACGTCAGTGTCTTGAAGATGCACTCGCTTCTTTTTAGTAACGTTAACACTGCTCTCTCTCTCCCAGTCAGTATCATCGTCGTCATAGGACATCACAATGACTATCTAGTATCTATCTACCTGTAAGGCTGGTCGGGTGACTGGCTGCGATAATAGGAATTATTTGCTACGTCAGCGTCAGTTTATCACACCGTAGCCTCAAGTCTCGTAACGAGGCTAATCACGTCGACTAACTCGCGAACAACAAAGTTACTGAACATGTTTAGCAATGTTTCATATTATGTTAACATTATGGTGACATTTTAAATATGTTTTGTGTTTCATTATTATTACTCCCCCGCTTCCCATTTTACCTCAGCAATGTACGCCTCGGTCGATGATAAAGTAGCCTAACATTACTGCATCAGTGGATGTTTGCAAGTGAAGATTTGGGTCGGGAAGGGCAGCCGAACTTGCTCGAGTCAAGATTCCGAGACGTTACAGAAGCACAAGAAGAGGGATGTAATTTAAATACCGAATACATCGGTATTGTTTTGTATTGATTGATTGTTTTCTGGAAATTCATTTAAAATTTTTACATTTGCGTAGTTTCAGCTGGCATTTCATACCTGCGTATTTTGACCAAGAATTGCGTGGTTGGTACACAAAAAATACGTGCAGGTTGGCAGGTCTGTAGTATGTTGAGTGCATGATAGTATAAGACAGTAAGAAGGTTAGTGTTCTTTTTTTCCCAATTTCAGATATTGATTGAAGAAGTGTGTTTTTAGTCGACGGCGAAAGATTGGTTGAGTTTCGGCTGTCCTAACTGTGGTGGGTTCGTGGTGATGACCGGAGTGGTGGACGTCCCGTGATGATGGCCAGGAGGATGCGACCCTCTCTACGCCACCCCCATACCTCAAATGGATCAGTCATCACTACAATATGGACCAACTAGCAATCGCTATCGGGATCTGGACAAGATTAATTCGGAAACATGATAACCGTATGGAGATAGCTATGGACAGACTGGAAGCCCTCCACATGGAACTTGTAAAGAGACTTGCTGCCCATCAATCCGACGCTGCCCGATGCACCCCCCCCCCACTCTCAAGTGTGCTGGAGCCTTTAGAACTCACAAGGTCACGCCGGGGAGTCGAGAGATAAGAACAGAACATAGCGTTCCTCCTACGCGCGTTGCACTCGCCCCCAGCCCTGATGATGAATTTAAGACTGTGTGCCATTATTACTACCAAATGTAATAATTGTGAAAGCCCCTTGAATATTGAAGAGCACTGCTCTGTTGTAATCCAAAATTGAACTATTTTATCACTGTTCTATGTTAAATACTCTGTTGTATGTCTGTTCCATTCTATAATTCTTAGTTTATTTCTAAACCGAATCATTTTAAACAATTTTTGTACTGAATGAAACTGTAAACAGAGAACCTATTGGGATACTAGGTCCTAATGTGAAACACTGTGATTTACCTTACCTTGCTCATGCTCGCTTATGTACTATCTTTTTCATGCTTGCTTATGCCTATATTTTTTACTGTTGTGAAGCACTTTGAACTGCAACTTCTGTATGAAAAGTGCTATACAAATAAAGTATTATTATTATTATTATTATTATTATTATTATTATTATTATTATTATTATTATTATTATTATTATTATTATTATTATTATTATTATTATTATTATTATTATTATTATATTATTATTATCAGCTCTATTTTCAATCTTTCAAAATATTCGTACCCCAGTTGCTATTGCATGTACTTATTTGTGTTTCATTACACGTATATGTGCATGCTTACCAACTGTTTCGCCTGTTTTATAGCAACACTACTATCACCGACATCTAAGAAGGGAGATCCCCCCTTGAACTGCCCTTCTAAGGTTTCTCCCCTCCACATTGCCTGTGGTGCTTTTCTCCTATTGCTAGGTTTTTAGTGAATTTTTCCTTACCTTCGCGTGGGGTACGTCTGGGAGTGTTGCATTAATTTATTTATTTGACATTTTATTTTGGACTTCATTGTGTTTTTGTTTTGTTCTCGACTTATTGTGATGTTTCTTCTTGACTTGTTTAAAGAAGACGTGTCCGGCCCATGGGGACATTAACGTGTGTTGTCTGGGCCTTGATTTGATTTGATTTGATTTGTGGAGCGAGGACCAAGAATAGGCGGCTTCTCTTTGATGACCCTCCCGGAGGAGGAGTGGGTCTGAGGCGGCCAGAAGATGTAGAGCGTCATAACTGCTAATGAACTGCTAGTTAACCACAGATGGGGTGTCTCTACAGACGGAGACCGGTCCACTCACCTCCACGGGGAAGGTCCGGCCGGGCACGGTGACCACGGGGCAGCGGCTGAAGTAGTTGGAGAACTTGTTGCAGTCCACCGTGGCACTCATCAGAACCAGACGCAGGTCAGACCTCCTCATCACCACGTCCTTCAGGATGGTCAGCAGGAAGTCCGACTGGACGCTGCGCTCGTGGACCTGGTCGGGGGGGGGGGGGGGGGGAGGAATCGATGAGGGGGTAGGGGGATGTAAGAGAGAGGGGGGACACGTCTGGACATGAAGACCAAAGATGGGAAGGAATCGAGAAATCTAACTCCCTACTAGCTACAGTACTTCCATCGCCAGCTCTGGGTAAATACCTGGGAAAATACCTACGTTTTCCCGCCTGTCTTCTCTTCCTGAATCTCAGTCTATTTGTGAAAACAACAAGTAAATACAAGAAAGCCGAAAGGGCCTTTTTTAACCATTTTCGGCCGAATATTCGGTGCATCTCTACCTTTCTGTGTGTAATGTGTATTCATTCACAATCTATAGCTCAACATGAAAAAATCGTAAAAGTAGCAAAATAACAACGTTTATGTTTTTGTTCACTGAGGAACTACACTCACTTTGGCGCTGCTGACTGACGTCACCACAGAGTAGACTCCTGGTTGTATTAGGCGACAGCACTGAGCGACAGGCGTTCTACTGGTAAGTGTAGTTCTTTATTTTAAATTTTTTTGATCCACTTTTTCTCCTCCTGTTTTTCTGTGTTTTTCTCCCATCCCAATTTTTGTCATTATGTCAATTCCCCCCTCCCCTTCCTGGTCGTTGCTCGCATGTGCCCCCCACTGGTCGGTCCAGGGAGCCCTGAAGTCTATCAGATGCTTCCTCCGAGACATAGGAGACAGCCAGCAGCCTCTTTTCACCTGGCAGCGAGGACTCTCATTGGCGAGGTGTAACGTGTGGGAGGTCAGTGCCAGGGGAGGAAATTAGGCCACTTTACTCGCCAAATGCGAGTATTTTTTTACGTTTGGCGAGTGATTCATGAAGAGCACTCGCCAATCTGGCAAGTACTAGTGTTGTGAAGGATCAGATTAAACCGAATATGTATATTTATTTATATATATTTAATTGTATTTGTATATCGTTTGATATCCCCTGTATATTCCTTGTACAATATGCATTGAATATCCCCGTTTCTACTAAACAGCCCATAATAGTTTCATTCTACCATTGGACGAGAACCTGGCGCCAGGTTGCCATACCCCCTAGGTCCAAGTTCAATCGTGCCGCCTAACATGTCGAGGCAACCCCCGGTTCCGCGCAGTAATATGTCGGGCGAAATACGAATGGTACTATTTGTTCATAGCGCATATATATATGGCGCCAGTAAAGTAGAACTTTTTTTAGTCCAGTTCTTTACCCTCCAACAGAGTGACAGACGCAAAAGCCTCCCCACAACGCACGTGCGGTGTAGTAAGGCCTACTTGGCCCAGAATAGGCATTGAGATATCGTGTAGATTAATAGTTGAATGGTCATAGTTTGGCACCATACCGTCGAGTTGGACGTATTCTATTAAGCTAATAGTAGTCTATTTATGTATGGTGCATCGTTCGGTTAGAGTTCTACAGTTATCAGTACCCCCATCGTTCCTGACGTTATCTGGACGCTTAACCAGGCTGGTCAGACCCCTAGTGGTGATTGCATCCGAGGAGCTCCGGGCCAAGAGCGACTGGACCTGTATATTGGATTACTCTACCCAGACGACGGCGAGCCTTCCACGGCTTGGATTATGCTTTGTGTGCTTTGATTATTCCATGGATAAAGGCCAACACTGCTGAGTGTTGGAATTACCCCCCGGAGAGGACTCCAGGTGAGACGGCGCTCTACACGTGAGGTCGCCTCACGTCTCTCCGTTGTGGACCGGCAGATACCGTTCCACAGAGGGTCCAGCTGTATTCGTCTGCGGTCCGAGGTTCTGTGGGCACCGTGTCCAAGACTTTGGATTCTCCCAAGACACCGTCGGCCAGATGGGATACCGCCAGCGGCTTCTCTAACCCCCCCCTCCTACTGTCTTACAACCAGCGGGACCCCCCCCCCCCCCCTTAGTGTATCCAGCTATAATCATTTAAGTACCATCGCTATCGTTTTCCTAAATATTCCAGGTTGTATACTTACTCCCTGCGCAACCAGAGATTGGACATTCAATGTTGATTTACCTACGAATACTCATTTGCCATAAAAGTGCATATTCCATATTTCAAATCATAAATGTAATTAAGTGATCGTTGTATACACCCTTTGCTGTATTAAACCTTCGATTTGGTACATTTGTGTTGGTTCGTTTCATCAGGTGGGAAAGTGTTCATCATACTTATATCTTGTACTGGGTGGCCAGAAGTTAAAGTACATGAGGTAGTGGTATTAAATATCATATCTAACAATACAGTCAGGGAATTGTACCCCTCAGTTACAATTGGTCCTTCGAGCCGGATGGTAACTAGTGTAATATTAATATAGTGTTATTAATATCGAAATGGCCTATGATGAACACTCCACGAAACGATCCTCCTAACCTAGAACGCCCGCGGCGCAGACGACAGACACCTCAGTACTTAGAGGCTTACACTGTCAGTCAACTACCTAGCCTTCGACAAACGGTAAACGCGGTAAAAGTAGAAAGTAAAATTATGTCTGACCTTAACGAGCAGGTTTCCCCGACCACAGAGCCCCCAGTAGGTCCTAATGCAACTGACCAAGCTCACGGTGGGGACCAGGAGGGAATTGACATGCCTTTACCCCCCGCCACTACTCAAGAAGTAGTCCCCGACAAGCCTCGGGAGGAAGACAACCCTACAGAGAGAGAACTCTGCACGGAAGAAGAGGAGGAGAGCGCCGAGGAACTGGAGCTCCAGGACTCCCCGGCGAGTACCCCCAGGAGCGGCTCACGCAGGAGCGGTTCACCTCCACTACCGCCTTCCCCCAGCGAAGCGGAGAGGACACTACAACAGGCGTTCCTCGTCAGCCTGACAGCCTCCACCGAACGCGATCGGCTCCAAGCACAGACGCTTAGCGAGCGCGAACGTCTCCAAGCACAGGCGACCAGCGAGCGCGAACGCCTCCAAGCGCAGCGACGGAGCGAAGAAGAGCGCATACGCCGGGAGATGAGACGCCGGGAGATGAGACGCCTTCAGACGGAAATTAATATGGTAAGAGACCGGGCCGCAGCAGAGCGCGCCGCCGCCGAAGCAGAGCGCGCCGTCGCCGCAGCCCAGCGCGCCGCTGACGGTGCCCAAAGAGAAGCCCAGCACGCCGCTGACTATGCCCAAAGAGAAGCAGAGCGCGCCGCCGCCGAAGCCCAGCGCGCCGCTGACTATGCCCATAGAGAAGCAGAGCGCAACATCGATCTCATCCAGCGCCAAGCCGAGCGCGACAGACTACAAGCCGAGCGCGACAAGTTAATGGCGCAGCTAAGGAAGCGGCTGATGATCCCCAGGGCAACACCCTCTCCCTCCACCAGGGGTTCAAGGAACTCGTCGAGACAACAGTCAAGAGCAGCGCCTCCTAAACGAGCAAGCGACCCTGAACTTGACCAACAGACAAAGCCTATACCCCCCGCAGACCCCCTTCCCAGACCGGTCCAAGCGAGACCCAGCTACAAGGAAGGAGCGGCATACACTGCGGAGAAGCAAGATAAACCACTACAGGATCTGGAAGACCTGATAGAGGAAGAAGAGGGAGAGGAGGAGAACCAAGCCCGACGACAGCACAGTACTCCACCGGACCAGGAGGTCCCATACAGTCCAGGCTATACCCCCGCGGCGCTGCGCCACAGACCCGCGACTCTATTCACGGGTGAGCACGACGCACGACCAGCCCCGAGGAATAGCACCTGGACCAGCGGGCTATGGTGCCCTGCCGGTACCAGCCCACAGAGAGACGAAGAGGTCCAACACAGTGTGAAGAACAGTTTCTACGTGGACAACTGTTTACAAAGCGTCTCGACTCAAGAAGAAGCCGAGGCTCTCCTAATCAAGTTACGCGCCTCCCTAATCAAAGGCGGCTTTGATCTCAGGCAGTGGGCCAGCAGCGACCCGCACGTATTGCGCAGCCTCTCCTCCGCGGACAAGGCTGCCAGCAGCGAGACCTGGATGGCGACAATCCCAGGAGAAGCCCAAGAAATGACACTAGGATTAGTCTGGCGCTTCAAAACAGACTCGCTCCACTATAGACACAAACCCTTGGCTCCAGAGCAAGGAAGGTCGGCGGCGATACCGACCACCAGACGGAGTGTGTACAGAACACTCGCCAGACAATATGACCCGTTGGGATGTATTCTACCTTACACCACCAGGGCAAAGATGATTGTACGAGCACTACGGGACAAGGACCAGGGCTGGGACGACCCAATACCCGCACACCTTGCCTCAACATGGAGAGAGTGGGAGACGGAACTCCGCTCACTCTCAGGTGTCAATATACGCCGCAGCTACTTCCCATCCACAGTGAGGCCAGAGACATGCGAGATTGAGCTACACGTCTTCAGCGACGCCTCCGAAGTAGCCTACGGATCGGTTGCCTATTTGCGTGCCCAAGAGATGGGAGGAAAGATACACACTGCTTTCATACTGGCCCGCTCAAGAATAGCCCCACGTAAGCAACAATCTATCCCACGTCTAGAGCTCTGCGCAGCCCTCGCAGGAGCGCATCTAGCCACGTTAATCCAACGTGAACTCACCATTCCGGTGCATAGAACAATCTTGTGGTCAGATTCCACGACAGTACTCACATGGATTAAGTCTGATTCATGCAGATACAAAGTCTTCGTGGGAGTCAGAGTCACCGAGATTCAAGAATTAACAGAAGAAGCAAGCTGGAGGTATGTGGACACCAAACACAACCCAGCTGACGTCATCACCCGGGGAATGTCCCTGGATGACCTAACCCGTCGCAACATCTACAGTGACGGACCAGCATTCCTCAAGCTCCCGGAAGGAGATTGGCCTACGCCCACCCCGAGGGAAGCAAGTAACGAGGAGGCTGAGAACAAGAAGCCTATGTTCTGTGGACTGAGCACTGTCGCCTCCACAGACCCCAACATAGATGACTGCATTACCCTAGAGAGTGCGCAACAAAGAACATTCCTGCGGCACCACCCAGAGATTCAGTCCACCACTGACATGTCAGCAGCTGACTACGAAGAAGCAGAACTTCTTCTACTACAACGAGCCCAGAGAGACTCGTTCCCCGATGAGCTAGACTGTCTACAGGGAGGAAACCCCGTCCCATCAGACAGCAGACTGATTCACCTGGCACCAGAGAGTGACGCACATAATCTCATCAGAGTGGGTGGTCGCCTGCGGAGAGCCCCCGATCTACCAGATGACATTAAGCACCCGATCGTCTTGAACAGCCGACACAAGGTCACAGAGCTGATCATAAAGAAATACGACGAGGATGTACACCACGCAGGAGCAGAGAGAGTCTTCGCGGAGATCAGACGTCGTTATTGGATATTGCAAGGGAGAGAAGCAGTACGGCGCTTCCAGCGAACCTGTCTAGACTGCCGTAAGTGGCGCGCGCAGCCCAGCATACCACGGATGGCTGACCTACCCCCCTGTCGCCTCCGAATCGGCGACAAGCCATTCCACTCCACAGGCATGGACTGCTTTGGCCCGTTGTATATAAAGAGAGGAAGAGGCACCGAGAAGCGGTGGGGTATTGTATTCAAATGCATGACCACCAGAGCGATACATATCGAGCTCCTTCCGACCATGAGCACAGACTCATTCCTTATGGCCTTCCGGAGATTCACATCACGGAAAGGAAAACCGTCTACATTGTTGTCTGATCACGGGACCAACTTCAAAGGCGGAGAAAGAGAGCTGAGAGAGAGCTTCCAAGCTATGGGCCCAGAACTTAAGACCCACCTCGCTCCAGCCCAGATTGACTTCCAGTTTAATCCCCCGAACGCACCCCACTTCGGTGGAACCTGGGAACGAGAAGTATGTTCTATAAAGACAGCCCTGTATGCCGTACTCGGAGCCCAGACTGTGGCGGAGGAAGTCCTAATGACAGTCCTCACGGAGATCGAGGGAGTATTGAACTCAAAGCCCCTCTGTTACGTCTCCAGTGATCCAATCCAATCCAATCCAACTTTATTTATAAAGCGCTTTAACAGCCACAGGGGCACAAAGTGCTGTACAGGGGGAGCATATTAAAAACTATTAGCAGCACTAAAAATAGAAAAAAAACAAGAGTACCAAAACAGAGATAAAAAACATTAGGTAAATATAGGCAGCAATACAAGTTTAAATAGATCAGAGTACTTAAAAAAAAAATATATATATTTAAAAGCAAGGGAAACAGTAACAAAACGATACAACAACAACACAGTAAGACAATAAGATCATAAAATCAACAAGCTACATGGTGTCGAAAGCCAGAGAGAAGAGGTGGGTCTTAAGGAGGCCTTTAAAACGGGGCAGTGATGAGGCCTGCCTAATCTGCAGTGGCAGCTCATTCCACATTTTGGGGGCGGCAACGGAGAAAGCACGGTCCCCCCTGAGCTTACGCCTAGTTGTAGGCACTACTAGGAGCAGCTGGTCAGCTGACCTGAGAGAGCGAGAAGGTGTGTAGACCTGCAACAGCTCAGAGAGGTAGGGTGGAGCAAGGTCATGAAGGGCTTTAAAAGCAAATAAAAGAATTTTAAAATTAATCCTAAAGTGCACTGGGAGCCAGTGGAGTGAAAATAAAATCGGTGAGATGTGGTCGTATTTACGAGTGCCAGTTAAAAGACGGGCAGCGGCGTCTCCAGTGATGTAGCAGATGTCGACCCAGTCACCCCCAACACACTCCTAATGGGGCGGCTGGACCCCGCGCTACCCCAGACAATGTACAGGCCTGAAGAAGCGAACGGCCGAAGAATGTGGAGGTACAGCCAAGTACTGGCTGACAAGTTTTGGAGCAGCTTCCTACTTCACTACCTACCGTCTCTACAGACCCGCCAGAAGTGGGTAAAAGAGAGAGACAATTTGACAGAAGGAACAGTCGTCATGATTATCGACCAGTCGCTACCCAGAGCTATGTGGCCGGCTGGCCGCGTAAGCAAAGTGATCACCGGTGCCGATGGCAAGGTCCGAGCAGCTGAAGTACTCGTCCAAGGGCGCACTTACACACGTCCCGTGTCGAGGCTCATAGAACTGCCCCGACTCCCAGATACTATCGATGATGACCATGACCCTATGACTTTGTGAGTTGACTGACCCTTACAGCGGACCTTGAGTGGAAGACAGTGCGGTTAATCTGTCTCTGCTTAGCTAATTAGGTGGGACTAATTAGGGGGCAGCTGTTGTGAAGGATCAGATTAAACCGAATATGTATATTTATTTATATATATATATTTAATTGTATTTGTATATCGTTTGATATCCCCTGTATATTCCTTGTACAATATGCATTGAATATCCCCGTTTCTACTAAACAGCCCATAATAGTTTCATTCTACCATTGGACGAGAACCTGGCGCCAGGTTGCCATACCCCCTAGGTCCAAGTTCAATCGTGCCGCCTAACATGTCGAGGCAACCCCCGGTTCCGCGCAGTAATATGTCGGGCGAAATACGAATGGTACTATTTGTTCATAGCGCATATATATATGGCGCCAGTAAAGTAGAACTTTTTTTAGTCCAGTTCTTTACCCTCCAACAGAGTGACAGACGCAAAAGCCTCCCCACGACGCACGTGCGGTGTAGTAAGGCCTACTTGGCCCAGAATAGGCATTGAGATATCGTGTAGATTAATAGTTGAATGGTCATAGTTTGGCACCATACCGTCGAGTTGGACGTATTCTATTAAGCTAATAGTAGTCTATTTATGTATGGTGCATCGTTCGGTTAGAGTTCTACAGTTATCAGTACCCCCATCGTTCCTGACGTTATCTGGACGCTTAACCAGGCTGGTCAGACCCCTAGTGGTGATTGCATCCGAGGAGCTCCGGGCCAAGAGCGACTGGACCTGTATATTGGATTACTCTACCCAGACGACGGCGAGCCTTCCACGGCTTGGATTATGCTTTGTGTGCTTTGATTATTCCATGGATAAAGGCCAACACTGCTGAGTGTTGGAATTACCCCCCGGAGAGGACTCCAGGTGAGACGGCGCTCTACACGTGAGGTCGCCTCACGTCTCTCCGTTGTGGACCGGCAGATACCGTTCCACAGAGGGTCCAGCTGTATTCGTCTGCGGTCCGAGGTTCTGTGGGCACCGTGTCCAAGACTTTGGATTCTCCCAAGACACCGTCGGCCAGATGGGATACCGCCAGCGGCTTCTCTAACCCCCCCCTCCTACTGTCTTACAACCAGCGGGACCCCCCCCCCCCTTAGTGTATCCAGCTATAATCATTTAAGTACCATCGCTATCGTTTTCCTAAATATTCCAGGTTGTATACTTACTCCCTGCGCAACCAGAGATTGGACATTCAATGTTGATTTACCTACGAATACTCATTTGCCATAAAAGTGCATATTCCATATTTCAAATCATAAATGTAATTAAGTGATCATTGTATACACCCTTTGCTGTATTAAACCTTCGATTTGGTACATTTGTGTTGGTTCGTTTCATCAGGTGGGAAAGTGTTCATCATACTTATATCTTGTACTGGGTGGCCAGAAGTTAAAGTACATGAGGTAGTGGTATTAAATATCATATCTAACAATACAGTCAGGGAATTGTACCCCTCAGTTACAACTAGTAATTACAAAACAAAACAAAAAAATCATTCTGCAATCTGCTGATTCGCTCACTGGCACAAGCCGAACTCTGACTCCCCCCCTGATTCCTCCAATTTGCGCCTCATAATAATCCGACCATAACCAATGAACATCATCGTTGTACAGATGCGCTCTAAGCTCCTCCAATGAACACGCGTTTTCTAGACCAGTGGTTCTCAACTGGTCTAGCCGCGGGACCCAACATTTTCCTTAGTCATTAAGTCGCAGTAATACGCAATCTTTCAAAACATGAAATAAACACAAAAAAGTGGAACAAAAGTGCAACTATTGCTAAAAACCCAATTAAATTAAATAATAATAAATAATATATGCTTCTTAGCAGACTTCTTAGCTTAACATAACAGACCTACAGTAAGTTTGGGGGAACTAATGGGATAACTGGGGTTGCAACAAAAGTGCAACTAGGGCTAAAAACCCAATGAAATAAAATAATAATAATAATATTAAATAATATATCCTTCTTAGCAGACTTCTTAGCTTAACATCCCAGGGAACTAATGGGATAACTGGGGATGTTGTTTGCTCCTGACAAGAGTCTCAAAGTCTGGGGTGATGGTAGACAAAGCAACTCTGAGGTCATGCTCAATGTCCAATCTGTTCCTCCGCTTTGTCTTCAGCTGGACCAGAGCTGAGAAGCCACTTTCACAAAGATAGGTAGTGCAAAAAAAAAATTAATAAAAAAATAAAATGTATTTATTTATTTATTTATTTTACACACATCCGCGACCCACTCAAAATGGCCCCGCGACCCACTTTTGGGTCGCGACCCACCAGTTGAGAAACACTGTTCTAGAAGATGTCGCGCATCTAGGGGAAGTGGACAGACCACTGCGCGCGGACCTACAAACTCCTGTCACCGGCTTGACAACGTAGACAAACTTAGACAAAAAACACATCGTGGATGAAAATAATTGTATGTAGTCGTCGCTTTCGGATATCAGTACGATCTGACAGGGGGGCGAACAACAGCACACAACGTTCTCCTTCGAGTCGGATGAGAATGACAAGTGGGCGTGAGGCTAACCAGCATTAGCCGGCTAGCTACCTAGCATCAAGCTACCATAACGCGCATTCAACATAGTGGACTATACTGAGCAGCTTTGCTTAAATGCAGCCGAGTGATATTTTATTATTACCGGGTTTCCCCCCATATCACCACTCGCCCATATGCCCTTCACAACGGTGATGTTGTCATACTTGGCATTCAGAATACACCTGCTGAACCCCTAGCGTTGTCATGAGATTCGATTCCAATGTATTGTCATCATACAGCACAAGTACAGTACAACCAGAATACGTTTGGCATACAACCAGAGTGCAAATGTATCAAGTCAAGTTCAAGTTGTTTTATTTAGCTATTACATTACAGTAAAATGCTTGCAAATGCTTGAAATGCAACCCAGTCGAACCCAACCCAGTCCAACCTAGACCAGCCCAACACAGTCCAACCCAACCCAGTCCAACCTAGACCAGCCCAACCCAGTCCAACCTAGACCAGTCCAACCTAGACCAGCCCAACCCAGTCCAACCTAGACCAGTCCAACCCAGTCCAACCCAGTCCAACCTAGACCAACCTAGACCAGTCCAACCCAGTCCAGCCCAGCATCTTTCACTGCCCAGTTCAGCCCAACCCAGTCCAGAATAGTGCCCTCTTTCATGTTAATATGTGATATCCTAATATTTTGAAGAGTAGAGACAGTGTGATTAATACATGTTGTATGCTAATATTGTGGAGAGTAGAGACACTTATTAATGTTTTATGCTAATAAATATTTTAAAGAGTAGAGACACAGTGTGATTATTACTATGATTGAAAATCAATTTAGACGAAGACATACAAAGAAGTAATTATCACAATTAGAGATTTATTTTTGGCTGGTAAAAAAATCTGTTTGGCTGGTAAAAAAATCATCTACTCGCCAGTTGGCTGGTAAGCCAAAAAGTTAGTTTCCTCCCCTGGAGGTCACACTACCCTCGCCATCTCCCTCCCTCGCTCGCTGTGCAGGCGCCCTGACCGACCTGTAGGAGTCGCTGTTTACAACGATCAGAATACCACCCACCGGCTTCCCTCCCGCTGACTTTGCCAATTGAGTTAGTATGACGGCCGGCCAAGCCGGAGGCAACGCTGACAGCCGGATTCTATACCAGTGTCTCTCGCGTTGGTGACGAGTGCTTAGTCCACTGCGCCACCCAGCCGCCTAGTGTAGTTATTTTTTAACAACAAATTAAAAACCTTATAACTAACTTTATTTCAACCAAAAATTCTTAAACAATAATGTTAGTGATAAAAGGGAACTAATTTTGTGCAAAAATGGAAAGCTTGCCAATGTTCATGAGGCAGAATTATTACAATAGCTGATAATCCATTTTCCCAATGATACATCCCTATACGGGGTGGACCGCGCGGGAAACTAAAGTGACGTCAGACTACACCTCCCTATAGGAAACTAAAGTGACGTCAGACTACACCTCCCTATAGGAAACTAAAGTGACGTCAGACTACACCTCCCTATAGGAAACTAAAGTGACGTCAGACTACACCTCCCTATAGGAAACTAAAGTGACGTCAGACTACACCTCCCTATAGGAAACTAAAGTGACGTCAGACTACACCTCCCTATAGGAAACTAAAGTGACGTCAGACTACACCTCCCTATAGGAAACTAAAGTGACGTCAGACTACACCTCCCTATAGGAAACTAAAGTGACGTCAGACTACACCTCACTATAGGAAACTAAAGTGACGTCAGACTACACCTCACTATAGTAGTAGAGCCCAACTCAAGGAGAGATGAGGAAACAGTGTCTGGGGAGAGAGCTCTCGAGACACAGAATATGTTGGCACGTTTTTTTGTCCGATTATCACGTGTCCTCCTCACTACAGAATGATGGGATTCAGGTTTAAAAAAAAAAAATAATAATAATAATAATAATAATTAGGGATGTTCGATATTGGCTTTTTTACCGATATCCGATATACCGATATTGTCCAACTCTTAATTTCCGATACCGATATCAACCGGTTCCCCCCCCCCCAAAAAACGGAATAATTTCAGGTAATTAACATTACATATCTCTTGTCGTGGAATTAACACAACATTATGCATACTTTTGACAATAAATAAAATAAGAATTTGTTCTTACTTGCTTGCCTGGGTAAATAAAGGTTAAAGAAATGTAAAGAAATAATAATAATAATAATAAAATAAAAAATATTTGAAAACCGATACCGATCATTTCCGATATTACATTTTAATGCCAATATCGGACATCCCTAATAATAATAATAATCTGTGAAATGCTCCTTTGGTATTATGACTCTCCGGTACCTCGTCCACGATGATGTGTGTGAGGGAGCTGAGGTGTCGGTCCTGCTGGAGCTTCCGGAGCAGAACCCCGGTGGTGCAGTACAGCAGGCGGGTCCAGTCTCCCGAGCGGTTCTCCATCCGGATCTGGTAGCCGCACAGCGACGACTGGAACACAACAGTGCCACATTTCGGTAAAAAAAGAAAATAGAAAATTATATATATTTTTTTCAAATAAAGTCCAATGACGTCAACGTTTCGTTTACCGCGAAACGAAACCTATGAAGTGTGCCGCACGTTCACGTCAATGGTCACGCGCACGGTACGCGCTTACCTAGGATTTGACTTGATTCAACAACAACAAAGCAGTCGGGGCGATGGCAAGCCGAAAACCGTCGCAAGTGTGGTTTACAAAGCTAGATGCAGACAACGCTTGCTGCAATATTATATATATTACTAACAAATTGTTCTAAATAAATAATGATAATAAATTATTTTAAGTTTGGACTCTTTTTTTCTTTTCTTTTTCTTTTCTTTTTTTTTACAACTGAGGTAGGTAGATTACATTTTACCGAAAAAAGTTCCCAAAAAAGGTACCGTTGGGTACCGGTATCGGTTCAAATGTGAATGGTACCCAACCCTAGCTATACCTGAGCTATACGTGGGCTATATGTGGCAAATTGTAACTCATACATGCACGTGCGATTTAAAAAACGATATAGTTATATCCATATAAAACGCACATCTCATACAACGATGCAACAGAAAAAGATAATTATTTGTTTCCATTTTTATAAAGGGAAGGGATTTGCCCTTGCGCACTTGCAAAGATATCAAATGAACATATTCTCAACAACAGGTTATGTTTTTATCTCAAATGGATGTTTCCCCGAAATATAACGCAATGGTTTGGTCCTCCCGTTTCATCTTGTAGGGTCGTGACCAAATGCAGGACAAGGGGATCAATAAAAGAATATCTTTTAGGGCTGACCTTCGAAGCTTTTTTTGGCAATCAAAGCTTCGGGGCCGAGCTTCGATTTTAATTCGAAGCTTCGAATTTTTTATTTTTTTTTATCTTATGTTGTGGGACTTGTACAGCACTTTCATAAACTTTGTTGTTTTTAAATGTGCTCTATAAATAAAGTGGGTTGGATTAATTAATTAAGTAGCCCCTTTCGTGACTGAGCCAACAAGGTTTCACTCGGCTGTGTGATTTAATTCAAGGTAGTCGCTGTTGTCGTTTGAACAACTTCAGATTTCATGGGAACTACCAATCCCCCAAATCAAGAATGTTTAAGATGAATGAAGTAAGATTTTGATTATTTGAAATATGGCCTGTGTAGACTAAACTATGCACAGAATTATGTCAGTCTACAAGGTCCGGATTCTACATGGTCCGGCAATGTAGACCTTGTAGACTCCACTACAGACCAATTATCAGTGAATGTTCATGCATTTTTAAGAAGGGCAACTTCCACAAAAAAACAAAGAACTCACCAAAACATCTCAGTAGCACCTTATCTAAATTTTATTTCCTATTTTGTTTATTCATCCCAGTATCTTTCTTTCTTATGTGTGGAATTCTACAAGGCATGTAGGTGTATATGTATTTGAGGATGATATCCTTCAAACAGGCAATAGTGATGATATAATTTGGGCAGTGCTGCTGAGCTGGGTTACTTTCCTCCAGTGTATTTGTCCCCCGGGGGGGGGGGGGGGGAAGAGAGAGAGAGAGAGAGAGAGAGAGAGAGAGACACGCGCACACACACACACACACACACACACACACACACACACACACACACACACACACACACACACACACACACACACACACACACACACACACACACACACACACACACACACACACACACACACACACACACACACACACACACACACACACACACACACACACACACACACACACACACACACACACACACACACACACACAGTCATTTAGCTGACGCTTTTATCCAAAGCGACTTACAAGTTCTGTACGACAAGACAGCAAGAAGGGTACAACTCTATCAGCTGAGTAACAATGTTTATCAAAGTGTTGCGTGTTACAGTGTAGGTTAGTTTATTAGGAAAAGTGCATGACAGTAAGGTTAGTCACGGTTAGATTTTTTTCTTTTTTTTCTTTTTTTTTTTTAATCATTTCAGATAATGGTTGAAGAAGTGAGTCTTTAGTCGACGGCGAAAGATTGGACGGGATTCGGCTGTCCTAACTGGGATGGGTAGTTCTCACACACACACACACACACACACACACACACAAATCGAAGTAAAAAAAGAAAAATTGAAAAAAAAATGTTTGAAAAAAAATGTATATTTTTTTTCTCTTTTTTAAACTTCGATTTTTTTTTTAATGTTCGAAGCTTGTGCCATCGAACAAAGCTTCGAAGCTTCGAAGTATTTAAGACAGCCCTTATCTTACATGCCATGGGACAGTAAAGTAATCTTGAATACAATAGGCTTATGTAAGAATAAGGTTTACATAATGTAAAAGAACATTTCATCTAAATATAACTAGGTTAATTAACTAGTTTATTTAAAGCACAGTAGGCTAAGTAAGTCAAATAGGCCAAATGACTAAGCAGCAGAAACACTGCAGAACAGAACGTGTAGGCCAGCGGTTCTCAAACTACGGGTTGTGACCCAAAGTGGGGTCATGGGTAGGTGACAGTGGGGTCGCGCATTGGCCGCCAACAACGATTTAATACATGTTAGTCCGCCAATCGTTGAACGCCAACCATGTATATATACGTTATTGGATCGTTATTTATTTTATTCGCTATTTCCATTCATAAATCATCCAGGCATGCTGTGGTACTGTGTGGCAATGTGTCTGAGATCGCAACGGTCCGATACCGCCGCCTGGTGGTATGCGGCCAATGTCGCACTTCATTTCTGACTCTGTGTGTGACTCTGTGCATCATTGAAAGTCATCCGGGCAGAGTTTTCTTGTAACGTCGTGGATCAAGATCTTCACCCAAACATATTGAATCGCTTTCGGGACGCCGGATTCATTATGGCGTGGGGGGTTATGGCGTGGTTGATTACCGGATGGCAATCAAATAATTGGAATATTCTTTTTGGAGTTTCATCGGCCACAGGTAAGAGCAATTTAACGTCAATTTCAGCTTGGTTGTCCATTGTTTTCATAGCCATCGTATGCTGTTGTACTAACGAATGCGGTTATTGACAATCAATTAATCAGAAACGACCCCCCTTTCATGCATGCATGATGGAACATAATACCGATCATATGCATTTGAATTTTTTATTGTAGCGTGTGTAGGGACGAAATGCCAATGGATTAAGTATAATATACGTCGCAGCCTATAACTAGCCTCCCAGGAATTACCCTAAACCGCTCTAAAACCATACTTATATTCACCACGGTATAAAACGAGAATGTATGGATGGAAAAAATATTCCTTTTTCTCATCTTGAACGATAGATACTCGATGTCAAATGGGCCATAGTATTGCATCCATAGCTATAATATAGAATATAGTTATAGCCCTGCAAACAAGGTGAGCGACTCCATTGGTTTAATGCGTGGCAGCACATAGCCATATCCCGTTCCCAGCGTGGCAGAGAAAGAGTTAAACAGACAACATAATATATGAAAGTGCTTGACTTAAACATAAACATAACATATATGAAAGTGCTTGACTTAAACTTAAAAGTATCTTGTAACATACAAAATAACTCAAGTCAGAATCGTCATCATTTAAAAGTTACCGTAAGTAAAAAGTATAAAAAATATAAAAAAAGTAAAAAAAAAAAAAAAAAATAGGGTATATAAAAGAAATCATCATAATTTAGAAATGAGATTGCATAGGTCTATGAATCGAGATCGCAATCTTTTTTCGATTAATCGCCCAGCCCTAAGTCCTACCCTGGAGCCACAAGTCCTACCCTGTTCAGTCAGTCCTGTTTTGCAGTCAGAGCCACTCAGTTCTGGAACATCCTACCAACTGAAATAAGACACTGTGCTATCTATCACACCTTTACAAAAAACCTGGTTATTAACCAATCAAACATGTAATCAGTTTTAATCAGTTCATTGTGTATTTTATTATTGCTTTTACTATCATGTTGGATTGTGTTGTAAATACTGTGTTTTACTTTTAATGCTTCTGTTCTAGGTGTATCGTCGGTCTTATAACATCTTGCCAAAAAGGACTACAGTTGCGAATTAGCCAGCTGGCTAAAACCGACACATTTACAGAAATGTTTAGGGCTGGGACTTTATCGCATACATTTTTCTTTATTAATTAACTACAGAAAGAATTAAAAGTTAACCAAATTGATGCATTTAATCGCATGATGATTTTTCTTTATTGTGTAAGAATGTTACCTTTCAAAGGAGACCAGACTCATGCATGTGCTATAAGTATAATAAATCGCAAATTACTTTTTTTCTTAATCTGGTTTGTTCATACAGAATAGTCAAAGAAATAAGAGAAATTGAGATCAATCAAGTTTTTTTTTTTTTTTTTTAATGGTCAACTGTTCTGGAATGTACTTGACAGTACTGTGTTTTTACTTTTACCTCGAAAGTGCTTGAGTTTACAAAAGGTTCTTTGCGCTATATATATATATATTATTCCTAAAATTGATGCACTTTGTTAAAAATTGCATTGATCTGTTGGTCTGTGTAGTAGTAGCTAATACATGATTTTGCCGCTTAAATGTACGTATAATCATGTATATTCATTGATTCAATCATATACCAAAATTTATTTGAATTAAAAAATTTAGCTTTTCGCATCAAATATTGATATGCGATTGAAATGTGATTAATTTAGATTAACTATAAAGTCTGGAATTAAAATGTTAATCGAGTCCCACCACTAAAACAAAGTGAACCTGAAGTCCTACCCGGGAGCCCGGTCCGTCCTCGCAGCCCAGCTCCTGGCTGACCCTGCTGGCCAGGCTCATGGCGGAGATCCTGCGCGGCTGCGTCACCACGATGTTGCAGGGCTCGCCCGCCGACAGCAGCTCGTCCAATAGGAACTGGGGGATCTGGGTGCTCTTCCCGCTGCCCGTCTCGCCGGCCACCACCACCACACGGTGGCGCTGCAGAGCCTCCATGAGCCGCTGCCGGTGCTGGAAGACCGGGAGCTGCTCTCGTTCCGCCTGCGGAGGAGGCGGCAACATCGGGTCTCGACGTCAGAAAATGTAAACAAAGTACTAATTGAACGCAGAAAAAAAAAGACAAGGCGTGATGTAAAGGCTACCATGATGACTTAAAGGAACATGCCAACATTTTGGGGAAATTGGCTTACCGTCTTCTCCAGAGAGAGAGAGACAAGAAGATGGATACCAGTCTCCTCTCTGTGCGTTCAGTAGAAAGCTATCTGGCTGCATGTTAGCCTAGATTAGCACAATGAATGGAAGCGGACATGACCGGTTAGCCTAGGCATTGTCCAACTAACACCTCTCCCGAAGGCTAATCGGTCATGTCCGCTTCCATTCATTGTGCTAAACTAGGCTAACATGCAGCCAGATAGCTTTCTACTGAACGCACAGAGAGGAGACTGGTATCTATCTTCTTGTCTCTTTCTCTCTGGAGAAGACGGTAAGCTAATTTCTAGGGCTGTCCCCGACTAAGGATTTGGATAGTCGACTATGATTGGCCAAAATTTGTCGTTAGTCGACTATTAGTCGACAAAAAAAGAAAAGAAAAATAGTATGATATATATATATATATAATTTTTTTATCATTCCATTTGGGCTGTGGGGGGGCGCTTAATGTCTGAAGGAGTCGACTGAAGGCTTCTTGTCCTCTGCAAAAGCATGCAATTGGTCCACTGATGGATACATCTTGATATTTGTCTAGTCTAGTGTGTTCATTAGATGGGTGAAATCCTCTTTCAGTGCCTCTGTGCCTGTTTTCGTAGGCAGTTAGCCTCTGGTATGCGTGCCATTAGCGTTAGCCACGCTTCTAGGCCTCTTTTCTTTTGGAAAGAATGATAAAAAAAAAATTAAATAAAAAGAAATTATACATTTTTATTTTTTTTTCTCGACTAAGAGGTTGGCAGGCTCCTTTCGACCGATTAGTCGACTATTCGACTAATAGGGGTCAGCCCTACTAGAAATGTTGGCGTGTTCCTTTAAGAGTGGCCAGCTGTAGCATGATGTATTGAGGTAAAGCTACCATAATGAAATAACCTTGGTTACTATGTCCACACGCAACCAATGCAACCGGGATGCGCCCAAAACTCCACCCTGGACTCCGGTTTTCAAAGACCACGGTTGCAGTGTTCCAAAAACCCGGTTGCGTGTGGATGAACAGTGCAACCGCGCACATTAAGGCTCGGTTACATAACTAGGGGTGGACGGTATGGTCTAAAATTTATATCACGGTATAATTTGAAGCATAGACGGTAACGGTATATATCACGGTATCAGTGTTTCCGTTAGAATAATTTTTTTTGCCTGATAGGCAGGCTATATAAATAATGACATCCTCAAGGCATGTAGATTTATAATATTTTAACTTAAAACTAGGCTACTTTTGCGTATACAGTCATTATATTCCAAATAAAATAAGTCCAGAGTCGAGACTATGTGCTGCTCCCAACGAATCCCAATAGTATGCAACTGCAGAGCCGCAGAGTAGGGGCGCTTTCAGGTCCGGTCACAGGCCCGGCTCAACAGCGCCCCCCACCCAACGGCTGAATTACCAATGGCTGAATTGGAGTACTGCACTGTGCCGGTACAGATGGGTGGGTTATGGTGGATTCTGCGGCTCTGCAGCTGCATATGCTTCTCGCAAAATCCAGCAGCCAGCTCGCGCTGCCCAGTCGTCAGAACACTACACACATATCATAATGTTCACAGCAAACTGTAGTTGATCACCAGGTATGTTTGATTAACGTAGAATAATTCATATAAGAAAAACGATAGGGAAATCTCTTACCTTTCTCCACTGGTTAAAAATGCCAGGAACTGAAATTGAAACTTGCTGTGCGCCGCGGTGATATGTGTTTATTATGAAATGACAATTGCGTGTTGAATCACGATTTTTCTCTCTAAGAATTGAGATCACGATTCTCTCACACGATTATTATTTTTTCAATAAAATCATTTATTGCACTCTTTCTTAAACAGACAACATAACATATCAAAGTGCTTGACTTAAACTTAAAAGTCTATTGTAAAATACAAAATAATTAAGTCAGAATCATCATCATTTCAAAAAGATAAGTAAAAAGTTAACTCGTTATTGCCCGCCATGCGTTCAGCGCCAGAAACGAGTTAACTCATTTTTGGGATCGTTATTTCGTTTATTCGCTATATCTATTCATAATTCATAGCTGCAGCCTCTGTATCCCCTTCAGACCCTGTCTGAGCTGGCAGATGGTAAACACCGCCCTCTACTGCCTTACGGAGCTATTGCATCTCATTGGAAATGGGGTGGTGTGTTTTAGGAGGCGATCTGAGCCGGGCGGGCAGGGTTTAAATACTCAGGCGAGCCAGTTCTATACAACGATGGCATCAAACAGTAAGCCCGCCCGCCCGCACATATGTAACGGTCAGTAGTGTGGTACGG